>NC_044307.1:139403588-139708395 GCF_007474595.2 Lynx canadensis | reverse complement strand
TCTTTCTTTCTTTCTTTTTTCCTTTCTTTTCCTCCTTCCTTCCTTCCTTCCTTCCTTCCTTCCTTCCTTCCTTCCTTCCTTCCTTCCTTCCTTCCTTCCTTCCTTCTTTCTTCTAATTTAGAGCACATGAGTGGGGGAGAGGGGCAGAGGGGTAGAGAGAGAGAATCCCAAGCAGGCTCTAAGCTCAGCACAGAGCCCACTGAAGGGCTCCATCCCACAACCTTGGGATCATGACCCCAAGCTGAAATCAAGAGTCAGACACTCGGGGTGCATGGATGGTTCAGTCGGTTAAGCATCTGACTTTGGCTCGGGTCATGATCTCATGGTTCATGAGTTCGAGCCACATGTCAGGCTCTGTGCTGACAGCTCAGAGTCTGGAGCCTGCTTCAGATTCTGTGTCTCCCTTCCTCTCTGCCCTTCCCCTGCCCATGCTCTGTCTCTCTCAAAAACAAATAAACATTAAAAAAAAATTAAAAAAAGAAAGAGAGGCTCAACCAAGCCACCCAGGCACCCCAGGTGTGGATGATTTCTTAAATCTCTCCCCCTGGTTATTCCCCTAACTGATTGTTCTGAGAGCTGACAGCTGCTAACAGTGATCTGTAGAGTACAAGCAGTAAAAGTCAGAGGGCAGGCTGTTGCCAAAGGCTGGCCTCTTAAGCCGGTGTGGTGTCGCAATTAATGTCCTCGACTTACTACATTGCCTGCTTTAGTGGGGCTTTTGATAACCGGTGGGGTGACAGCAACCCTTGGGTGTGTCCTCCTCGGTGTAGTATGTATTCCACTGAGTAATAGTCCTCTGTCATCATCTGTCTCAACAGCCCCAGTGGAAGGCGCTCCGTCTCACCAAGCCCAGTTAAGAAAACCAGCCCGGTTTCTTCTTAGGAGCCAAGAAGTTATTTCGTAAGATGTGCTCCTGTAAGCACTGTGGGAATAGCTATCAGGATGGTGATTTGCTTCTGTTCTTTAGTAACCAGAGTTGCTTCCCTCAACTTCAGAATCCTAGAAAGTCACAAACTTCTCAAAGGACTTTTAGGTTCCCTGTGCAAGGGGAGAGGATGGTCCCCACAGGTCGCAGAGAGGGTCCTGGAGTGACATGAAACACTGTGTCATTGGGTTTATGAGCAAGACTCATACCTGGTGTCACTTTTGGGAGACATGGGGTGTGAAATAAAAAGCGGAAGGGTTTGCCTGATTTGCTTGTTTACAGAGCAAGTAGACTTTGGTAAGGCGTTTGTGAGGAGGCAAGGGAAGAGGTGTGTTTGTAGTTTCATCCATGTGTACCTGCTCTGGCACAGGATTTCAGCAGTGACAAATGTAGAAGAGTTGTCTTAAAACTGAATAAATCTGTATTAGCCAAAGACGTCCCTTTCTCTTTTGAGAAACTGGCACATAATTTCATCTAGGTCAGTTTTCAACTTCTTGCATTTGTTTAATTATTTTACGTTTATGTATTACTTCAAAAAAATATATTTGTGACCTATCTATCCATACCACTCCCCACCCTCTCATTACAGCTTATTTTTTTTTTTTTAACGTTGATATTTTTGAGAGAGAGAGAGAGAGAGAGAGAGAGATACAGAGTGTGAGCAGGGGAGGGGCTGAGAGAGAGGGAGACACAGAATCCGAGGCAGGCTCCAGGCTCTGAGCTGTCAGCACAGAGCCCGACGTGGGGCTTGAACCCACGAACTATGAGATCGTGACCTGAGCTGAAGTCAGACGCTTATCCGACTGAGCCACACAGGCGCCCCCCTTCCCCATTACAGCTTTAGAATTCTGTGTAGGGAGATGCAAGCTGCTACTCATGCTTTAATGCACGGTGTATTTTAGATGCTGTCAATTTTCGAACTTGTACACCGAATTTAAAAGATTTAAAAAATCCATTGAAGATCCGATAAAAAGAGAGGTAACATCCATGCTGATTGGTAGCACTGTCACTGGTGGAACTGGCAATTTTGCTAAGAAAGCAGGGGTGGTGAGCCAAGCTAAAAATCCCCTCCAAAGGCCTGAAGCAATCCGGCCAGGCGAGCCAGCAGGCCTGTGTGGCTAATTGACTGTCTGTTTACAAGCCTTAAAGACCCAGGATTGCTGTCAGTATTCCTTTGCTGCTTAAATTGGCAACAGATGTCTTTGCCTCAAAATCATAGCGCTTTATTTTTATTTTGAAATTTTTATTCATTTTATTTGGGAGAAGGGATGGGGGCAGATCCTGACAGGTTTGAGATCAGGGAGACCAGAAGGATTCCTTGGAGTGAAGAAGAGGGAGGTGTTGAGCGGTGCTGAGCTCTAATCCTGTTTAGGTTTGTGAACTGGAAGATGGCCTCTTTATTAGGAAAACTGGGCTATTTTTTGACTTCTGGGAATATAACAAAGGAGGGCCTTTTTCTTCAGTCTGTGGCTCTGGCATTCTGATTTCCACGTGTTTCTCCATCACCAGCTGTAATTTTGAGCGACGGTGATAACCTTAGATTATGCAGTCCACATACAGGTTCATTTGAGCCAATAAATGGTTTCATTTCACAGCTAAAGCAATGGTGGCCCCGAGAATTAACACAGCCAAGCTGCAGTGGCAGGACCTAGATCAGAACCGAATTCTCCATCCTCCCAGCCCAGAACGTTTGTGATCATACTCTTCTCCCAAAGTCACCCTATTCACATCCCGGCTCCCAGTCCTGTTCATTTATAGCCTTGTAGCCCCCCCCCCCCCCCCCCCCCCGCCGGGTGCAGTGTGGGGCTTCATAGTCCTTGTCCTGTCTACACTGAAGTCCAGATCAGTAAGCCCGTATTCATCACCTGTGATGTGCTAGACTCAGGGTCAGCTGTGGAGATCCAGTGCCCAGGAGCGTCCAGTCCAGCAGGAGAGATGTCAGCACTAATGACTACACAATATGGTCTGGGACATTCAGTAATGAATATGGGTACAGGTCTAGGAGCACAGAATGCAGTGTGTGTGTGTGTGGGGGGGGGGTGGGTGTGCGCGCACACACGCACACAGCTTAAGGGACAGTTGCTTGAGGATGGTTTTATGGGATAAAGGGGAGTTTTCCAGCCTGTTGGGGAGGGGGGTGGGACCTTCTAGGTGAAGAGATTTAGGAAACTAAAAACTGTCCGTCGGCAGTGCTGGAGGCTGAAGTTGGCAGTGGGGTCATGGCCAGTTGTGGAAATCTATAAGTTGTACTCACATTGTCTCTTTTTCCAGCCTGTTTCAGAAGTGCTTGAAGGTTTATCAGTAACCCTCTGTTTTCTTTTAGGCCAAGGAACATTAAATGTCTTTGAGTATGATGGCTGTCGTGACTAGGTAGAGGCCGAGACTAGTGTGGACTGTCAGGTGCCTAGAGGCTCCTCGACAATGGCTTAGGTGTATCAGGGAAGAAGGTTCGGGAATAATACTCTGCCTTAGACCCAGAAATATAAAGGCAGCAAGTTGCTATCCGGAGCCTTCCTGCCCTTCCTCCCAAGACGCCATTGGGGTGAAGGTGTGGACGCGGTTTTATAAGTTCAGCTTCTGGAACCAGACAGAGCTGCCTTGCAGTTTTCACGGCCTTGGAGGAAGCAGATAAGGAGTGATAGGAAACAGCTGCTGCTCACGACGCAGGCCGAGATGCAGCCTTGTGGAGCAGCTTGGTAAGCACGAGAATATTAATGCAGAGTCCTTTCCGATAAGATGTTTGGGAGCCAAGGAATGTGATTTGTTTTCATACATTTCCCCCGCCCCCCATTGTCCTTCTGTTGCCTACAGATTTGATTTTTGTTTGTCCAGTAATACTACAGAAATACTTTCTCGTAAGAAAAATGTAAACAATGTAACCCTAGGTAATTAGAAAAGACGGTCGCTCTCTCTACCAAACCCTCTCCTTTTCCAGAGTTGAGTGTGAGCACCTCCAGAGCCCTTCCTAGATATTTGCATAAATTTTTATATGTAGTCATAGGTAATTTATTTTCTTTTATATAAATGGATTCATGCGTAGTTTGAATCTGATTCCTATCTTTGCTTTTACATTTAATACTCTTTTACAGATCTTTCCACATCATTTTATTTAAATGAACCTCAAACATTTTAGAAGTGATTTTTATACAGTTAAACTTAATTCAAATCATCAGTCATTTAGGAATGGCTCTATGAAAATCTGGGTACCTCTTAGGAACAGGAGGGTATCATGGCCCACCCAGGCTGGTGCTGAAGAGCAGATTCGGGATGTTTTATGGCAGGCTGGCCAGCACCTGGCAAAATATCTTGGGTCAGCCTGATGAGAGAGAATTGATCTCTCACTATGAGACTTTATTACCGTGTCACCTGTTCTGCTTCAAACATTTGGTCATTTTTTTTTTTTTTTCAACGTTTATTTATCTTTGGGACAGAGAGAGACAGAGCATGAACGGGGGAGGGGCAGAGAGAGAGGGAGACACAGAATCGGAAACAGGCTCCAGGCTCCGAGCCATCAGCCCAGAGCCTGACGCGGGGCTCGAACTCACGGACCGCGAGATCGTGACCCGGCTGAAGTCGGACGCTTAACCGACTGCGCCACCCAGGCGCCCTTTTTTTTTTTTTTTTTTTTAATGTCAAGATCGTATTAGAGTGGAAGATGGCCTGATATACAGTCTTTGAGATCTCCAAGGCACAGGGAGAATGTGGAACTTGTACCTTCCTCCACAGCTTGCTTCGTAATTTGGCAAAGCCTGATTAAGAGGGATTGGTTGATTTTTGACCCAAAGGGCAAGGTCACTTCTTTGAATTTCAATGCTGAGAAGTAGGACTCAGAATTGATGAGGGGAACCCTTTGGAAGGGAGATAGAGGTGGGTCATTGTTTTCATGCTTTCATGAGTTGCTGACACCATGGGAAGCGATTGATGACAAACTCACTAAAGTTGTGTTGTACATTTGAGCTTGCTGAACCCCAACAGACCATGGGCCTTTGTGGCCACTCCCCGAAGTGCAGTCGCTGCTGGAATGCTGTCTTTATGACCTCAGTACATGTTGTTTAGACAAAGGCGGAAGATGCCTTATTGGCTTGACAATTTGCCAGCCACCTGCTGTCATTCTTTTTCTTTAGTGCTCTGAAAATGACCAGAACCTGGTAGTCCGGTCTCTTAAAAAAAACAAAAAAAACAAAAACCCCAAAACGTACGCATGCATAAATTCATACACTCTAGAAAGATGATGCAATCATAAAGGGCACATGGCAATATGTGCCTATTTTCCTAGTCTTCTCTGTTCTTGAAGGCACCAGGTCTTGTATATTTTACTGTCGTTTGCTGACTTAAAGAGGGAAATTCTTAAGGAGAGATGGACTTTCTTTGTCACTTGGATCTTTTATAGGAACCGTTATCAAATAAGCAGTAGAAGGAAGAGGTGAGGCCATGTCATGGCTTTATAAAGAGATCATAATCTCTAGACACGATGGCACATACCCAGTTGACTATTTTATTCTGGCTTTCCAGGAAACTGGGGTTTTGTGGGATATAATGAGGTTATGAACATGATTTATCTTCTGTTGGATATGGAATTGCTAGTTACAGCTCAGTAGTGTCACTTCTTTGACAGTGGACAACAGGGACATGCTCACATGACAGTTACTGTGGGTTCCTCAGACACTAGATTTTACATTCTGCATTCGTTCATTTATTAAGCGTCAGCCAGTTTGATCGTGTAGAGGACAATCAGGGAAAAAGCTCGGTTTCCCTACATCCATCCTGTTCATGAGACTTGTCTGGGGAGGTCACTGTAGGATGGGAGCTTCACCTGCTGTCATCTGCCAATGGGGGGGGGAGGGGAGGGGCTGAGCCAACCTGGGGCAGAGCAAAAGCCCTACCTGGAATTCTCAGTCCAGTGCTTATAGGCAGTATAACCTGGAGCACTTAGCCGTTTAGATCTTGCTTCCCCATCTGCAAATGGGGCCGCTAATACATCTTAGGGTTCTTATGAGGATTAACGAGACACTAGGAGCGGAATGCCCAACTCGTGTTACGGAATACGGAAGGGCTCAGGAAATGGTACTTGTGGTCTATTTATTTTCCTTCTGTGTTCTTTTATCATGAAATGAGATGGCCCCAGCACCAGATATTCTGGTTCTTGGTTCTCAACGCAGAGAAAGTTTACTGCTCCCAAAATTACCCTTCTGGAGTTGCAGCCGTTCTGTGATTTATTTGCTTCTATTCCTCCCCCACCGTGACCACTGCTAGTGCCATAAACCAAAGATCGTTCAAGGGCACAGCTAATCTCAACCACCGTGTGAAGGAGTCTGGGGGCTGGGGGAACAATATACAGTTACAGTTAAGTTGTAAGTACAGAATCTCAAATTACTTGGGCACAAGTTTTCCATTTGGAAGTCTCTTCCAGGTGCTTCCTCTTGAACAACAAAAAAGTTAGGATCCCATGGAAAAGGACAGTTCGTTTTTTAAAAAGCCGTTTTGAAACATAAACACCAGCATTTCACAGTAGGGGCGTCTGTTGTTGTAGTTCTTTGCTGCACATTCTTGTATGAATTTTTAGCAGGGGCTCCATTTGTGCGCTAATCACTGTCAGCCCTTGTTTGACTCACACATTCCTCGCTGCCGCAGTAAGATCTGTGTTTATGTGAAATATGGAAACGATTTTTCCCCCTTTTTTCCTTTGGTGCTTGAATTGGGGGTGGAGCAGCTGAGGTTTTCTTTGGCTGTATTTAAAGGGTCTTCGGTTCTGGGACTGTAGTTTGGGCTTGAGGGGGGACAGCCGGCTGCGTGCTCCAGGCCGGTCCTCGTGGGATCTGGCTAACGTTTGTGCCTCGAAAACCCGACTCTGAATCCAGCATCCTCACACTGAAACGGGAGGCTCTCCCTTCTAAAACTTTGATTTGCCCAACATTGAAAACGAAATGGGAACCATAAAATAATGGCAGAGGGGTCTGCCCTGACGGCGGAATTTCTTACCCTGAATCCATCCCCTTTAGCAAGAGCCATATGTTTGGGCACTGCGAGGGTGTCGGCGGGTAGGCTGAGTGTTAAAGGTCCCGAGTGTAGCTGTAGAAAAAGAGCCAAAAGGGGGTATGCATTCCTCCCCGCCTTTAAACAGTTTATCCTCTAAGAAAGAAAGTTTCATGAAAATCATCCCAGGCTACAGAAGAGTATAGGCTGCTTTCATTGCGTCCGTTACATTTTCATTGTATCTTCAACAATGTTTCGGTGTCCTGGCAGATCGGGTTTCTTCTTTCGAGCATAATGTTTTTCTAACTGTAGAGTCATTGCTGCTTCCTGTACCACGGCACATGGCTAGGCGTCCAGATAATTTTATAGGGGGAAAAACCCAAAAAGACTTTCAAGCCTTGCAGCTTTCAGGAACAAAAAAAAGTCAGTTTCACAAAAAAGAGATTTTTAAAAAAGGGCATCCATGGGTTTACGCTTTCTTCATGGGCAGATCTTTTCAAAGATGGCATTATAAAAAGAAGGGCACGCATTTCCTTCGTGAGCTGAGTTTCTAAAGGTACAGCTGTCTTGAAGGACGAGGTGCTGGGGTGAGTCTCATACTCGGGACTTTAAGGAGCTAGCTCCGTTTTACTGAGAAATCAGAGACAGGAATAAAAAGGCCTGGGCCAGGTGGCAGAAGGGAGGGGCCCTGACCTTGCTGGGCTGGGGGGTTGGTGTGGGGCTGGTGTGCAGGGAAGGCCTCATCAAAGAGTAGAAGCTTCAGTTGAACCCTGGAGGGTCAGGAGGAGTTTGCGACATCGGAGAGGAGTGTGGAAGCATTGCAGGCAGAGGCGCAAAAACGCAAAGGCAGGAAAATGTGAGGCAGTAAGTGTGTTCGGAGAAGGAATCCTAACTCAGAGGCTGGAGTTGCCTCCCGAATGTAGGGGAGGAGCTTGTCCAGGAAGCCAGGGGCCAACTGGGGGAGGCCTTTGCATGCGTTCAGGACTTTTCTCATTCCCTTCTTTGACTGCTGTCATTCTTTATTTCCTTTCCCTACACTTAGCCTGCTTCCTGGCACTGACCGCCCGACCTGTTCCAGGCCAGGGTGTTTGTTGCCTGGGTCCTATTAGGATGAAAGCCCATGAGAGCAGGGACTGTCTTCCAGGTATGGCTGTCTTGCCAGTGCCTCGGGACAGTGTCTGGTGTGAGTGATGTTAGGGAGTTGGGTTTCATCCTGTGAGTGTTGGGGAACCACTGAAGGGGCTAAACGAGGGGGTGGGGTTCACGTGAGTATATTTGGGTGTTAGGAGGAGCAGTGTGAATGACACAGAGGGCTGATGGCAGGTGTTTAGGAAGGGAGCTCGCTGGAAGGCAAGGGAATGAGCGTGTGAGGTGACCCTGCCCCTCGGGCTACCTTGGATGCGCCCAAGCTTTGCTGACCTGGTTAATTATCAATAGCTAGTATCCATCTCATTCTATTAGAGATATTTTGAAACTGTACTAAAAATTACAGAGAAGCTCCAAGAACTTTCCCCCCTACTCTACAAAGCCAATACCTGCCCAGGGACTCCAATAAAGGTCACGATGTCATAATATTATAATCATTTTCTTCATTCACTGGCAATTCAGTGATAGATTCAAGAAATCTTAATGAATTATCTTTGAAATGCACTGAACGCTTTGACATAAATGGATTCTTTATGTAAAAACAGGTTTTACTGGGTGCCAAACAGCTGACCTCATCAGCCATTTGTGTCTTACAGTTAGATTGTTTGTGGAATTAGAAAAGAAAGTGGACATTCTGTAATTCTTTGGAGAGAATTGATACAATATTTCGTGTTTACTGGGCTTGATGAGGGAATGAGCTGTTCCACATATGTAAATTTTCCTGATAACTGAACCTCCTCATTTTAACACCTGGATATTTATTATTTTTCCCTTTGATTTTGGATGGAAATCTTTCTGAAACAAATTATTTACTTTCTGCTGATAAACCAGAATGCATTCAATATTCCTTCCTTATGAAGGAACGAATTTTGCATAATTATTGAAGCGAGTGATTACCGTAATGATAATGTTTTGACACTGTGACTGTCTTACCAAATGGCCCCTGGAATGCCATGTTTTCAAAGTTACTGCCCTGGGATGGTTCTAGCCTCATACCCATTTCCATAGCACCTTTCTTAAATGTACTCAGCTTATGTGTTTGGAGGCTGGGAAACAAAATAACTTACTTGCTCCTGAAATGAGAATAGGTAGGCTTTGGGTTGGCAGAAGTATATTCAGTGAGTCAACTGAATGTACTTTATTGAAGAGGCTTTATCTTATCTTTAACTTTTCAGAGAAAGGACTCACATTATGTTTTCAGGCCTTCCTAACATGAAACCATTCATATATAAAAAAAAAAAAATTATAATATCATTGCTTCTACTGGCAACGCTGCTGGTTTTGCAGAGTAAAAGAAAGTAATCCCCAGGCCTCATATACTGTTTGTCTAGAAGCCTCTGGACTTACCTTTGGGCTCTGAAGTGTGGGGTGAGGTTGCTGGAGGTTACTGTAGAAAGGTTGTTTTTTCATGATCTTTGACAATGACTATTTATTGGATATCTACCATATGTAAGATATTGTGAACAACACTGGAATGACTTCTTCAGAGGAACTTAAATTCAGTCGTTGGGGCGTCTGGGTGGCTCAGTCAGCTGAGCGGCTGACTTCGGCTCAGGTCATGATCTCACCGTTCGTGAGTTTGAGCCTCGCGTCGGTCTCTGTGCTGACAGCTCAGAGCCTGGAGCCTGCTTCACGTTCTGTGTCTCCCTTTGTCTCTGCCCCTTCCCCACTCACGCTGTCTGTCTCTCTCTCAAAAATAAACAGTAAAAAAAAAATAATAATAATCATAAATTCACAGTTGGAAGAGGAAGTAGTGGAGGAGAAAACTGTAGTGCTTCGAATTTGTCAAAAGGTACAGCAGGGTGCCTTTGGCCCATGGCCAAACAGGAGTCCTCCTCTCTCCAGAAAGTTAACCTTTGACCGAGGTGGCAGCTTCCAAGATAAGTCCAGTGGAACCGAGGGGAAGGAAGAGGCCCCGGGGAAGACACAGTCGTGGCATCAGCTTTGATCATCAGTGGGGGTGGGAGGGCAGGCATATGGCGGCTAAATCTGCGTACCTAAGTTGAAGCTTGTCTGTACATGCTTTGGGGGGAGTTTGGGGGAGGTGATCACTTCCACTTGGGGAGGAGGGTGGCTTATGACTACTGGGAGCTGAGAGGATTACTGTTGGCTCTTGACTAATGAGCACAACTGCTGATTCAGAGAAGGCAAGGGAGGGCTGGCACAATGCAGAATGATGCGCAGGCTTCAGGGCAGGAAGGGCCAAGTGTGTGTCGTAAGTCTGATCTTCTCTTTGGAGAGCTGGCTCATCCTCCAAGCCTCACTGTCTGAGCCTCTCTCACTGGAGAGACGGTAGCTTGTGGAGTTGGATGAACTTGAGCCTCAAGGCTAGTTCTGCCACTTTCTAGTTGTGTTGTCTTCAATTTTTCTTAGCTCCTTTAACATGAACTTCTTCATAAAAGGGAAGGAGGTGATAAGATTGATCTTGTGGATTCTTCAGAATAATTATGACTCCATTGGGCCTTGCATTATGTAAACCTGTTGGGCCAGACATTCTGCAGGGCCTGGTCTGGAGCCTCGTGGTGCCCACAGGCTGTGCCCACTGACTGACTCACTTATGGGGACAGTCAACTCAGCAGGTGCAGGAGGAAATGCATTACCTCATCTTCTTCCTATACTTCTCCTCTCTCTTTTCATATGTTTGCCCTTTCATGTTGTTGTTCGCTGGGTAGAGTTCAAATTCTTTTTTTTTTTTTTTTAATGTTTACTTATTTATTTTTGAGAGACAGAGAGAGAGAAAGAGTTCATGAGTAGGAGAGGGTCAGAGAGAGAGAGGGAAGGAGAGAATTGTAAGCAGGCTTCGTGCTGTCTGTGCAGAGCTCGATGTGGGACTCGAACTCACGAACCATGAGATTGTGACCTGAGCCAAAACCAAGAGTTGGATGCTTAACCAGCTGAGCCACCCAGGCACCCTAGAGTTTGAATCGTTACAGTTAGCCTAATTCACTCCTTGGTGTTGTCTTTAAATAATTCTTGTTTTTCATGTGACATTTCTGGCCAATCATCTGATCCTGTCCATTTTCCTTCTCTTGTGATGCCACAGTCCCCATCTTTGCTGTGCTTACATCACTGCATGAATAAATTGCTCAAAGTTTTCTTTTGAGGGATTCTCTGACTTTATTTAGCTCCCGTCCACCTTGCACGTTTTTCAGATACTATCGAACTCCTCTCTTTCCATAGTTCTTTCATTTGGTCGTACATTTCCCACCTAATCTTGATTTTCATTTGTTCCAAACATAGTAATAGCTAATATTTATTCGTGCTTATTTTGTCCCAGTGACTTTACTTATATTAGCCCATTTAAAAAATTAATAGCACCATGAAGTAGCACCATTTTGTAGTGGACTAAGCTGAGACACAGGGAAATTAAGTTATTGCCCAAAACTGCACGGCTAATCAGCGTTTGAAATTAGGCAGCATGGCTCCAGACCCTACATCCTTAAGACCAGCTCTGTCTTCCTTGGCTTCCATCGATACATAAGCTTCTAGAGAGCTGGGGCTATGTCATTTCATCTCAACCCATCACCCTGTGTGCCTTGTCTTGACATACGGTGGACACTTCCGAAATGCACGGACTGCTAACTTCCTTATTTCTCTTAAGAGCCCTAGATCATGGCAGGAAGCAGAAGAGGTGCTTTACCTGTAAGTACTCTGATAGGTGCTCAGAGAGCTTGGGGTTCAGATCACAGACGCCTACCAGCTGCCTCACCTTGGTTGAGTTGGTTCTCTCAAGCCACAGTTTTACTCTACAAAATGGGGACAGTAATCATGTTCACCTCATAGAGTTTACCTTAAGAATAAATGAAATAACGTTAGATGCTTTAGTCCTGTGTGTAGCACGTGGAGAGCAGTCAATACACATTAGCTCTTGTAAGTCGTGTTACGATGCCTTCCCCTTTCACCTGACTTTTGTCTGTTTCTTTTAGGCCTATTTCACCTGGTGTATTCTCTGTAACATTTGTGTGACATCTCACAAAGAGCCGGATAGTTATTCCTGTTTGGCCGTTTGTTAGCTGTGTGACTTTCAGCAAGTTACGAATAGCTACAAGTCTCAGTTGTGTGATGGTGACAACAAAGGATTGTTTTTGTTTGTTTGGTTGGTTGGTTGGTTTTGTAGGTTAAATTAGGAATACGCTACACATTGTAACCACTCAGTAAACTTTAGTTTTCTTGCTTTTTTCCCTCTCCTGTCACCAACCCTCTTCCACTAAGCAGGCCTTTCCATAAAGGCTCATTGGTAAACTCAAGTACCTGACTAAGTTGTTTGGAAGTTACATGGAGGAAAAAGAGAGGCTTCTGTTGTAGGGGATGGACTGGATTGAGATCACTAGCAGGAAGCTGTAGGCAGTTGAAGATCCCTGCCTTGTGTCCTTTCGCCTTTTTGAAATGTACTCTTAGTGGTCATTCTAAACACGGCCAAGGCTTATAAATGTGTAATAAAATTTTGACGTCCTTTGAACTCATTCATTCCACAAATAATTCTGGATTGCCAAGGACTGTCTTAGCTGTTGGGGGTATGATGAAGGACAAAAGCAACCTGTTCCTTGTCTTCATGGAGCTTGTGTTTGGGAGACAGACACCAATTATTCAGATATTAAATTGTAAAGAAAGGTGCCATGAGATACATAATTGGGGTTTTGTGTTGAGAGGAAGGGAAATATTCCCATTGGAATGAACGTTTGAGCTGAGATCTGAGGGCTGAGTAGGGGTGCCCGAGTAAAGAGGCAATGGTATACCTTCAAATTTCACACTCACTGTTTTTCTGTTAACGTAATGTGCTATTTAGTGTTTTATGAAGCTTGGATGATGACAGATGATAATTAGTCTTCAAATCTGGAGGTGCCCAAATATGCTGTCACTGACTGTTTTTTATCTAACTTGTGTATAAATAGTACGTGTGTCAGGCTGGGTGAGGAAGGCTGAATGTATTTGAGCACAAACAGTCATTGTGTTTTTTATTACACTCGGGGCCAGTGCTGTCAGTCAGGTCCATCAGGCACTTTGTCACAGTTACGGGTCGCGTTGTCTGGGCTTGCCTACCCAAAGGCAGGTGCTCTGAATTTTAATTTGTATTACCTATATTTGCTCTGAAAGCTGTTTTTGTTGAAACTTGAAGAGCCAGATGCTTGCAGCTAGAGTATGGACCAACTTATTGGAAATTTGCTGAACAAAGGTTGTTAACGCGAAGAAGAGACACCCTTCAGCCAAGTGTAACCGGCTACCAAAATGTGACTCTGTTTAGGGCACTCTTTTTTTTAACTCCCCGCCCCAGGATAATCATCACAATGGAACAATGGAACTCCTTTTCTGACCACTTCTTTCGGGAAAGGTATTTCATGAAATGTTACAGCAGAGTGTAACTTTGGAAGCAAAGTGCAAAGTCCCTGATAATAGTGGAGATGACTGTCTGTCTAAGGTCAAGAGAAGACTGTGTTTGTAGACAGCATGTCTTCCGACACCCGTCACACTCGCATTTTCCATCTTTCCATGAACAAACAGGCCCTGGGAGACAGTTATACCCAGCTAACTTTGTTTTCATTACATTTATGTTTCTGATACTTTCTATTTATGGCAAGTGGTACTGATTTATAAATAACAGGGATTTAAAGGCTCTTTTAAAAATGAATTCGTTTTGATTTTGTCTTTTAAAGTGTATTTAGAGAGAGAGGAAAAAAATGTGCGTGTGTACGGGGGACAGGCAGAGAGAGAGAATCCTAACATAGACTGACGTGGGGCAACTGTAACTTGTGCAAAGCATGACGTTGCATTTTTATATTAACAATAGTGCTCTGAGATCTGGGGGTTGTTCACTTATATTTTTTATATATAAAGGGTGGGATGGGACTTGAGGAAGTTGAATGGTAGGCTAGGGACTGGAACCCAGGTCTCCACACTGTGCTTTCTACTACATGTGTAAACAAGTTGTCACGCACTTGAGAGAGCTGGCCAAAGGCCAGAGCTGCCAGATGGGCTTGAGGATGAGAAAGTTCACTCGTGCCAGATTAGCACTCCTGTTCTAGAATTTATTCCAATGAACCTTTCCATTGATGCCACTGTAAATACCGGCTCAAAATGTCTTTAAGGATAATAATAAGGCACTTTATCATTGACAAAGTACTTGCAAACAGTACTTGATGATATTTTAGATCACAGCTAAGAGAACAGAGTTCTGAAGGTTACATAACTGTCCCGGGACCCATAGGAAGTTAAAAAGTCAAGCTGTGTCTTAAGCCCAGGTTGCCTGACCTCGTGACCACTGTATTTTCATGCTTTCAGCATGCTGTCCTGTCGCTTTGGAGTGTGTGGGTCCATTCATTCTCTGTTCAGTCAACAGTTACTTACTGTTGCAAGACCATAGGTCATGGTTTTACTATCCAAAAACCATTGGTCGTGTTCTTAAGAGGTAACCTCTTGAAGTGGTTTTGCATGAGGCTTATGCCTCCCAGGAAAATCACATGTTGAAAATGGTATTTGTCTTTTTTTACAAAAATTTTTAAAATGTTTATTTATTTTTGAGAGAGAGAGAGAGAGAGAAACAGAGCGTGAGCAGGGGAGGGGCAGAGCGGGAGGGAGACACAGGATCTGAAGCAGGCTCCAGGCTCTGTGCTGTCAGCACAGAGCCCGACGCGGGGCTCGAACTCACAAACCACAAGGTCATGACCTGAGCCGAAGTCAGACGCTTACACAACGGAGTCACCACGCGCCCCTTCCTGAAAAGTCTTCGACCAGACCTTTGCTGGCTGCCTTTCTCAGGTCCTCCGTTCTCAACTCAAATGTCACCTCTCAGTGACACTTCAGACACACTCCCTGACCATCCAATCTACAAAGTCCATCTGTGTGTCACTGTTGTGTCTGTCATGCTGCTTTATTTTTTTCTTCAGACATCGCCATTTAAAATCACCCTGTTTATTAGGCTTCCTGTCTGTCTTCTCCCTGTAAACCGTCTGCACCGCAGAGTTGGAGTTCTCATTTTTCTTATTACCTGCTTTCTCTCCAGCTCGGAGGACAGGTTCTTGCTCAGAGGAGGCTGTCCTGTCTATGAGCTTCCGAACTCCTGAACCTCCCCCGCCCCCCCAGGACTGCTGTCAAGCAGCTCCTAGGTGATGTGATGCTAAATAAATCTATCTAAATTGGCTCCGATGGAATGGACTCTTTATTCTGGGGCAAATGTCATTCTTTCAGAACTCTGAAACAGAAGACTTCTGTTGATAGTGCCCCGTCTCTCCCAAACTCGAAACAGGCAGGTAGCTGTGAGTTTTGGGGCAGGGTGGGGGTGTTTCGGGAGGGTGGGATAGGAGGTTCCTTGGAAGATGCTTCAGTAGCTGATGTTTCCCTTGAGGACGCGGCTTGCTAACGACGGTCAGGGTTCACGTGGCTCTCAGTGGAAGCAGAGTAGCCGGCCAATCTGTGTTTCGTCTTCGGCAGAACTTCGCCTCCCTCCTCGTTTCCATGCTGCCTCCTGTGTTCCTGTCCCACTGGCTCTCCCTGGTTGACTCTTCGTCATAGAACAGCACCCCCCACGTTTTCTTCCCCACCGGGAAAAAATAACAAGTAGGGGAGAACAGCTTCCCCCTTTTTCCTTGCTCCCCCCCCCCCCCACCCCCCAGAAGTTCTCGGATCTTTCCCTGAGGGCCAAGCCTGGGCCCCAGACCGCCGGGCCGTGAAGCCTCCGGTTTCGTGGTGTTTCCCAGTTTTCGCAGCATGGCCACTCTCGTGTGTGCTTCTGTAGGGCAGGTGCTGCTGTTTTCGTTTGTGTGTTGAGACGCCAGTCAGTGCACGAGCCCAGTAACCGGCCTGTTCTCCACGCCAGCGAGCACACCGCAGACAGTTGTTTTTCTCTTTTTTCTTTGTTGTTCTGTAGCCTTCAAGATATACGGGGTAGACGTTGACCTGTACCGACAGCGACATTTTCTCTTCTTTGTAGTGTGGTCTCTCTCTGCCTTTGGTTTTTCTCGGATGCTGATGGCATACGGAAGACTCGAAGCGCACTGCCTAATGTTGTGTGTTTTTGTCTGGTCCCAGAAAGAGAAAGCTTGCCTCTTTCCTGTTAAAGTTTTTTGAAAAGTAACTTTGAGAAACATAGGGAGAGAGTCCCGTGACCTCCGCAGATATTTAATCCTTTAAAGGTGGTCAGATTTCTGGTGCATCACTACCCTCTTATGGTCATAACTGGCCTAAAGGGCCCGTTTCTAGAGCTCCATTCGAAATTGAAAGAGCTACAAAAGAATTCTATCTCGATTTCTTAGGAGAAAAGGTGGAGTCCATCTCACCGTGTTTTAGAGTATTGTTACGGGAAACATGGGACACGAGTTGATAATGTCAGGGTATTAGCAATGACCAGTCTGCAGGAGCTCTTAGTTTTCTCGTCTGACCTATCCAGGCGGGAGGTCATTTGTCCCTACATTGCCATCACAATTTGCAAAGGTGATTGTAGACAGTAGAGTAAGTCAGCTGAAATGACTCGTGTTCTTTCCTGTTATACAAAAGTGTATTTTCCTTAGATCAGTTACAGCACCAGTTACATTACAGCATCAGCTACAACGTGGGTGAACGTTCTGCATTGGAGCACGGAGAGGCAGGATATGGGCATGAAGAGTGCAAACCCTGGTGCCAGCCCCCGGGCTCTGGCTCTGTGTGGCCATGGTTAGGTCACTCGCCCTCACTACCCACCCTCCACGCCGCCCCCCCACTCCGCCCGCTCTTCATCTTCGAAGTGGGAGGTTAGAGTACACACTCATAGAGATAGGAGGAGGATTAAAGGTTTTAGGGTTTTTTTTGAAGTTTATTTATTTACTTTGAGAGAAAAAGAGAGCACTCACAAGCAGGGGAAGGGCAGAGAGAGAGAGAGAGGAAGAGAGAGAATCCCAAACAGGCTCCACACTGTCAGCACAGAGCCTGACACAGGGCTCGAACCCACGAACTGTGAGATCATGACCTGAGTCAAAACCGGGAGTTGCATGCTCATCTGACCGAGCCTCCCGGGTGCCCCTAAAGGTTTTATATACATGTCTTGAAAAGGGAACGTCCATGTAATAAGTGACATTTAACTGTTTGCCATTTTCATATGTGTAATTGTGTATCTTTATTCTTCCCAGTTCTAAGTTTATTTTTCATAAGTTTGTATCACAGAAAACTTGATTTCTTCTCATCGATAGTATTTGGCAAGACATGGGTCGTGTTGTAATTCACATTAAAGCCTTGAGAATTCGAAGCCATCAGGTTTGCAGGTCTTAAGAGCAAACACAGACGTCTCCGAGGTTTTACCTGCATTTGCTCCCAGACCAGGACGTTTCTCATGTAGCATAGGCTTCGTGGCTCATCCAGGGCTTTGACTTTCCTTGGCAGGCTTTTAAAATCTACGCTTGGTACTGTATGTGCACATGAACGTTTCCTCGTGGAAAATTTTCTTTTCTTTGGAAAAGCTCAGACTGCTCCTCAGGTCAGCTCTCTCGCCTTCCCGGGGAGGGAGGGGGAAGAGTGGAGCGGGCAGTGCCCGCTTCATGATGGGGAAGGGCTCCGGGGAGGCCCAGGGCGCCACATCTGCAGTCAGTCCTAGAGGAGCCAACACTGGACCTGGTTTTTTTTTGTTGTTGTTGTTAAGCGTAATATATCTTTAAAATTCTGCCATAATTCTGGGCTTATACGAACTTATAATATAGTATCTTCAAAAGTACTGCTTTTTCATGTCCGTTACTATATACAAATGGTGCCAATTACATGCCCTCTTGACAGGGAGCTGGCTTTGATATCTGAGCCCTTGACTTTTCTGTCAGCAGGGGGTTGGATGATGCGGGTGTCTTACTGATTTTGAAGATGGGAAGAAGGACGTAGTGTCCTGAGATCACAGAATCGTAGAAATACAGTGCTGGTGGGACCACGGGGTCAACCTGTCTGCCCTTGCCTGTCCACATTGGTGAACGGGTGTGAAGTGATCTGCACGAGGTCACATAGCTGGCGAGAATAGAGCCCGGGCCTACGTATCTTCCCAGCCCCTGCACAAGACCAAGGCGACTTTATAAGACAAGAGAGCCTGCGATATGAACATCACTCAAGTAACATACGAGTTACTAGTGGAGGCCTCTAGAGTGTAGTAAAAACTGGGTTTTCTGGAGAATGAGGAGAAAGCTTTAATCGCTCCGGGAACTAGAGCTGACATTCTGTCAAGCCGTAAGTATGGCACAGTTTTGGAAATTTTTGTGTGGAAGAACCTAGAAGATTCTTCCCTTACCACACTGTAAGCTGCAAGGGCCGGGACCTTCTGGTTCTGTTTTCCAGTGGGGAATTTCCGTAGCTCTTGTCACAGGGGGTTAAGGAAAAAATGGGAGCGGGGGGATTCGACAGGTTCGCTAAGAAGAGTGTGGCAGGTTGGGGGGATTGTGCAGCCTCATCGGTTTACACTGCTAAACTCTGGTCTTCGTCCTCAACCAGAATTTTCCTCATTTTGTCTCTTCATCTAGCCACTATTTGAGTGCCTGTTTGGGCCAGGCAGTGGCCCTGGGCCCTGGCCCCTGCACGCTGCAATGGGGAATCATTCAGACAGGCGTGGTCCCAGCTCTGTGTTGTAGAGAGGGACAGAGGCAAATGAGGACTAATGAACAAGTAAAAACTCAGAAATTTGCTGAGTCTTATGAAGGAAGCCACCAGGATCCACAGGGAAGAACAGGGGTCATTGGGCTACTTTAGGTCCGGGATCAGCTGGGGCCTCCCTGCGAAGAAGATCATTCTAGGGCGGAGGAACAGCATTCAGGCATGCCCGGGAGTAGAAAGAAGCTTGAGGGCCGGAGGAAGTAAATAAAACTGGTGTCCAGCATGTAGTTGGCGGAGAATTTGGCCAGATGAAGCTGGAGAGGCAGGTAGGAGGCCAACAGACCAGACTGGACTTTGCTGGCTTGGGTTTTTCCTTAGGGCAGTGGGAAGCCAGTAGGGCTTGGAGCAAGGGAATGGCATTTAACTGTGTTGAGAAGGTTTACTGAACCTTGAAAATCTACTACATGAAAGAGGCCAGTCACCAAAAACCATATATTGTATGATTCTATTTATGGGAAGTGTCTAGAATCTATTATGTGAAATAGCCAGGCAAATCCATAGACTTAGAGAACAGATTAGTGGTTGACCAGTGGTCAGGGCGGGGGTGGGTGAAACGGAGTGAGTGCTAACGGGTATGGGTTTTTGTTGCAGGGTGGGTTGAAAAGGTACTAAGATTGGTTATGGTTACGGTTGCATGACTCTGAATCTACCCAAACTCAATGAATTGTGTGAATTCATTGGGTGAATTGTGTGGTCTGAGCATCGTGTCTCAATAAAGCTGTCATTTCAAAAATCAGAAAAGACTGACGGTGCCTCACAACCGGCTCCATTGCCCTAGGCAGCTGTCCCCAGTTCAACGGCTGCTTTTGGCTTTTCTCCACCCTCCTTGAATAGAGCATCCCCTTGGCCCCCCGTGTCCTGCTACTGTACAAAAAAGCCATCAGCTGCTGATGATGTCAGCTTCTTGCCGTCAGACCTCCAGTTCCATCCATCCCGGACGGGCTTCTGTGTTCCCCTTAACAGTGCTAGACAGGCAATGGTTTAAATCCCCAACACTGCCTCTTACTGGCTGTGTGACTTTAGGGCAGTTATTTAAAAGCTCCCTGAGCCTCAGTTTCTTGTCTTTTTTTTTTTTTTTTTTTTTTTTTAAGAGCTTAAAATTTTTTTTTCACACACCCTTAAACGGCACTTCCTGTGTGCCTGTCATTATGTTGTAAGTGCTTTAAGAATATTTAACATGTTTAATCACCCAGATAACCAGGTGACCCCCCTTGAGGGTAGGTACTGTTACCCTCTCCGTTTTGTAGGTTAAAAAAACCCTGAAGCACAGAGAGTTTAAGTAACTTCCCCAAGGTCACACAGCTGGGGAGTAGCAGAACTGAATCCAGGCAGTTTGGCCTCAGAGGCTCTATTCCTTAATTACCCTGCCATGCTGCTGATCCTGGCCTGTAAAATAAGCTTAAGAATAGCCCTTTCCTTGCTTTGTTTACGATTTTTTAGTCTTCAGTTACTTGAACATCACTTGTATCTTAGAGCATTTCTGCAGTGCACAGCATGGTACCTGAAACATAGTCTGTGAATTAACGTACCTAACATTCTTCCATTTCTTCATCAACTGCCTTAGACCCCACGAGGACTTGGGTGCCCAGTTGAGGTCTGGGTTCTGCCTTAGCCCTGCCCGTTTTGTGTTTTGTTTTGTTTTGTTTTGTTTTGTTTCTTTTTTACTGGAACAATGTCCTAGGGAGCCCACTCTTTCATTTTGGGTTCCTCATCAATGGAGTGGCGATAATTACAACCTGGCCAGCATCCTCCCTAGGGCCATTGCAAGGATCAGTGAAGTGTTTTGTACATGCAGGTGCTCTGTAAAACGCACAGCCTCCTGTTAACCCAGGGGCTTAATTTAACACGCCGCCCAGCTGTTGGGACTGTGCGCTTTTGAAGTGCTGATGGCTGTGTTAGTAGATGGTTAGACAAATGGCAGTTTTTCCCTGGAAATCCTGATGGCCCAGGTGAAAAGGAAGTGGCGAATGTATTGTGTGTTCACCTCTGCATGGGGGAGCTTTTCCCCTGGGCAGTATTGACACTCAAGCAATGGGCAGAGCTGAAGCCCAGCTTCTGGGCCACCACCTGGTCCCTGTGCTAAATTGATTCCCCCCAGAGCTGTCAACTTAAACTTGCTGTGTGTGGTGTGCGGGGAACAACTCAGTTCTTCCTTCCATTCGGCGTAAGCACGCCAGTCACAATAGTTGTAGCCAATGTTTGGTTTTAGAGTAAATCTGGTGTATAGTATTGGCAAAATAAGTTGTGTTGGAGGAGGGGAAGAATTACAACTTGTATTGAGAAAAGTACATTGTTTTCTCCTCTTAACACATGTTACTCCTCCCCCCTTTCCGCACCCCCCAAGCATTCCAGAATTAGATACAACTGTTTGGTTACTGAATTACACCAACCAACCTTGGAAAGTACATTCCCCCCCCCCCCCCCCCCACCCAGAGCGTTGTGGAATCCTCTGCGTTCATCTCTACAACTTGGTTTTGTTTTTAGAATCTGAAAACTTACTTTGCATTTTTTTGCTGAACATCTACTATGATGTATTTGTATACATATGTGTACGCACAGACATATGTCGACGTCCCCAGACATGTAAGGCAATGTCAGATTTCTTCCCTGCCCTCAGTGTTACCTTTCATGTTCATGATACTTTTTTGAGGGGGACAGGCAAGGGAGGAGGACTCAAAGCTGATCATCTCTTTAGACCATCTAGACCATCGGTTCTTTGGTTGATTCTGATTTGCATCAGAATTTGCATTTTGTCAGTTCAGTGATTTAGGCCAGCCTAAGTATTTCCTGAAAAAGATGATTTCAGACAATGCTAACTTATTTCATTTCCCCTGTCCCCACTCTGGGTACCTCCCTTTGCGCCTGGGCTCAGGATGCTGAAGGGATGGCAGGATGGGTCCTTTACACAGTGTTAAGGTTGTGCTGGAGCTGTGGGCCGGGGGGGGGGGGTGGGGTGGGGGGGGTGGGGGGAAGGGGGGGTTGCGGTGAGACAGGGTCAGATTGCAGGGCCTACAACTTTGACGCAGAGTTTCCTGGTGCAAATTGCCAGCTGGAAGGCATTACTTACCAGTGCAGAAACCTCAAATGAGGGCAGGCCGTTTACTTGACTGTTTTCTGGGTAACTTGAATCCTTGAACTAAGGTAGTCTTTCTATTTTTACTTCCTTAAATTATCCTGGCATGGATATATTTGCTATTTCCAAGTTCTTTTTCGGTAACGGATTGTCTGCGTATGTAGTGAAACCCGAAGAGCGGTTGGTTCTTGGTTCCATTTTCTGATGTCTTTGGGGTGACATAAGTCCTAGAAGGCATTAGTTCCCGGCAAGAAAGCTGGGTTTGCTTTAGAAACAAAATACTGACTGCCCTCTGCTCTCTGTGTTGTTGCTTCTTGTAAGAAATTGAGGCTTGGGTTTGTTGCTATGTATTTGGTGCCTCTTTAGTGATGTGTGGACCAGCTTTTCAAAACCACGTGGTTAAGAGCACAAATTTTTATTTTGTCTTCAGCATTATTGTGCTTTAAGCTTGCTACTCTGAAAAATGCCCAGGAGCGTATCCCTCCCCCTCAAGATCACTTGCTCCATTCCATAAATACAGTGGAAGAGCTTGGTTGGTTCTTAACTGGCCTTCCAGGGCTCTCATTGCTGGCTCTTTCCATGTGTTTGGATTTCCTGCAGCTTCTGCTTTGAAGGCAGTAGAGGCCTCAGCAATGGCTTCATAGGCTCAGACTCTAATCAGGGCAGAAAACCTCACAGCATCTTTCCCCAAGACCAAGTTCATTCACTTGGTAATTATTTTAGCTCTGAGGATGTTTGAGATTGAAGTTTCTGGGCAGCTTATTTCCTTCTTCATACTCTGCTATGGTAAATGAAGGTAACTCATACTAGTTCAGATACTTGTAGGCCTGGGAGGAACTGAGAGATCTTCTGATCCAGTTCTCAGACGTTGCGTTGTGGTACCCTTTCTTCACATTGCATTGAACCAGAAACCTGGCAAGATGACTGAGAAAATCAGGGCTGTGAGTGGTAGGGTGGGTGTCAGTTCGTTCGTTCTTTCTTTCTTTCTTTCTTTCTTTCTTTCTTTCAGAAGTGTTATTTATTTACTTAGTGCGTGAGAGCGAGTATGAGTGGGGGAGGGATAGAGAGGGAGACAGAGAATCCCAGGCGGGCTCCACGCTGTCAGCACAGAGCTAGAAGCAGGGCTCAAACTCACAAACTGTGAGATCATGACCTGAGCTGAGATCAAGAGTGGGACACTTGAGTAACTGAGCCCCCCCCAGGTGCCCCTGGGTGTCTGTTCTGATCAAAGCCAGCTCATCCATGTGTGAGGAGCCCAAGCACTGGGAGTAAGTGGTTTCTAGCCAGTATAACGCAGTAAGGCCAAGGAGTAAAGCCAGAATAAGCCCTTGGCTGTCAGAGGCAGTGGGGAGGGAACTGACCAGCAAAGGGAACTTTTAGGGGGTGATAGAAATGTTTATATCATGGCTGTGATATGGTTACAAGACTCTCTGTATCTGCTGAAACTCACCAGGTTGTACCCTAAAAATTGGTGAATTTTAGTAAGTGGTCTCCCAAAGCATGTTTAGGATTTTTTATAGGGGAGGGGAGGTGATACCTTCTCTGTTGTTAATTCAGTGGAATTCTATAAAATGACTCTTTGAAAAATATAAAGAGAAAAGAAACAACCAGATTCACTTAAATCCTGGTCGAGTCTATTTCTCCACTTGGCAGATTTATCATCACTTTGTACTCGTCACTGCTGTTAGTTATACCAAGGGTTGGTAGAGGTCCAGGTAGTAAATATTTTAGGCCTTGTGGGCCGTTCGGTCTCAGTCACACCACTTAGTTCTGTCACTGTAGCGTGAAAGCAGCCGGAGGCAGCATGTAAGTGAAAGACTGGCTGTGTTCCTATAAAACTTGACTTACAAAACCCGGCAGTGGGCTGAATCTGGCCCGTGAGCTGTGTTGGCTAACCTGTGAGTTGACGCTTTTGTTCCTTTTGGAGAAACTCCACAAAAGGGGCATTTTTCTACATTCTCACCAGAAGGACAAATGTCCTAGGAAAGTGGGAGTCTAGGGAAGTTTGGAAGAGGACAGACCCTCCAGGGCTTAGCCATGAGACGCTCCCGGACTTGGATCTGTGAAGGGTAGGGTGGTTTTGCTTACATGGAATTTTGGAGGGTGAATTAGGAGGAAGAATTGTGGAGTAAGAGAGGACTGAGCGTGGCAGCCCGTTTCTAGATTACCGTAGAAACCTAGGCGGGAGAGTTTAGCTGCGACAGTGACATGGGATGGAGGGGACCTTTTGAAGGGATATTATAAAACTTAACATAAGAAATAGACATTTCCAAAGGAAAAGTTAAAGATTAAAACATTGAAAAAAAATCGGAAGGCAAATTGTGATTCTTTGTTAAGAGGGAATGTGATACCATTTCAAGTGATTCTCATTAGATCTGATCATCATTGCTTAGCGACGTCAAGTCTACCGTTTTTTTATTTAATTAATCAATTATTTTCATGTAAAAAAAATTTTCAGTTTACTTATTTTTGAGACAGAGAGAGAGAGACACGGGTGTGGGGAGGAAATAAGCAGGGGAGGGGCAGAGCAAGAGGGAGACACAGAAGCAGGCTCCAGGCTCTGAGCAGTCAGCACAGAGCCCGATGCGGGGCTCGAATCCATGAACCACGAGAACATGACCTGACCCAAAGTTGGACACTCAACTGACTGAGTCACCCAGGCACCCCTACTTATTTATTTTTTAATGTTTGTTTATTTTTGAGAGAGAGAGACAGAGTGCGATCAGGAGAGGGGTAGAGAGAGAGGGAGACGCAGAATCTGAAGCAGGTTCCAGGCTCTGAGCTGTCAGCGCAGAGCCTGATGCAGGGCTTGAACCCACGGACCACGAGATCACGACCTGAGTGGAAGGATGCTTAACCATCTGAGCCACCCAGGTGCCCCAACACTGGCTGTAGTTTTGATTCTCTAGGGAAGGCCAGTCAGTCAAGGGCCTGTCCAACCAGGCAAAAAGAATTCCTCAATCCTTTAAAATTATAGAGCTGAAAGTCAGCACACCCCTGTGTTTCAAACATGGTGTTACTGTCTAAACTCAGATTGCTATATTTAAACCAGTTTTATCAGCTACTTTTAAAATTAAGGCCTGCAGACTTCAACAAAACAAGGGTGACAAAAGAAAGTCATTCCAAAGGGATATAGTTGGATGGCTCACTTCCTAAAAGGGCACTTGGAAGTCCCACCAGTACATCATGCTTCTGAATTTTGGCATGCTCTGATTAGTTTTGCTTCATTAATTGTATTATGCCCACCGAGAAGCCAACCATATTGAGTTTTTTAAAATCCTTAGCAAAGGGCCACGTTTGGGAGACATTATGACATATTGGATCAGGAGGGTCAGCAAGTTGGGAAGGCAGAGGAGCTTTGATGTCAGGTCTTTACTGTTTAATGTTTGGTTTTTTTAAATTTTTTTTTCAACGTTTTTTAATTTATTTTTGGGACAGAGAGAGACAGAGCATGAATGGGGGAGGGGCAGAGAGAGAGGGAGACACAGAATCGGAAACAGGCTCCAGGCTCCGAGCCATCAGCCCAGAGCCCGACGCGGGGCTCGAACTCACGGACCGCGAGATCGTGACCTGGCTGAAGTCGGACGCCTAACCGACTGCGCCACCCAGGCGCCCCATACTGTTTAATGTTTTTAAAAGTGTTGAGAATTCTAAGAATATTTTAATTAGGTATAAACGTATCACCCAAGTCTGGTTTCCTTTCCTCTGGTTCAGATCGTGGAGAACTGACCTCTTCCTAAGCCCTCATCTCCTTCATAGTGGAAGGCCTTGCATGTTAATTCAATGAATGAAATTGAATTTGTGTGATCTGTAATTGATTCTCCTGGTTGAGGAACCTAGTGTACCCGATTCTGTTTGAATCATCTGTCACTTGTGGCCCTTAAAAGTCCTGACTGAGACACGAGCTTATAACTGTAGTTGAACCAATTTCTGAATCAAACAAAACAAAACCCTCTGGCTAAAACATGCTTCAGTGATCAAAAGTACTGTATGTAAAATGCTGTAGGACCACTCTGTATTTGTGGAATTACAGTTTTTGCTGACTTGAGCATAGGCCAGAAGCATAGCCACTGAACAGTCCTTCCAGTGGGCCGCGTGTACAGAAAGAGGGTGATGTAGCCCATGATCTGATTTTAGTCTCCTACAGAAAATAGGAAGAGAATAGCTCTACATTTTTTGTGATGGAGCATTTCCTCTAACTTCTTAATCTTCCTATACACAGGCCTTGCCACCTTTTAGAGAGCTTAATTAAGAAAAAATAATTCTTAGTATGGGACAATGATTCTTTATCCTTAAGGTAGAAATGACCTTCTTTAATCCTGAAACATTGAGACTTGAAGCAAATACCTGTAGATACCATAGTCCGTAGTTTCCTTATCTTTAGTTACTCACCTCCACGGGAAAATAAAATCAGGCGGCTTGTACTTGGTGTGACATTAATATTTTTGTGAGGTTCTTTGTCTTTCTTCAGGCATTCACTTACTTATTTCACAAATATTGTCAAGTGCCAGCAATGTTCTAGATGCTGGGGGCCAAACAATGAACAAAAGGAAACCTCTGCTTTCACGGGGCTTATGTTCTGATGTCCATCAGAAAACACTTTTAGGTGGAATCGATGATTATGGCAGGCTCCCGTCTTTGGGAATACCTTCCAGGGGAGGTGATAATGTGGGCTGTTGAGATCCCATCTCCAATTTACAGTGTTCCCGAGGGGGTGCTACCTACGCCTTTGGGGTTTCTCTGTCTCTCTGGCAACTTTTATTCTGAACACTTAGGAAAGTGAGGACCTGAATAAATCACATCTTTGTATTTAACAATATTTATAGAGTATTTATTGTGTGCTTCATGGTGTTCTAAGCCCATTTATAAATATTAACATTTCATTTTCATTGCAGATCCGTGCAGTAGGCAGTGCTTTCTTTTATCCCTGTTTTACAGGGGACTGAGTAACTTGCTTCTGTGGCAAGAAGTGGGACTCGTATTGGTGCTCAGGCTCTGAACCATGGCCCCGTCTCGGTCTACATCTAGGGCGAGAGGTTTCTTTTTTTCCTTTTCACGTGTGGGATTTCTTTGAACGTTTGAGTGTTTACTGCCAGACCTGGTGACAGCAGAGGGATGCTGGGCCTCTCCTTCCTTCTCCTTCTTGGTTCTTCCACATCGAGTTATGTGCTTAATTTGTGTAACTGGAATGTGTTTGATCTGATTTTATTTAATTACGTGTTTGTTTCGGTGCTGCTAGACATTCTGTAAGTTCCTCGAAGCAAGGAACTGGCAAACAGGTACGTGCGACAAATAGATTAAAGTGGATCTTGCAAATTGTAAAACGATTAGACCAGTTTACTTGAGTTGGGGATTTTCCCCTCCTCTGTGGGGCTGTGTCGTATTTCATTTAGCTGTTTGCGAATGTTTGTATTCTGATCAGTGGGATAACTGAAGAATAGGCCATAACATGTTGGAATAATAAAGCCGGGGGCAACATTATTTAAAATCTAGCATATTCAGGGGCACCTGGGTGGCTCAGTCGGTTAAGTGTCCAGCTTTGTCTCAGGTCATGATCTTGTGGTTTGTGAAGTCGAGCCCCGCGTCGGGCTCTGTGCTGACAGCTGGGAGCCTGGATCCTGTTTCGGATTCTGTGTCTCCTTCTCTCTCTGCTCCTCCCCTGCTCATACTCTGTCTCTCTCTCAAAAATAAATTAACATTAATTTTTTTTTTTTAATCTAGCCTATTCAACATATGTGTTCCTTGAAAAGAAGTCTTTATGCCACTATAGAAACTGTTTTTAGGTAGGTGGCAACATGCTATTCCTTCTTGATAATTCTTCTACATGTCGGGGATCTTTGGATTATTTGAGGTCAGGTCCCGTATATTCCCTCAGAATCCTCAAGGACACTCTGGCTCCCTTTTCAGGGAAATGTTCTGTATTCTGCATCCTTCAAGTTCTCAGTCTCTGATCATACACGCAGCGTTTGTCCTACCAGGACCCCACATGGGCCCTTCCATCTCCGCTTTCTCTGTGTCCAAAATATTTCCTCAGGCTCTAAAGCTACTTCTGAAATCCTGTTTCTCCAGTGAAACTTTCCAGTTAATTAAAAGAGAAATCTGGCCTCACCTTTATATCAACTTATTATTCAGGGATAAAGTTTAACCAGCATCTATGATGCATGGCTTCTTCACTTTAATTTTAATGGACGCATTTATTCTGTGCATGGAAACTGACACGAGTCTCTGTTTTATGCTTATATTTTAAGCAGTGGACTTGCTTGGCACAGTAAACATGAATTTCAGTTCTGCTGGTCCTTGGTCGTTTGTTTTGCTTAAGAAAGAGTTTATGATCGCTTCTCGGCCTTTCGGCTAAGATTAAGTGAAGAAAGAGTTTATGACCTGTGGATGAATATGAAATAAAACGCTGTTACATTTGTGTGGGTTTTGTTGGGGCTGCCGTAGAAAAGTACCAGAGACCGGGTAATGAAACGACAGAAATGTATTCACTCGCAGCTCTAGAGCCTGAAGTCTGAGATAACGGCGTTGGCAGGGTTGACTTCTTTTGCAGCCGTGCTCCTTGACTTTCTTCCCCCTGTGTCTTCACTAGGCCTTCCCTCCATGTGTGTCTTCTCTATAAGGACACCAGTCATACTGGATAAAGGCCCATCCTGATGATCTCATTTTGACATAATCACATCTTTAAAGATTTATCTCCAAATACACTCACTTTCTGAGCACTCAGGGTTAGGACCTCAACGTATAATTTTGGTGCAACACAGTTCAGCCATAACGAAATTTAAATGTATAACATAGTTGTCCTAAACTTTGATGATCATTAAAACAAAAATTGTCTTTACATTTTAAAAATAGGCAAAGGGAGAGGACATCCTGAAGGACAGGAGATTGTAGGATGTTGGTTGTGATCTGGCTTAGAACTGGCTAAGTGATTTAGGGTGAAATTCATAGTAGTTAAGACTTTTGTTCGTACTTTGCAACTGTTTGGATTCAATGACAGTACCTTCTAAGTACCTCTAAGATGTTGTGATTCTCTCTTAATAACTGTTTGCAATTACAGTAAAACTTTGGTTGACGAGCATAATTTGTTCCACAAACATGATTGTAATCCAAAGCACTTGTATATCAAAGCGAATTTCAAGAACCATTGGTTCAGTTGTGATCATGTGATGTTTGGAATCACGTACGACTTGTATTGCAAGACATCGCTGGCTTTTCAAATGAAAATTTTTTAGAAATGTTTGCTCATTGGGGCGCTGGGGTGGCTCAGTTGGTTAAGCGTCTGACTTCGGCTCAGGTCACGATCTCATGGTTTGTGAGTTCGAGCCCCGCATCGGGCTCTGTGCTGACAGCTCAGAGCCTGGAGCCTACTTTGGATTCTGTCTCCTTCTCTCTCTGCCCCTCCCCACATGTGCTCTGTTTCTCTGTCTCTCAAAAATAAATAAATGTAAAAAAAATTTTTTAAAAAATGTTTGCTCATCTTGCGGAACACTTGCAAAACAAGTTACTCGCAATCCAGCGTGTTACTGTAGACCCTACTGCTTATTTAGGAAGATGCTTGGAGAGGAATTTTTATAACTCCGTGTTTCCTGGGGGGAATGTTGAAGAGCAGAGCTTGTGTCAAATGGGCCTTGATTTGAATTCCAGGCCTTTCCTTCTATAGCAAAGCTGAAGAAAATGACTACAGAAATCCTTCTCTTGGCATCTTACCAGCCGTGTGGCTGTGGACGGGTTTTGTGGCTCCCTTGTACCCTAAAGTTAGTCATCTATAAATTGGGAGTAGAGGTGTTAGGAGGCTCTCCTTAGGTCTTGGCGCTGTTGTTCGCTGCAGATAGATACTGCCCATCTGCAGGTGGCCCTGGGTGGCAGGGTGCTGGGATGCAGCCCAGGGGCAGGGGGGCACATCGGTCTCCATACCTGCTGACTTGCGTGGCCTCCACTGCCTGTCTGACTCACGTGCCACAATGGCCACTTGTGGCTCAAGGCTGTCGAAGTGGAGCTGGGTTTGTTTATGTCACTGTCCCTAACCTCGCTTGCTGTGTGATGGAGCCCCTTGGCTAGATAGGTGTCACTTGAGGGAAGACGGGTGGGTTCCAGCTGGTTACCAGAAAATAATTTTTTCTTACCTCCTCTTCCTGTATTTGATAGTCCCAAATGGTTCTAAGGACATTGGTCTTCTTTTCATGTCTTACCAGGAGGCAAATGGTGAAAGTTTACGGGGCAGAGGTATCATTTAGCCTAGCACATCAGCTTTTAAGATCCATAGATGATGTTAGTGTTGCCAAAAGCAAGTGCTGCGCCTTGTGTCTACTTTTCCTAGTCCAGAGTACCCACGTGGCAGAACTTTGGTGAGGGGTCAATGAAATAAGTGTGTGTGTGTGTGCGCACGTGTGTGTGTGTGTGTATTTGAGGGTGACCGAGCACAGCAGTGTGCTTTCCACATATTCTATTCTAGTTAAATTGAATTTTCACCCTTTGTGTTGGGATTGATTTATGTAAGCCTCATTGTTGGAAACACTAAGGGTGGCTTTTATTATTAGGCTTGAATAGACCAATTGATTCAGTATAAAATTTTATTCCAGTAAAACCACTGAAACAAGTTGACCAGAAAGTTCTCTATACAAGAATAAAGAAACCCAAGTTTTGTGAGGCTTACCTATTTTAGTCATTATGTAAGAACATTGGGGCGCCTGGGTGGCTCAGTCATTTGAGCATTCGGTTTCTTGATTTCAGCTCAGGTGTTTATCCCACACTTGTGAGATCGAGTTGAGCTCTGTGCTCGGCATGGAGCCTGCTTGGGATTCTCTCTCCCCATCCCAAGCACACACCCTATCTGTCTCTATCTCTCTCTCAAAAAACAAAACAAAATAAAACAAACAAAAAAAAAAAACGTTAAAATACAACTCTGTTGACAGTACTATTTGACCTGGAAAAATTCCCGTAAGCTACCCCTTTTAATTAGCATTGCCTTTCTCTGGTGCCACTGCTCGTATTTTCTCCTTTGCATTCTGTATTCATGAGAACTTTTTCAGTCGCAAGGCGCAGAAACCCAACACAAACAAGCTTAAGCTAGAAAGGGGATTTAGTTCAGTTTAAGTGAAAAATTGTAGGGGTAGAATTACCTTTAAGCAGGGTTACATCCAGGGGCATATAGCATATTATTGGAGCATTTTCTTCTTCTCAATGGATGTATTTTCAGGAAACTGATCAGAAAAAAGGCAGCATCCCCAAAGTTATATCCTTATGACTTCCAGCTGGAAAGGAAGAACTTCTCTCTTCCTGTGTCCATATATCAAGTATCAAGGAAGATTTTGATTGGTTTTGCTTGGTCATCCTTGAACCTGTAACTGGCTGGTGGGTGGAATGTTGTGGCCAACCGCTGTGGCAAAGCATCTTGATTGGCAAGTCCATGGGATCACGTGGGCTGGGAGACAGATGGACAGTCTCCAAAGGAAGACTGCTTAACAAATATCTAGTCCACATAACTCGCATTTCCAAGTCAGCAAGGGTTTAGTGTTTATTCTTTTAGTTGAGAGGGAATGGGAAGGTAACCGTCGTAAAATTGTGCCGAATCCATTTGAAAATTTAAGCTGCACGTTGCAAATCTGTTTGAGATGAGAAGATGAGGACACACCTGAAAAAGTTTCCCTCGGGTGGGGTATACGTTGTGTAGACAGTCAAATAGTTGGGGCATAACTGGCGATTCCTGAAGTTCATTTAAACGCGGGCAGTTTTTTGAGTGAAGGAAACAAAATGGCAATAATGGACTTCTGCCTTCTTTTGGTAGGGCTAGATGATTGCCTGCAGCAGTATGTTCACAAGTTCGAACGGGAGAAGATAAACGGAGAGCAGCTGCTGCAGATTTCCCATCAGGATCTTGAAGAGCTGGGGGTCACGCGAATTGGACACCAGGAACTCGTGTTGGAGGCTGTCGACCTTCTCTGTGCACTGGTTGGTTCAAGAGATCTGTGCCATGATGATGTTCTTTAGAACCTTATTGTCTTAAATCTTCAATGTTTGTGATTTAGAATCATTTTCTTATTTATTTGTTTAGACAGTGAGAGAGGGCACGAGTGCACTCGAGAGGGGGAGGGGCAGAAAGAAGGAGTGGGGGAGAGAGAGAGAGAATCCCGAGCAGGCTTTGCACTTCGAGCACAGATCCTGATGCTGGGCTCAAACGCACAAACCATGAGACTGTGCCCTGAGCCGGAACCAAGAGTCAGATGCTTAACCTCCTGAGCCACCCAGGCGCCTCCATTTTCTTAATGATCCATTGAAATGAAACGTGAGCTGAAGATAACCTAAAAAGGAAGAAAAGAAATCATTTTCTAGATAAAGAGGTGGCCAACTGTGGCCTACACGTTAAATCTAGCCCACCATGTTTGTAAATAAAGTTTTATTGGCACACAGCCATGACCGTTCGTTTATTTGTGGTCTGTGGCTGCTTTCATGCTTTTAGGGGACCGTGTGGCCCCTGCAAGTCCAATATATTTGTTGTCTTGCCCTTTAAGAAGAAATCTGCCTGTCACAGAAACTGAGTTTGCCTTTTACAGAAAAAAATCTGTTAGTTTTCTTATCTTCTGTGGAGAATAAAACACTGGAGATAATCCTGAATGAAAATGTCATATTCTAAGCTGAAGTGAGATACAGGTTCTGATTTCATGTGTGTTTTTGGTACTATCAACAGCTTTTTTATGTTTCACAGGTATTTGTGATCTTTAAATAACTGATGTGTTTGCTCGTAGTAGTCAGCCTGCGGAGTGGTAACTAGAAGGGAAAAAATGTGAACTTTGGTACCCTTTGCAGATGATTGAGCTTTGACTTGAACGTTGAGTTAAATCCTGCCAGGTTCTGACTCTTGCACTACACCCGTGCCCGCCCGAGCAGCTGTTTTAGATGTGGGATGACAACACCTGTGAGGACATTGTGTTTCCACACTGGTTGCCACTCAGTGGGGATCCACGTGTGTCCGTTAGGATGCCGTGTGAAGGATGCAGCGCCCCGAACTGTCAGGATTTGGACCCAGGCCACAGCATTCAGTCTGGGTTAAGTAATGCTGTGAACCTGAGCCAGGGGTATATACAATGACATCACTGAGAACGGTGGGGAAGAATGTTCCCGATGATTCTGCCATTGCTGGTCTGCGTTCGGTTGATTATATAACTCTTACTGCACTGTGCATGTTCTTCTTCTTAAAATGGACAGAGCTTTGTCTCCTGCTCTGAGATGCACTGCTCTTGTTTATGAAACTAACGGGGAAATTATTTGTGGTTGATAAATGAGCTGCCACCGGGGAGACGCTGTGGCCAAGTGGTGTGAGTTTTGGCCTGGAAGGCAGGCGTTTTGCATTCTTATCCTGCCTCTGCGACACACTCCTCGCTCTGCGACCTCCAGGGAAACGGTGGTGTCTGTTTTCCCCATCTGTACAGTAACACTCCCTAGATGCGGCTGCACACTAACGTGTGTTTTGCACGGCCCAGAAGATGTCTTAGAGTCTTGTTTGTTCTTAAAGCTGCATTTTTTTTTTTTTTTTTTTTTTTTTTTTTTTTTTTTTTTTTTATACAGGGCAGCTTGTTTGAGTTTACTTTTGTTACGCTTTCTGGGAAGATCACTTTTCCATCTTTTCTGCTAAATGGATTTGTCTCTTTCAACTTGAAGGAAGGGGTTTGAGGACAGGCAAATTACTTTGCAGTCCACAATAGGAGAGGTAAGGGGGTAGGGTCTGTTAGAGGCACACGGTGCACAGCAAGCCAGATAATAAACCTAACAGCTGCCTCTCTTTGCTTTTGCCCCTTCCCTACCTCTTAAAGTATTGGATAAAATGAACAAAGCTGGACAAATGCCAGAACCTAAAGCTGCATTTTATCTCCTACAATTTCCTTCTAATTTCCTTTGTAGACAAAGTTTGACCTCAGACTCATTCTGGACATGCCTCCTGCAGTAGAGTGCTGGTGAATGCATTTGACAGGAGGGTGATAGGAGAGTTCTCAAATGAGGGTGGCTTTTCCGGTTTGGGGAGGGTTTTAGAGAGCTTTATTAAAATAGCTTTTCATCTTGCTGTAATTTCCCCTTTAAATGTTCTTATTGTAATGCATATATTAATTATACTATCTATTTAATCCATTTATACTGTATAGATCTTTGTATATATAAATTGGTCATAATTTTTTGCCTTGAACAACTCCTCCCTTGGGCAGTTAATGTATATTTGCAGTTGGCCCTGAGGTTGTATAAAAGAGGTTGTCATGTAAACTGAGTTTAGTGGATGTTGGTTTTGTGATAGACAGGAAATGAATAGAATTTAGAAGAAAGGGGGAGGAAAAAACAAAACCACTGGAAAATTCTGGAAGGAACAGGGCAGATAGAATGGATAAAAACCTAAAACTGGTGAACAGCTGTTGGTAAAGATTCCAGAACTGGTGAGCAGATGGCCCACAGATAGGTGGTCATGGATAGAGAGCAAGGGAGGGAACGCCACTGTCTTTTACAAGTGACTGGTATCGTGAGGTAGAACCAAGATCACTCTCAGGATTGAATTCAGAGTCTGAGCCCAATTTTTCTCTACCTGTCAGGGGCAGACTCTAGAGCTGCTCTTTCTAGTAGGATAGCTATTGGCTACATGCAACTATTTACATGAAAATAAATTAAAATGAAAAAAAAATTACCTCCTCGGTCGCCCTAAGCTACATTTCAAGAGCTCATAGCTAGTGGTGGCTAGCGGCTGCCATATTTAGACAGTGCAGATGGAGAACATTTTCATCACCGCAGCAAGTTCTGTTTGACTAGCACTGGTCCGGAGGGTGTGACTGAGAGTAATAAACTATAAACTATAATTGTAACCTATTTTCTTTGGCAAATCAACCTGTCAAGACCAAGGCAGGCGCAGATAGATTTTTAAGGTTGGTGTAGGTTAAGAAAGTGAACAAAGTTGGGATCAGCACACACGTTAACTGATGCCACCCAAGTGTGTGATTAAATGAAATACTTGTAATGTGTTTACTTGTCCAGGGTGCTTCTGCGCACTTGTATACCCCTGAGATTATTCATTGTCCATAATTTACCCATCTATGGCAAGTCATTAAAAAATGTTATCCTTCTTTTTGGGGAGAAATCATGCAGGAAGAGTGATCTTTGCTGTCAGTTTGTATTTAACTTGATCCTGCTCATGAGGTTATATTAAAATGCCTTTAGGGAAACTGCGGCATATATGTCTTAAGTTGTGACCTAATAATTGACCCAAGTCAGTGAGATGGTTTAGACTGTGTTCTCTGGCCCTCCTTAAGCACATATGTTCGATCATGAACAGGGTCAGGAGGAATGGGAAAAGGAGGTAGAAGAGAAATAGAAGATTCATCTTTAGCTAGAGTGTGTATAATTCAGGCACCAGAAGAGTAAGAATCTGCCTGTTTCCTCTTCTCCTGTCTGCTGTGTGATTTCTCCAACCAGACCAGGAAGTAATCCCTGATGGCTAACCTCTAATGAAGTGAGATCTCAGTGGAAGGGTTTCTGTAGGTATATAGAATTTCAGAGACTCCTTTCATTTCTTACTCGGTGTGTGTCTTGTTGATACTTTTAATGCAGTTTCTGAAGGAGATAAGTTTTAGGGAAAAGATTAGTGGAGATAATCAAATCTGGGCTGAGAAATTATTCATTTTCTGTCTTTTGTTGTGGGTCACTTAAGTCAATAATACTTCCTGATTATTTTTCTACATTACAGGCTCTCTTGAGTTAATGTAATAAGTTTCTTGTTCTCTTCTTATTGTGGAATGGAGTGGAAAGGGAAGGTATTTTCCTTCTTTGCTTCTTCCCTCTATCTTGTTAAAATTGTACTCCATTATAGCTGCATCTATCTATCTATCCTTCTAGTCCTATGATTTGTTTTGGGTGGGAAAACAGAATCAGAGCACCTTGAGTGGAAATGAAAAGAACCAGTTAACAAGAAGCGACACTTCCCCTTTGTTTTAATATTAAAAGGGGTAGGTTTGTAGGAGATTGAGGATTAAAACTTCTTGCAACACTAAAATGCGTTTAGTCCGCTTTGAATTCAAGAAGTAAATGTTGTGTACGGTCATAAGAGTTCCACTCATTTTTGGTGACGTCGATTATAGAAAGCTGACTCTCTTGCTTTAGTTCAGAACTCTTGATAGAAGTTGGCAGGCTGAGTAATTGACTGAATGAGGGGACAGTTCCCTTTAATCAGTCACAAGTGCTTCAAAACAAGCTTGTCATGTGGCTCTTTATCCATTCACTTGTGAGTCTTTGATTCTCTGAATTGAAAAGCATGATGAAAATACATCTTTGTAGTTTTGTCTTCTGTGTTGAAGGATAATGTCATATTTTAGCCTGTAGAAAATGACAGAAAAAAATGAAGACTGTAAGAGTTAAATAGAACATTGCCGTTTAATACAAAACACTTTTATTTTGAAATTTTATTTCATAAAATTATGAATTTATGAATTTATTATGAAAATTTTAAGGTTTACAAAAGACAGCTTCCAGTTCGTGGATCTGGGAAGGATTTTTATTTTCTTAGCCTACTTTTTTGTTGTATTCCACTCGTTTCAAAATTCCTATCTAAATTTTTTTAAAAAGCACTTTTTATTGTACTAGAGGAAGCAACATAAATTTAAGCTTCATGAACAATTAACTGCAGTGAAAACCCCACTACGGTGTCTTAGAGTCATTGTCACCAGAAATTACTTGGGACTTTTATTACCATGCAAACATTTCTTTGAACGTCAGGGGTGGAGCAGGTCAGGATAGAATTTGGGGGGAGGTAAGCATCTTGTTAGTTTGTGTAGAATCCAGGGCCGCTGGCTGCTTTTCTTTTGCTCGTCTTTACCCGGCCTATTTTCTGTCTTCTCCTTCTGCCCTGCCTTGGGCAGGGAGGGTGAAGTGGAAACATGCCCCATGGTGATCCAAACCTTGTGCCCTCGCTGCTGACTACTTTGATTGGAATCCCACCTCTCCACAGATTAGTAAATTCGATGACTCTGTGCTTCTATTCCCTCACCTGTAAAATAGAGATACGATCATTCCCACCTTCACGTGTTATTTACCGGAGATGATACTTGTTGAGCCCTTAGTTCAATCCCTGGTGTAGAGTAAGTGTTCAGTAACGTTGGTCATATCATTCCCGGCTTAAATGGTACCACGGTCTTGTTTTGGGATGCTATTGAAACTGTGTAGTACGCCCCAGAAATATCTTTATTTCTCTGTGAAAATAATGAAACACCAACTTGGGACATGGACATGCAGTTCAATACAGAAGTTCATCCGTCCCCTCCCCAGAGTCATCTCAGATTTATGTGTCATCCTCTGGGATTTGTTCTTCACCTGTCACGTGAAATTCATTTTTTTCAAAGCACCTGAGTAAGATGAACGTCGTCCAGAAAGAACACAGGTTAGGAACTCAAGGGACAGAAATTACATTTCCGGTGAACTGACATTTAGTCAGCGCTGCTCTGTTGCTGGGCAAGTGCATCTCACCTGATGGAAATTGTCTTCTGTGCTGCAGATACGGGTGAACCATACATAGAACTCGCCTGTCTCACAGTTTGTGCCCCATGGAGGAAGATGGTGCCTGCCAACCATGGTGGTTCCGGGAGGTGGCAGATAGGTGATGTGCTAGAGAGTGACCTGAGGGGGCGTTTGGCAATGTCTGGAGACGTGTTCGGTCGTCACAGCCAGGGAGAGTGTGCTACTGACGGCTAATGAGTCGAGAGAGGCCAGCGGTGCCGCCGAGCCTCTTGCCATGTACCAGAATCCTCCCTCGCCCTCTCACCCCAACCAGAACAGAGACTACTGGGCTTTAAATGTCAGTAGGGCTCAGGCTGAGAAACTGCTCTACGTGGGCAAGGAAGCCTCCAAGAGGAGGGAACATTTGGGCTAGGATGTAAATATAAGAAAGAGCTATTCTTGCAAAGATTTGCGGGAGGAGCATTTTGACAAGGGAAGCTGGCGAGAGTCAAGTCCCTGAGGTGGGAGGAAGCTGAAGGAGGAACAGAGAGGAGGCCGGTGTGACTGCGAGTGGGTGAGGTCCGCACTGTGGGTAAATAAGGAGGATTTTGTGGCTACTGTAGGAATTATTCAAGTTGCTCGCTGGGCTTTTGAGTTACTAATAGAGATTGGACATTGCTGATTGTTTTGAATTCTTCCCTTTGATTTTATTTTCCACAGAATTACGGCCTTGAAACCGATAATATGAAGAACTTGGTTCTGAAACTGCGAGCATCTTCTCACAACTTACAGAATTACATAAGTAGCCGGCGGAAAAGTCCGGCTTACGATGGGGACACTTCCCACAAGCCCCCCAACGAACTCCTGACCTCTGTGGTGGAGCTAATCGGTGCTGCTAAGGCCTTGTTAGCTTGGCTGGACCGGTAGGTTACGCGTGTGCTCCACTGTCCCATCAGAGGAGGGCCCAAGCTGCACACACACCTGTCTTAGGAAAATGAGCCTCTTCATGTCCCTTCCACTGGACCTCTCCAGGACTTCTGGATCAGTGGTGGGATTTTAGGGTCCCTTTGGAAGCTACTGAACAGACGAGTGGCAGGACCAAATTAAGGTCCACTTGGGGAAGAGTGGAACCCCCGTGCCAAAGGTGTTTTCGCTGCCGTTAAACGCTCATGATTATTTCGTTGGTCTGAAGGCCGTTAGTTGACTTCTGAAGGGACGTGAATTCTCTTGGCTCATTTTCTAATGTGTTTTTATCTAGCACTCCTGCGGCTCTTCTGTTCAGATTCCTGTTTTGTGTGTTAACGGGAGAGGAAACCATTGCATAACGAGTCCTTTAAACCAGCTCTGCTTGTCAGCCTGCAACGTGGGATCCCAGTGTCCCCACCCCCCCCTTTTTTTTTTTTTTTTTTTAACGTTTATTTATTTTTGGGACAGAGAGAGACAGAGCATGAACGGGGGAGGGGCAGAGAGAGAGGGAGACACAGAATCGGAAACAGGCTCCAGGCTCCGAGCCATCAGCCCAGAGCCTGACGCGGGGCTCGAACTCACGGACCGCGAGATCGTGACCTGGCTGAAGTCGGACGCTTAACCGACTGCGCCACCCAGGCGCCCCCCCACCCCCCTTTTTAAAAGAATGCTTGTTGCTTTCCAGGGCTCCATTTACAGGGATCACCGATTTCTCAGTAACGAAGAACAAGATCATTCAGCTCTGCCTAGACCTGACCACTACAGTCCAGAAGGTCAGTATGTCGTTGCTTTTTTAACGTTGTTTCCTCCCTTTACCCTTGTCCTCTTCTTCAGAGGGCTCACATGTAGGCATGAAGTGCCTTTTTCGCTCTTTCTGTTTCTTGCAATTTTTTTTCCCATCCGACCTGGGGAGAGATGAAAGGCTTTCCATTAGATGCATTGTTGCCGATGGTTTCTGAACAATGAGCAGTGGCTTTTACATCAAAGATTACCTTTTTTTGTTTTAAAATAGTTGAGCTAATAGGCCCGTACTTTCTCTAAACTGTTAGAGCACTTAATTTTTTTCATAGAAACTCCAGAGCAACTAAGTCATGTGAAGTTAAGAAATGCTGAGGGAAGGGCCCCGGAAGGATGAGATGGATACAGTTATGGATATGTGGCTGGAGGGACCCTCCGTTGCAACGGTGACATTTGAGGAATCTGACCAGCATGACTCTGTGCTTGTCCTGATGGAATGGGCCTGTTACGTCATCTTGGGGTGTTTTCCTGGTAGTCACTTTTTTTTTAAGTTTACTTATTTATTTTGAGAGAGAGAGAGAGAGAGAGAGAAAGAGAATGAGCAGGGGAGGCATAGAGAGAGAGGGAGAGAGAGAATCCCATGCAGGCTCCACACTGTCAGCACAGAGCCCTGCATCGAGCTCGAACTCATGAACCCTGAGATCATGACCTGAGCCGAAACTAAGTGTCAGACACTTAACCGGCTGAGCCACCCCAGCCCCTTGGTAGTCATTGTTGACTGTTGGGAACTGATGATAGAAAAAACATCTCTTGGTGGGGGTTACAGATCCTGATCTGTTCACGTCAGGAGCAGGGTGTCCTGTCCACCGAGCAGTCTCACCACACTTGCCCCTGCTTCTGTGGGCCCCAGCTCACCTGGCACATGATAAGTGGTTTTTAAAATTTTTTTAAATGCGTTTTTAAACAAATGAGATAATGCTTTTGACAAAGAAGCCGATGCAAATCTTTCATATATCAGGAGAAATTTAACCCAAACTTAAGGGACACGTGAGGTATTGTTTTTGTTTTCCTTTTGGTGCTCATTGAGTATATGCTTCAGAGACAGACCACCACAGGTTCAAATCCTGCCTCTACCACTGCTTAGCCCTGGGACCTCAGACAAGTCGCTTAAAACTTAAGAGCCTCATTTTTTTTTTTTTTTTTTTTGTCTGTAAAGTGGGAATACTAATATTTACTTCACCAGATGATTTGGTAAGATTTCTACAAGTTATTGTTGAACGAGCAAAGAAGGAAAAAAAGTGGAATATAAAGACAAATGGTGACCCCCCCCCCCCCCAAAATATGAAAACGTAGGAAGACACGTGTTCGTAACACACACGCTATCCAAGAACCTGTGTACAAGGGAGTAAGTTCAGTAGGCAGTCCGGAGGGAAAGTCGTGTTACTTTAGCAGGGAGAGAAGTGGGGACAGAGCCTAGGAGCCAGCCCCCCCTGCCCCCAACCCCAAGGACGAAAAGAAACACTTTTTAAAAAATTTACAAAGACCATTATGTGACCACATTTATGTATTTGTGTAAAATTAAATACAAATAATGTGAAATATTTTATCTAAAAATAACCACACCTACCTCGAAAGTTTGCTATGAAGACTAAATGCAAAGTGCAGTGCCCACAAGAAGTGACAGCATATAGCAGGAAATCTAAAAATGATGCCTTGTACTGGTTTTCTGGACACCGACTTGATGGTTCCAGGAAAGGGAGTTCACAATATGCTGCTCCTTTTTGGTTTGTTTGTTCTGTGGCTTATTTAAATTTGAACAGTTCTTAAGGGTGAAGACTGGCAAGGCGTCACTATACATGGAATATCGTTTTAGGAACGTGGGTTGAGAAAGATGGCTAGCTCCTTGAACATATGTTTTCTCTAGCGTTTGGAGAACACAGGTGCTTTGGCACGGCGTGTATTTGTGTGCACACAAATGAGAAGCAATGCACTTGATGAGCGAGCCCCGTGCCTTTTGCAGGGTGCCGCCTGCATCCTGAAGGGGGGAGCCCTCACACTCCCTCCCAGCGGGGGGTGGGGGGTGGGGAGGAGTTGGGGAAGAGTACCGTCTTCAGAACTTCTCGGCAGGAGGTCTGTTGACCTTTCCGGAAGCAACCTGTCTTTTCCGTGTATTCCTTTTATCTGGGAAGTTTCAGGAATGAAAGTTGTGTCCTTCCTTCTTCCGGTGACAAGGAACGTGTTCTCCTTGGGTCTTTATTCCTTTCGTCTCTGTCTGCAAGGAGAGACCTTTGGGTGTCCTTTCGCTCCTTTCTCTCCTCCACGGGTTGCCATCTCCCCTCCTGTTTCTTGTCACTTGGTCTACATCCTTCCCTTGAAGGATAACGTGTCGGTCTCCTGAGTTGAGGCGTAAATCGTTGCTGCCTTTTCCCCTGGAAGGAGACTGCGCCCTTCTCGTGAGCACGCCTCGTGCCGTCCAAGTCCACGGGTGGATCTTCCGTCAGTTTCCAGTTTCTGGGCTGTGATGTCAGACCAAGGAGACTCCGGGGGAGGGGTGGGGATCTGCATCTTCAGTCTGTCCTCTGCGCTGCGAGGCCATGAAAACCGCAGCGGTGGCCGTGAGAGATGGGATGACGGTGGCAGGTGCCGAGTCCCGCTGGGGGAAAACTTCGGGGGGAAGGGAGCAGTACACTAGAAAGCCCAGGAGGACTGGACAGAAAGCTGGGTGGCCACAGAAGCAGAGGAGGAAAAAGCCACGAGAGCATTTGCGGAGCGCTGGTTGTGTCTCACGTGTGTGCCGTGTGCTCGACGTGTGTTGTCGCGTTTGCTTCTCCGCTGAGTGAGGGTGCATCGTGCCCGCCTCGCAGAGACAGGAGTGCAGGCAGGGAGCAGCTGGGCAGGTTGCGTCCCTGCCAGGTAGGCTGGTCTGAGGCTGCGAGCCAGGTGACCGAGGAACATGACGGAGCTCAGCCCCGCCGTCTGGCTCCAGAGGGTTGATTTGGTTTCAGGATGCCTTTTTTCCATTCCATTGCCTTTGTGCCAAAAAGCATGAAATCATGCCTGCGGCTGCTTCCTCCCAGTAGAAACGGCTGTGGGAACCCGTGTTCACGGTTGCGGAAGGTAAAAAGTGAGCCCTTTCACACGTTGGCTTGAACAGTTTTGGGGAGGCAGGAGAGCACCTCTCACCCGTTGGTTCCAATGCCACAGGGAGCCCATTTTCTAGGTGGCTTCTTGGACCTGTCAAGGAATCAAGTGTCAGGAACCACGAGGTCACACATCCACCTTGAATCGTGGGCTGTGGAATACCGAGAGGAGCTCTCTGCCAGTGGGTGATTATCATTTTGGGATCTGTAATGAAAAACCATAGATACACATTATTACTTTTATTCCTAGCACAAGACTGCGTAAGTGTTCTGTTCGCTAAAAATTGATACTTAGTAAATTCTGTGTTTCCGATGCTGTTAACAGGGGATGAGCCATCCACATCCCATCCATGGTACTTGGTGGTTTAGCTCTGTGCACAAGATGGAAGATGCAAGGCACATGTTCGAGCTGGAATGATTCTGTTTTACAGAAGTTGTGGCTCCTGTAGTGTTTGAGTTCATATCAGCTTCATGCATGTAAAAATGTATCTCTAAGTTTCTTTCTTAAAGTGTTTTCTTACTTGGATGCTCTTTTCCTGAGGATAAGTGTAAACTTTGGGAGCAGTAGAGTCACTATTAATGTTTAACACATTTTTAATTTAAGAAGATACCAAAAATCTGATTACAAAATCATAGGGTAGAGTATCATACATTTCTAACTCCCGCCCCCCGCCCACTCCTCAGTGGTAGCGGAAAAGTGACCTTAAGTGACTTTAAATAAACTCTGAAGAATCTAGTTGGTCCCCTTTTTTTCTTTTTTCTTTTTTTTTTTTTTTTTTTTTTTTTTTTTAATTTTTTTTTTTTTCAACGTTTATTTATTTTTGGGACAGAGAGAGACAGAGCATGAACGGGGGAGGGGCAGAGAGAGAGGGAGACACAGAATCGGAAACAGGCTCCAGGCTCTGAGCCATCAGCCCAGAGCCTGACGCGGGGCTCGAACTCACGGACCGCGAGATCGTGACCTGGCTGAAGTCGGACGCTTAACCGACTGCGCCACCCAGGCGCCCCTCTTTTTTGTTTTTAAGGTTCATTTATTTTTGAGACAAAGAGACAGAGTGTGAGTGGGGGAGGGGTAGAGAGAGAGGGAGACACAGAATCTGAAGCAGGCTCTAGGCTCTGAGCTGTCAGCACAGAGCCCGATGCCGGGCTCGAACCCACGGGCTGCAAGATCACGACCTGAGCTAAAGTCAGACGCTTAACTGACTGAGTCACCCAGGCTCCCCAGTCCCCCTTTTTCTCTGCATGTCCTCTGCCTTGTAGAGGGAAACCGTTGCTGTAGGCCAGTTAACTGTGGAGGTTAACAGTGAGAGTTTCACATTGGTGGTTTCACTGTGACCACTTTTAGACAGGACAATGGTGACTCCTATAATCAGCCAGCTGGGTTCATACAGTTCCGAGTCTTTTGTTCTTACGCTGAATAAATAATGCTTTGCACTCCAGCCCTTTATTTAACATCATCAATAGCATACCTCAAGACCACTTTTTTGGCAGTGTGTTAATGAATGTTTTGTTGAACCTTTTTCATTTATTAAGGACTAAAATATCTGATTTAATCTCAGTGTTGCTTAAAATAAACTTATGTGGCTACATTTACTCAAGCCTTTATTTGAAAGCTATTCTTATAGAAGCAGGCCCAGAGCTAAAAGATTCCTGACTTGTTGGCCAAGTGCGGGCTGAGCACGGGGTCACATTTGGGAGCCATTGTCAGGTTTCCTTCTTGGACTCGACTTCTGGTTTCTTGCTCTCTGCACGGTATAGATGGTGGGTGGATTTCAGTTCAATGATTTCCATAGGTTTTCTGATGAAATAATCGGTCAAATGGGTTCCTTGGATGATAAGCTTCTTTGGTCAGGAGAGAGCAGAGCCTGAGAAGGTGTTGGGTGCCTGCTCTGTGCCCTCCGCATCCCATACAGGGCTGTTTGGGCTGCAGGGGGAGGGGCATGCCAAGTTTCTAGCTCTCTTACAATTTTCTTTTTTCTTCTTTCCTTCTTTAGGATTGCCTTGTAGCAGAAATGGAGGATAAAGTTTTAGCCGTAGTAAGTATACCTTTTAGAAGTGACTGTAAAATTCCTTTTCCCAAACGAATGGGACTCACATGAATTCAAGTAAATATTCTGTGGCTAATGACTTTAGGATATACTTTGAAATATTGGCTCTTTGGGATTTGAGTCTACTAATTTAGGTAGAAAGAGAAGAGTAAAAGTAATCTAGCAACAAGAAAATTACTACTATGAAAATTCCTGTGCTTGGGTATATGGGGGTGTCTGTTTCCTCTGAACATTTCATTAGGTACAATTATACTTAAATTACTAGCCAGCCTGTTAATCAGGGTTACCCTGATCTGTAAATTTCACTTTAGGAACATTATGATTAAAAAAAAAAAAAAAAAATCCTTGGCAAAACCCTTCTGATGGCAGGGGGATGTGCCGTGATTGTTTAAAGAGCATTTTGTAACCATTCATCATCACTTCCTCCCTTTGACATAAGCCAGCCTGGGCCCTTTTGATAAGGCCTTCCTCCTACTGATGTTGAGGAATTTAGCAGTGAAACTGCTATAAATATATTTTCCATAAATAGGAGGCTAAACAAATTGAGGGAAGGTAAGAAGTGTCACTTCTTGGATTCTCCCCCTTGGGGGAAAAAAAATCACTCTTTGGAATTTCCCGATTTCCTTGGTGGTTTGATTTTGAAAGGTTAGATGAATCTGGGGGAAACAACAACACGTAACCACCACTTTGTGGGGATCTTCATGTCTCAAAAAGTTTACGTTGTCAGTGTTTGGGGTCAGAGAATTAGAACCATCACTAAAAAGATGGTTACCCCTAAATGTAAAATACAAATCTATGCATCTCCTGGATGATAACAGGAGAAAAATCTAGGTTGACCTTGTGTTTGCTGGTGAGTTTTTAGATCCAATACCAAAGGCACAATCCGTGAAAGAAAAACCGATAGGACAGATCTCACTGAAATGGAAAACTCTGTTCCATGAAATGCAGTGCTAAGAGAATGGAAAGACAAGCCACAGACTGGGAGCAAGTAGTTTTAAAAGGATAAAGGATTTGTATCCAAAATATACAAAGAACTGTTAAACTCAACAGCGAGGAAACAACCCAGTTAAAAAGTGGGCAAAAGATGTGAACAGACATCTCACCAAAAAGGTACGCAGCTGACAGATCAGTATAGGAAAGATGTTCAACATCGTGTTTCATTAGGGGAATTGCCAATTAAAACACCAGTGAGATACTATACACACCTGTTCGAATAACTGAAATCCAAAACATGACAACACCAAATGCTGGCAAGGATGTGGAGCAGTTGGCACTCTTGGTCATTGCTGGTGGGAACACAACGTGGTACGGTCACCGTGGAAGGCACTGTGGCCATTTCTTACAAAACCAAGCAGACGCTCACCCTACGATCTAGCAGTTGTACCCAATGAATTAAAAACTTATATCCGCAAAAACCTGTACAGAATGTTACAACAGCTTCATTCCTTAAGGCTGCAACTTGGAAGCAGTCAAGATGTCCTCCAGTGAGTGACCAGATAAACATCCAGATGATAGACTGTTACTGAGCAATAAAAAGAAATGATCGAAAAGCCATGAAAAGATATGGAAGAACCTTAAATTCATATCACCAAGTGAAAGAAGCCCGTCTGAAAAGGCTACATATTGTATGATTCTAATTATTTGACATTCTGGAAGAGGCAAAAACCACAAAGTCCGTAAAAAGACCAGTGATTGCCAAGGGTTCATAGTGGGGGAGGGCGGGAGAGATGAATAGACAGAACGGGGGTTTCAGGTAGTGAAAGTGTTCTGTGTGATACCGTAGAGGTGGATACATGACGGTGTGCATTTGTTGAAACCCACAGAACTATATACCACAAAGAATGAACCCTAATGTCAACTACGGACTTTTGTTAATAATAAGGTACCAATTTTGGTTCATCGGTTGTAACAAATGTACCACACTAAGGCCAATGTTTTTATATCTTATTATTAACCCTGTTATAACTGTATTGGAAATTGTGTTGGGGTGGGAAGGAAGCACATAGAAACTCTGCACTTTATGCTCAGTTTTTCTGGAAACCTAAAACTGCTTTTAAAATAAAACGTACTAAAAAAAAAGCAGGTACAGGCCAAAAAAAAAAAAATTAACCTTGTGAATATTTGATATGTATAGAATGTGAGCGATCAGGAAAAAACCATGCAGAGGCTAGGAATAGATGATTGTCCTTAACTGCCAAACGGGGGTTTCTGTACAGTCTGTGCTCCTAATTCATATAAGAGCTGCGCTCTTTAAACAAAGCTGAAGTGGCACCGTTGCCACGGATCGCAGATACGAAGTCCCAATGCCATGCCTTCGTCAAGTAACATTATTAAAATGATCACCGACCAGAGCTGAAGATTGTAGGTGAAGTGCATTTCTTTAAACTGCACCTGAGATAAACTTGGTTAATGATTGAACCTTTCCTGTGTGCCTCTCCAACTCTAGGTCAAGGTTTTAAATGGCATCTGTGACAAAACAATACGATCTGCTACAGATCCTGTTATGAGCCAGTGTGCGTGTCTGGAGGAAGTTCACCTGCCAAACGTTAAGCCTGGGGAAGGCCTGGTGAGATTCTAGAAACACTTGTTTTCTTCCCAAATAAGAACACATCGTCATTTATTAAAGTTTGGGTTTTTTTTTTTTTTTTTAATGATTCTTTATCGCTCTCACTGTAATTCTGAATAGAATTCAACTAGATTGTCTTCCACTATGTAGTTAGGAATTTGCCATCTCGAACTGTCGATAGGTTTTATGTCTTCAAAGTATACAAATAAATACAGTTTTTAAACTGTATTCTCGTATCTTGAAGGGATTGTTTTAACAGTTTTATTTTTAGGACTTAGTGCGAGGAGGTATAAAACATTTACACAAAGGAAAGATGGTCTCGGGGTACAAAACAACATCTGCTCTGAAAGTGTCTATTAGCACTTAGATGAACGTGAGAAGAGGTGGTTGAAAGAAATGATTTCTTAAAAAAAGTTCAGAACTGTTTCATAAATGATGTATGAGCCCTATTATAATAACAGGCCCCCAGCATACAAACAGGTAGAAACCTGGCTTCCTAGATCACAGATCTTGCAGTGCCTAGCATGCATCTGGTGTGATGAATTGCCCGAAAAATTTATTTTTATTTATTTTTTAATGTTTGTGTATTTTTCAGAGAGAGAGAGTGCTCACGTGAGCGTGAGCCGGGGAGGAGTTGGGGGGAGGACTGGGGATCCGAAGCTGATTCTGTGCTGACAGCAGAGAGCCCGATGTGGGGCTCAAACTCAAAAACCGCGAGATCATGACCTGAGGTGAAGTCGGATGGCCAGCCAACTGAGCCACCCGGGTGCCCCAGTTTGCTGAAATTTAAGTGAAAAAACCATGAGCCTCCTTGATGAGCTTGTAGAGGCTTTGAGTCTGAGAGAGCTGGGTTTAAATCCAAGTCCTCAAGTGTCCTAACCGCTTTTCAGGTCAGTTTCCTCATCTGTCATAAGTGAATAGTAATAATTACTGTCTCACAGAGTTGTGGACGGTGTTCAATGAGATGATGGGTGTCAGGTGCCAGCTGCTGGGGCACAGTTCCTGTCAGTAGTTGGTGGCTGTGCAGGTACTGATGAGGATGAGGAGGAGGAGGAGGAGGAAGCATGAAGTAGTCTGTAGGTAGCTGTGGGGAGATACCAAGGCAGTCTCTCTCCTCAGGAAAACAACAATCAACCAGATATCGACAAGCTCACTTTCTTAGCAAGTAGATATATGCATGTTGAGTGTCATCATTTGACGAGAGTCCCATTATAGTGTGGTGTAGTTGCTGAGCCGGGCAAGTCCAGGGTTAAGATGATTTCTGAGGAAGATCTACATTATTGCAAATCTGATACCAGGGTGAGCAACTACTCTTGGCCCGGTCTGCGAGATTTTGCTCTTTCCCCTCATCTTATAAAAGTTCCCTAAAAATGTTTTGTACGTGATCTATCCAACGGCGGAAATCTTTCCTCCATGATATGGCATTCACCCCTGAGTTTGCCTGTCAGGCCTGTCAGAAGGAGTGTATCTGTCTTTATGCTTCCCTTAAAATGGAGGCGTGCCTGTTTCTGGTTTACTCCCTAAGTGGTGTTTCTTAATAGTCTTTGTTCATATATCCTGGTCTGGGTTGTTGGTGGCTTCAGTGAGTCACCCCACAATGAGTGCCGATAGCAAATTTATCCGAATACATTGTGTCACCAGACAAAGAAGTGGTCAGGAGAGAACAGTCCCTGTTTGAAATGCCTCATTCATCCTGCACGTCTGAGAAGATGCCTTCTGAGTCCCCAGAGTTATGGCAAAATTCTGTGGGCCCAGTACACAAGTTCTCATACCAAAGAGATCTGGCTTCTGATTTCTTCCACTAGTGTTTCCATTTGTTAGCTCCCCTTCACTGCTTGTGGATCTTGTTTCACAATGTTTCAGAGTCTTAAAAATGAGTGTTGTTCTGAAGGGATTGCCTTTAATGTTTTATAAGATGAAGTCTCCCTGGCGGCCATGTTTCTAAATGTTGGAGTAATGAGTGAATATATTTGCGACTCCCTCTAGGGCATGTACATCAAATCAACCTATGATGGATTGCACGTGATTACTGGAACCACCGAGAATGTAAGTGCATAGCCATTAAATGTAAAAGCCATTGTGTGTTTAAACAAATTTGACACATAGTCCCTATACTTTTCATTTCAACGTGTGCCTCCTGTTTTATTATCTATAGTGAGAGTGTGGGTGCTGTTTCGTTTATTTCTGTTGCTAAGCACACTGCTTATCACCAGCTGTTGTAAATTTATTATTTAAATTGTCTTTTATTGCTGTTGTTCACATACCTTGCCCGGTTTTTGCCCCCCAACCTTGTTAATTATTCCTGTTGCACCCTGGAAATGTTAACCCATAAATATAAAAACAGTGATATCTTTGGTGTTGAAAATCACTCTTACAGGAACTGGAATTGGTAGCTATATGTGTAAAATACAGTTTTTTGTTGTTGCTTAATGGAATTTATATGCGTCACCAAAGCAACTATTTCGAGACTGTTTGCACAATGTAGATTCTTTTTATAGAGTTGTGTTTTGTAGTATTTGATATGATATTGAAATTTAGTTCCCCTGCCCCGCACCCTAATCTTTTGAATAGAAAATGTTTCTACTGTGAGAGTCTTTGTACACTGTTAACTTCCTTTTGGAAATGCTACTACATGAAAGGTTTTTCTTGAGCCCCTCAAACATTTTGAATTTGTAAAAAGTAGAGCTAATTGAATGCTTTCTTTTTTGCAACTTACAATATGGCTAGTTTTTGGTGACGTTGACATGAAGCTAAAAATGTTTGAATAGCTTCCTGGATCTGTATGAAAGAAGTATGTGTCTGTGAAATTAATCTGCTATTTAATCAACTAAGACAAGAGGAAATAATTCCTAAAAATAGAAGAAATTTGGTAACTGCTTTTCTAATCCGGTGCAAATACATGTTGCATTTTGAACTTCAGCTGCTAGATCTTTCGATAAAATGAAATGGCATGGTCTTTGATGAGGGTTTGTGATGCAAGCTTGATTTTTGTAGCAGGAAAGAAATGGCATTGCTTAAGGCAGCCAGTGAAATTGAAATAAGTTGTGTGGTTCTGGCAGACGGTGAGTGAGAAGACGGTAGTATCTTGAAGCATTCTCTGTTGAGCGGCGGTGAAAACGCACTGACAAGCAGTAGGAATTTTTATAGCACATCACCCGATCGGCAGTAACAGCACAGGAAACTCTGGTTTTAGGTCAGGGACGGTGCAAAGGAGAAAACACATCACTCGTGACGCAGTTCATCCCTCATCCTTGTCAGAGACTTAGCGAATTTCAGCTGAACCATAAACAAGAACGTACTCATGGACCATTCATTTCATTGTTTAGGAGCTGAGTGGATTCAGAGGGATGGTGACGGTCATGTGAGTTTTTAAAGAGTTGAAGTTTTGCATCTATCACTTGATAGTGACTGCATTATTTAACAGCCAGACCCGTGTGGTTCCAGACTTTACCGGTCTTCTTAAAGCAGTTTTCATCTTGGATCAGCGTATAGCTCGCTATCATATTACTACCAGAAGGCACACATTTCTCCTCTTCAAACCACCCCCCTTCCTTTGGTTTTAAGGATGAGAGTTGAATGACAGACTGTCAACTTAACAAGCTGCTTTTGAATGATGTGAAAGGTCAAATGTAAGGATCCATTTCCTAGAATTCCTACCAGCCTCATAAGACTGGGTGAGAGATTCAGGGTTGACCTGGATATAGTCGATCCCATACAAGATCAAACAGAAGTCATCCTGGAGACAGGTGGTTTCCATCTTGTTAAAGATGAAAAAAAGGAAAACTTGACATATCCCATCTGGCAGTCCATTCGAAAATGTCACTCATTGTTTTCAGTCACTCAGCTTGTGTTCACAGAGTACCTGGAATGTGCTAAATCTTGCAGATGAGGGTGGGAAGTTAGGTAAGAGCCCACTTCTCCAGGGCTTCTGAGTATCTCACCCTAAATGCTGGATATTTTACACATAAATGGCAGTAGAAAGTGAGAGCTCCCGGATGGCTTTCCAGCTAGCACTTAAGGTTGTTGTGACTTCAGAATCAGAATGTTTTAGTGGAAGCCTAGTATGGTGGGTGGTAGTGGACAGAAATCACCCACTGCATTCCTTTATTTCTCCATCTTGGACTCCAGGCTGCAGCAATGACAGCAGACCATCTTGGGCCTACGGTGCATTTTGGGGTGGGGGGGGACGTTACCTGAGAAATCAGGATCATTCCAAGGTCAGCCTAACAGTATCTAGTGATTCTCTTTGACTTCTTTTTTGATATTGTTCAACACCTTGAGAGGAGTCTTAACAGGATCCCATCCATACTTCTATTCCCCACCTCTGAGATGAGGTGGGAATTAGATTAGCCTCTGAAGAATGGATGCATTCTTCTCCGGGTCATCACCCTTCTGCAGAAAACCAGCACAAGCATCATTTTTCAGTAGTCTGGCTCGTGGTGAAGATAGGCAAGAGCCACTGCCCCAGGAAGAATTTTGGTATCAAGCTCTCTCTTTACCAGTGTTCTGCCAAACACATCTCTTAGTCACCTGGTAAGACATTTGAGAAATGAATGCGTGAGGATCCCGAGGAAGGAAAGTCACTTCAGGTCATTTAGGCTTGTTTTTTTAAGATTGCATATCTATAAACAGGAACTTCCTGACCTCTGGGTCATCTTTTATAAAGTGAAGATTACCTTAAATGAATCCCTGGCCAGGAAGATTATCTGGGCTGGACTGATTCTTTTTTTTTTTTTTTTTTTTTTTTTTTAATATTTATTTATTTATTTTGAAAGAGAGCGCAAGCAGGGGAGGGGCAGGGAGAGAGAGGGAGAAGAGTCCCAAGCAGGCTCCACTCTGCCAGCACAGAGTCCGATGTGGGCTCGCTCCCATGAACCAGGAGATCATGACCTGAGCCGAAATCAAGAGTTGGATGCCTAACCAACTCAGCCACCTAGGTGCCCCATGGCTAGACTGATTCTGATCAGACTTAGCAAAGTTGGTCTGTAACTGAGGGTTAAGCATCTGACACGCAGGAGCAAAAAGGAGCCTATACTCACTCACTTTTTTCTTTAAGTGTCTCAAGAGAAAGAGACTTGAAATAGACCATCTCCCAGAGGTACCCCCTGTGCTGGTCTCTCAGGTGAGGCACTGCTGGTTGTTATGGTCGCAGGTTAAATGTTTTGAAAAATAACTGTCACAGTTACATGTTGGATCTAGATAAATCAAAGAGATTGTTTCTATAGTTTAATGCTGCTTGCTCATTTCTTGCTGAGCCCGTCAGAACAGTTGAGTGAGAAGATCCAGCAAGGATGTCTTGGGTTTAGTTGCTGCCCTCCTGACTTCATTCAAAAGTGCTATCTATCTATCTATATAATTTTTTTAATGTTTATTTATTTTTGACAGAGAGAGAGAGAGAGACAGAGCGTGAGCAGGGGAGGGGCAGTGAGAGGGAGACGCAGAATCCGAAGCAGGCTCCAGGCTCTGAGCTGTCTGCCCAGAGCCTGATGTGGGGCTCGAACTCACAAACTGTGAGATCATGACCTGAGCTAAAGTCGGACACTTAACCGACTGAGCCACCCAGGCGCCCCAAAAGTGCTATTTTTAAAAAAATAATTATAAATGTGTTTGAAGATTCAATCAGTTACATAAGTTACCAAATAAAATACTCTGGCCTAGATAAGGTATGACTATAATTTGAAATGAAGGGTTTATGCTTTGCTTTTGCTCACAGGAGTTAATCTTAAACATGAAGAGTGCTAGTTTCATTGATTGAACAAGAATATTATGAGCAAAATATTTGACAAATAAATTACATCTAGGTATTTATATACACACATATTATTTGGGGGAATAAAAATCTGGACTTCTAATACTGAAAACACACTCATTTAGAAATCAACATGAGGGGCGCCTGGGTGGCTCAGTCGGTTAAGCGGCTGACTTCGGCTCAGGTCATGATCTGGTGGTCCATGAGTTCGAGCCCCGCGTCAGGCTCTGTGCTGAGAGCTCAGAGCCTGGAGCCTGTTTCAGATTCTGTGTCTCCCTCTCTCTGACCCTCCCCCGTTCATGCTCTGTCTCTCTCTGTCTCAAAAATAAATAAACATTAAAAAAAAAAAAGAAATCAACGTGAAAATGAAAAAAATTTAAAGTCATTTTCTCTGAAGAAATACATTTTCTATTGTCATCATCTTTCTATTTTAATAGCATTGTGATAATGTGTAAAATAAGGTTGAGTAAACAAGGTTTAATTTTAATAATTGCTTAAAAGGAGATGGGATAACAGAGTTACAGTGATGATCTTTACGTGGTAAGCAGTTGGTCAGCTTTTGTAAAGTTAATTTTGATAGGGATATATGTAAGATATTTTTTAAAGTTTATTTATTTATTTTGAGAGAGAGAGAAAGAGGCAGAGTGAGAGGGAGAGAGAGAAGCCCAAGCAGGCTCCACGCTGTCAGCACAGAGTCCTATGCGGGGCTCGATTTCGCGAACTGTGAGATCAGGACCTGAGCTGAAATCAAGAGTCAGACGCTTAACCGACTGAGCCACCCAGGCGCCCCTGTACGATATTTTTTAGGTGAACCAGCAGCTCTTATCAGTTTGTTGTGTCGACAGTGTGTCCCGCTCTTCCTGAGGGGCTAGATGAACCCAGCCGTTGCAGTTGACGGGTGATCTGTACCAGCTGCCCACGCATCAAGTAGGGAAGTCAGGTGTCCGCCTGTGGGCCAGACTCTACAGACCGTGTAGTTTCAGGGTCATCTCGTAAGCGCGCCGTGTGATAGTTCTTGAGAAAATCGTGTTCCCGTTGCTCTTTGTCTGCAGAAGAAAGAAGGAAGAAGAAATAGAAGCAGAAAGAAATAGAGGGTTGAAAAACTAAGACAGGTCTCTGTGTTTGTTCTTAATAGTCTCCTGCAGACAGATCTCAGAAGATTCATGCTGGTGATGAAGTCATTCAGGTTAATCAGCAAACTGTGGTGAGTTTGTTCATCGAGACGAAGACTTTTAATATTCCCCTCTAGAACTTTCAACTAAATCCAAAGCCATTTTGCTTGAATTTTTTTTAATTTGCAATTTATATCCAATTTTCCGTAATTTTAAGTAGTGCTAAGATGAACATCTTGGTGTCTATTTGCTCGCTCCTGATTTCCTTGAAATAAATTCATAGCTCTGATTTTTCATTATTCCTGAGTGAGTCCCTTTTCCTCATTTTCCTTCTTTGAAGGTGGGATGGCAGCTGAAAAATCTGGTGAGGAAGTTGAGGGAGAATCCTACTGGCGTCGTATTACTGCTTAAGAAGCGTCCCACGGGCTCTTTCAACTTTACCCCTGCCCCCCTGAAAAACCTACGGTGGAAACCACCACTGGTGCAGGTATCCGTTACTGGTTGTGAACTTCACCTGGTGTCAGCACGTGAACAGCGTCATCGTTGTTGGCCTACAGAAGTGACAAAATTGAAGGTCTCACCCAAGATTTTAAAAAATGGGTCCTTCGAGACCAATAACATGATTAAAATTAAGCTGCCAGGATTTAAAGTTTTTAAAATTAACTTATATGTATGTGTATATGTATATATAATACTAAATAGCATAGAGTTGTGTACTTCCTGTGTGGCAAGCAGTGAGCTAAGCCTGTTATGTGTATTGTGTCACTTAAGTCACTCAATGTTGGTACTATTCTTGTCCCCATTGATTCCCATCTTTATAGATGAGGCACAGAGAAGTTGAGTGGTTTGCCCAGAGATACACAGCTAATAAGAGCCATAGCCAGAATAGTACCCAGACCGAGTCCCAAGCCCATGCTCCTAGTCAGTGATAGCATCGTTAGCGGTTTGTATGAACTAACACATTTAATCTGCGCGGCAGCCCTGTGCAGGACCTCCTGCCAGCATGGCTGGTTTTTGAGGAGGAAACTGAGGCATGGTATTTAAGTGATTTGCTCAGAGCTAGAATTCTGACCTGGCTCCCAAGCCTCTACTTTTTACTGTGCTTCCAGTCTTTCAAAACTCCCAGTTAATTCTGACTGTCTCAGAGAATACAAATGGAGTGTCGCTAATGGCTGTGAACACACGAATGACCTCAGTCCCCGGTGTTGCTTTTGGGGAAGGAGAGTTAACCAAGAATAATCTCTTAAGTTCACTTCCACCCTTTGCACTGGCTTCCATTTCAGACCTCACCTCCACCCACGACAACCCAGTCCCCTGAAAGCACAATGGATACCTCGCTGAAGAAGGAGAAGCCCGCCATCTTGGATCTTTATATTCCTCCTCCACCAGCCGTTCCCTACTCGCCCCGGTAGGTCACTGTTCCTGTTGGCGGTGTGCGCGTCTCCTGTGCCTGGAGATTCTCAGTGGTGGTGTGCAGGCTGTGAGGGTCTCGAGGGGAGAAGTTGCTGAACTCCCGTGTGACAGCAGGGAGTCTTGAGATTGCAGTTTTCACAAGTGTGATCCTTGGTGTGGGCGTGGGAGGGCTGAGTGAAGGGGGTCAAAAGGTCCCAACTTCTAGTTATAAGATAAATAAGCTGTGGGATGTAATGTACAGCATGGTGACTGTAGTTAACAGTATTCTATTTTGTATTTGAAAGTTGCTGAGAGAGGACATTTGTAAAGTTCTCATAGCAAGAAAAAAAGAATTTGTAACTATGTGAGGTGATGGATGTTAGTGGAACTATTTATGGTGATCATTTCGCACTATGTATGCATATCAAGTCCTTATGTTGTACACCTACAACTAATACAGTGTTACATGTCAACTATATCTTAATAAAACTGGGGGACATGTGTGATCCTTTAGGTGGAAGTGTAGGCATGGATCCAGGGTTCATGGGTCTTGACTCTGTGCGGTTATGTGGGAGCGGGCTCTTTGTGAAAGCGTGTGCTCCGGGAATACGTTGTTTTGGCTCCTCCTGGGATATGAGAAGGGGCTGTTTGGGGATCCCTGAAGCTGAAGTTTCATTAGGTATTAGGTAAATCATCTCTGGGGGGGAAGATAATAAATATTTTTGGGACATGAATTACGGTTACAGCTTTGTTTTGCTGAGAGAGAGGTGTTCTTCATGGGACTTAAAAAATGTGAATGTAGGTATGATGCTCTGTATTTGTGCATGCATGTGTACTTGTGTGTGCCTATTATAAATTCTAAAAGTCGGTGCCCTCTTAATTGTTACATGGTCAAATTAGCTGCTATATAGAGGATCATTTAGGTGTGAAATATAAGTTTATTTATATCAGTTGACGTATTTACAGAGATTTTGGCTCATTTATTCAACGTATATTTACTGAGTATAGGGCCAGAATCACCAACTTACACAAAACAGATGTGGTTCTTGCCCACAGAGAACTGCCAATGTCTTAGTCAACTGTTCAAGAGTAAATTGAGAACTATATAATTATGCTATAATATTTCAGAAGACAAACTTCAGGCTGAACTTAACAGTGATATATTACTTTATATTGGAGCTTTTTGTTGGTTTGTTTTTGTTTTAAGCTAGTATTTGATTCTATTGTGTCTCTCCCGTGGGCGCAAAGAAGAATTAACATCATTTTCCTCTCCCTGGTTTTGGGTTGCCCGGAACTTAGTACAGCATACAGAACTTCTCTTAGGCGATCAGAGGCATTCTGGTTAGTAGACGGAACTCTTCCCTGCATTCACAGACCAGAGCCATGTGGTCGCAGGATGTTAAGTGTATTTAAAGTGACAAGTACTTGGGGCGCCTGGGTGGCGCAGTCGGTTAAGCGTCCGACTTCAGCCAGGTCACGATCTCGCGGTCCGTGAGTTCGAGCCCCGCGTCGGGCTCTGGGCTGATGGCTCAGAGCCTGGAGCCTGTTTCCAATTCTGTGTCTCCCTCTCTCTCTGCCCCTCCCCCATTCATGCTCTGTCTCTCTCTGTCCCAAAAATAAATAAACGCTGAAAAAAAAAAAATTAAAAAAAAAAAAAAAATAAAGTGACAAGTACTTGCCTTTGCACACGGAGAACACAGTTTCACTCATGACCAGGGCATAGGTTGTTTCAGCAGAAACTGGGAGGTCCCCCCCAAACCCCCAACTCTGAATGTTCCCATCTGGGTCTCAGCAAAGGGTCACAGAAGCAGTGGTAGGAAAAAGGTCACGTACATAGTAAAGGGGAAAGGGAAGTGGAGCTTTTTATCTGCTTGGGGGGACACACACGCACACTCACATGAGCGCACATGTACACACACACACACGTACACACCATCAATGAAGGAGACTTTCTGAGGAATGAACCCTGCAAAATGGTTATGGAGAGTGAGTGGCTGAGTCTTGAAAGCTTTGTGGATGGGGAAGTTAGATTCCAGGTTTGAAAGTATAGAAGGAGATGGGCTCATAGGAGGGAAAGGGGTACACACAGGTGGGAGGTTCATTGGAAATAGCAAGCAGGCAAAGCTGATCTTGAGATCGGTTTTGGACTCAGTTGCTGTTGTATTTTGTCTAGTAGTTTTTTCAAGATCACCTAATAGAATTTTCTAAATGCAAAAAATTTAACTAGTAACTTGGATTCAACTAAAATTAATTTCAAGTTTTATAAAAGCTGACATTTAAAAAGAATTAAGTTGGAATGGTTAATCCAACACTTGCTAGTTTCTGTGCTGAGTTCAGAAAATAGACACCCTCCATTGGGAATTATAAAGGCGCCTTTGTGTTTTTTGACATAATTTTCAAATCTAACAATTCCATTACATATCAAGTGTCTTCTTTGCTGGATCTTGGCGAAGATACTACTTTAGGCATCAGAAAAATGGCTCTATATACCCTAACTAGTGATTTCTGTAAGAAATAGGAGATTTCAGTTATAGGATAGAAGTACAGGGAAACCAGAGCTGTCTTTTCAAAGGTGTATTTCTGCTGCTTAAACATCTATGAAAAAAAATTTCATTTTCCTTTATTTAGTAGGATCATGCTATTTACTCTTATTTAATAGGATATCTGTTAAGGGGGTATTTACTGAGGGGGTTACTGAGATTGAAAAAGGAATGTTTTTTTTTTTCTTCCGTGGAAAGGAAGATTTAAATTCTTATGTATATGTACTGGAGGAAGTATCTCCTGTAATTCATCTGTATGAGAGGATCTTTGTAAGCAACTTAATTATTGCCCACTGTCTTCCAGGGATGAGAACGGGAGTTTTCTTTATGGAGGATTCAGTAAGTGTAAACAGCCCTTGCCTGGACCTAAGGGCTCGGAGTCCCCAAATTCCTTCTTGGACCAGGAGAGCCGAAGACGGAGATTTACCATCGCTGATTCTGATCAGTTGCCCGGGTATTCGGTGGAAACCAATATTCTGCCCACAAAAATGAGAGAGAAAACACCGTCTCATGGTACATTTCTGGGTGTTTGTTTTGTTCTGCCATTTGTTTTCACTTCCCTCCCCGCCCCCTTCCTTATTTGGAACTGTTGGATGAATTTGGCAGACTTGAAGGGTAATCTGAGGAAAACATAAACCTCAATGAAATTCTAAGTATGAGACCTTTATTCATCTCTCTCAAGTGAAGCCTTGTTGAATCATTACTCTCTGCCTGGCATCAAAGCCCAACGGAGTGAGATCATGTTACTGTTTTAACTTTCAGTGCCTGCGTTTTAACTTGGAGCTGCTTTGCTCTGTAGACACACAACACTTAAGTGCAGCCCGCCTCTGTCCTAATCGCTTGCTGTGGAAATATGATGCTTTAAAATACTTTACTTATTTTAAAATAATGTTCTTGCTTATGGGTACGTGAGTGTGATATGGGGGAGTCTTAAGTTATAAATAAAAGGAAAGATTCTCTGAAGTCCCCCAAAGTGTGACAACTTATCACGTTCCTTCCCCTTCCTCCAAAGGCAAGCCCCGGCCTTTGTCCATGCCTGCAGACGGGAGCTGGATGGGGATCGTGGACCCTTTTGCCAGACCTCGAGGTCATGGGAGGAAGGGTAAGTTTAAGCAAACCAAAAAACACCAAACAGGAGTCAAAAGAGCCAGGGCCTTTGTTGCAACCCTCTTCCTCGCTGTCCTGTAATAACCGCGTAGAGGACCTGGCCTGAGTCCCGTCTTCTCATCTCTGAAGTCGGGGTGCTGAATCTCTAAGGCCCTGCCTGTTTCTGGAATGGCAGAATTATATACTCCTAGTTAGTGCCTATGAATCTCCTAATTAGCATTGTGTGCTTTAAAAGGCTGTGGAGGGGCGCCTGGATGGCTCAGTCGGTTAAGCGTCTGACTTGGGCTCAGGTCATGAGCTCACAGTTCATGAGTTTGAGCTCCGCATCAGGCTCTGTGCCGACAGCTCAGAGCCTGGAGCCTGTTTTGGATTCTGTGTCTCCCTCTCTCTCTGCCCCTCCCCGACTCATGCTCTATTTCTCTCTCTCTCAAAAATAAATAAAACATTTAAAAAAGTTGTTGTAATGGGCTGTGGACATTGATGGTCTGTAAGTTTCTAAATAAGTAGAAATCTACATTATTCACTAAGCAATCTCATTCTGAATTTTATGACTATTATTTTTGGAATCTCTTTGATTTTTAGTGAATAGACATGGATTTTTTTTTTCCCTCCCTAAATCCTTCTTGTGTTAAAGAGTAATTACCACTGGAAAATAAATTGTGTGAATTCCTCTTGTAATCAAAGTTACTGGTTATTACACTAGTCTTGAGGGAAACGTTTTTAAATAAATTCTTATTTTTTTTGCCAAATGATTTGATTATCAGCACTGGCAAGACATTCTAGCATTGTTCGTGTGTTGCTGAAACAAAGAATAGGTGACAAGTTCAAGTGGAGTAGACCTTAGATAGTCAAAGGAAGAAGAAAAAAGTTCTGGAGGCTCAACTTCCCAAGTGGTCAACCCCTCACTGGGGTTGGAGGGGGAGGGAGGGTCAGCCCCTCCCTGAGACCTGGTAGAGTTTGTCACTTAGGTGTCTGAATCAGTTGGAAAAGGGAGATGTCTGTGTCAGGTCCTAGATACCCTTAATTGGCATGTGAAAATCTGTGAAGCAGTCAGCAGGTGGCAGGCCTGTCCTTTGTTTAGATTTAGAAACTTCAACATATTCGTTGCCGTTCTCTTAGGTTTTTAATCCCCAGTTTAGCCCTTTATTTCCTGTTAGTATTGAGAGATAGAGGTGATGGGAGAGTTAAGCCCGGAAATGGAGACGCACTTGACCTCCTATCTCACCTCCTGTATTTTTGTTGTATGATCATTTTAGAATGAAAAGGTGTCTATCTGCACAAGGGGCACTTAAAAGAAAAAGCCACTTTATTGAGAGAGAAGTCGCATACCATACATCTGCTCGCTCTGTTGAGTGTACAATTCAGAGGTTTTTCATTCATTCACAGAGCTGTGTGTCCATCAGCACTAATTCCAGAACATTTTATCACCTGCAAGCTCTCATTCCCCATTCCCTCCTTCCTTAGCTCCTGGCAGCTGCTAATCTACTTTCTGTCTCTACGGATCTTCCTACTCTCAACATTTCAGATAAATAGACTCCTATGATACATGGTGCTTTGAATATGGGCACTTTTTTTTTTTTTCAAGTTCATGTATTTTGAGAGAGAGAAAAAGCACGAGTCCGGGAAGGGCGGAGAGAAAGGGAGAGAGAGAGTCCCAAGCAGGCCGAGCACTGTCAGCACAGAGCCCAATGCGGGGCTTGAACCCACAAATTGCAGGATCATGACTTGAGCCAGAGGCTCAGAGCCAAGAGCCACCCAGGCTCCCCGACAACAGGCACTTCCTGTTCAAATACTTCCGCTTCAAATACAAAAGCAAAACAAGTACATTGAAAAACATCTAGAAGGTACGAGAACATAAAACTCAACTGTAATCTGCTTCCCCAACCTAGAAATAATCACTCCGTTTTCTGATGTTACACACTTAGAAAAAAGGTGCGAAGTGGAAGAAACAGGTGTTTGACAATACTGTGAAAGGTGACTGTTATTTAAAACATGGGTATTTTCTATAATGCCTGCATTTGGCAGTCCATCTTGTGGCCGTAGCACATATTTATTCGGTCTGCTGTTGTTGGACGTGTAGCTTATTTTTGTGCCCCCCCGCCCCATCCCACAATTATGAATGATACTTCAATAAGCATCTTGTCCACAGATCTTTGTACATTTTTAGGAGCAGAATTTCGGGGTCAAAAGAATGCTACATGTTGCCAAGGTGCCCTGCATTTTAGGTGTCTATTCAGTTTCTTAACTACCCCCTACCCCCATCCCAGGAGCTGCCTGTGGGCATTTAGGCCGGGACCATTCTTCCTGGTTCAGAAATGTCTTAAGGACTGCAGAGCGTGAGAATCTTTGAATGCTATCTACTAAAGGTGAAGAGTGCTGGCCTCTTCCTGGAGGGTGACAGTGAAAGGCACCCCTACCTTTCTAAGTTCTCTACGCTTCAGAGTAAGAACCACCGTTCTGGACGTGCTGCAGGCCTTGAACAAGGACAGATGGAGAAGGGGTGATAGAGTGATACAGCCCTTTCACTCTGGTTATGAAAGTTCTTAACACTGGTTAAGGAAGTGAGGGCCCTCTGCTCTGCCTTTGTGTTGCCTCTCAGGAGTGAAAGCAGCCTATGATAGACTTCTTCCATTTCTGCTCTCTGAGCATCCATTGGGGGTGGGCCTGGCTGTCTGTGAGGCGCCATAGCCCATCCCTGGGAGGAGGGCATCAGAGGTCTGAGCAGGCCACACAGTGGATGGTTATTTTAATGGCCTTGTGGGCCTTGTCTGAAAACAGGTGAGGACGCCCTCTGCCGGTATTTCAGCAATGAGCGGATCCCTCCCATCGTCGAAGAAAGCTCCTCGCCCACATACCGTTTCTCAAGGCCCACAGCGGAGAGGCAGCTGGTCCGAGGCGCAGACTATGTCCGAGGGAGCAGGTGCTACATTAGTTCAGATCTCCACAGCAGTGCCACGATTCCATTCCAGGAGGAAGGGACCAGAAAGAAGCCGGTGGCCGCGGCGGCCAAGTCCTCCTCTACAGAACCGTCCCTGCTGGTCAGCTGGTTTACCCGCCTGAAACTGTTGACTCACTGAGCCCTGCCCTCCCTGGACTCTTCCTGTCTCCTGTTCCCAAGTGCCTTGCTTCCTCAGTTGACAACCTCTTCTGGTTTTCATCCACAGTATTACATAGTGACCTTATGCAATTTCATTGTTGTTTTTTTCTTTTGGAAGTTGTATACTGCCCTTCTTGGAATCTCAAAGTCATTGGATGGGAACAAATCCAGAGGATCTTAGGTGTTGGCTTGTGGAGGCAGAAGGAGAGAAATGAGTAGAGTCGGCTTTTCTTGCTTCCTTAGAGTTGGAACACAGAGATGCTATATAAACTGGGGCCTTGGCCAGGGATGGTATGGCCATTATGAGGCCATTGTCAGCTTGGGAGGCGGGGCTAAAATTGGTGGCCGTTGTCACACAGATGTGTTGGTTTGTGGTCCAGCTTCTTCACCTGAAAGAAAGCCAAGGGAAAAAACATTTTTGTGTTGATTTTTCAAGCTATGTACTGTATTCGTAAGTGTAGCAGCTTTGACTTTGAAATAACATGTAGCATGTATTTCATGCTGTTTCAAAGAAGTGGGTTAAGTGTAGGCCTGTTACACTTGGTCATACCCTTGTCATAACCATCTCCGTAGATAAGTCAATTAATGCAGAAACACGTGAACACATTTAGATAGGGCTTATTACACACAAAGAAGTTCATGGTTATTTGTGAGGGGGGTGTTATACATTATTGTCTTTAAGGGAAAGAAGCTATAAGATTTGCTGACAGCCAAAGTATGCAGAAAAATGAAGCAACAATATTTAGGTTTATGAGAGATACATCAGTTTGCATTTTGACTGTTTAATGCCTGTCTTCCAGAAAAAAAAGGCAGTTCTTCAAAATTGTACATATTTGCTAAATAGAAATCTCTTGGAAAGTCTCACGGTCACTCATTTTCAACTAGCATCAGGTATTTTGGAAAAGTGTGTCTGGATATTAACTCTTGTTTAAACTGAATGTATGATATTTTGTTAGAACAGAAAAGTACTATCTTGTTAATTTAAGTGTTTTAAATATAGTTGTATATTTTTCTTACTCTTAGTCACATGTAATTTGAAATATCTTTGTTTTGCGTCTTACATGAAGTTAATGAAAAAGAGTGTTCAAGGTGTTTTCAGATTTATAAGTGACCACTGTGGCCGATGCCAGTGTGGGCGCTATCGTTAAAAAACAAAATAAACCTTCCCCAGCATTTTGGGATTTTTATGGATTAGAACTGGGGGGGCGTTGAGGACACGCGGTACAGTAACATTACATTTGGGAACTTTTCCGAGGTATGTTCCTGGGCAGAGCTGGTATCCCTTCCTCAAAAACACGCCCCTCCCCACACACACCCCTCGAATTGTTTACTTTGCTGAACTGCCTGAAATTCAGCAAATTAGAGATTTCCCAGAGTTCCTAAACATCTTCCTTTTAGAATGCCTCTGGTGGGGCTAAGGGGATTGCATTCAGTCCGGCTCTTTTCCTGTCGGCCTCTGAGGGAGTTTCAGCAGAAGGAGGCTGAAATGTGTGATTCTGAGGCTTGGAATGTGTGATTCATTGGGTGCTTTAAATACAATGTAAGGGCCGAGCACGGGGGTGCCGGAGGTCTGGTAACAGGGCTCTGGAGACTAGCAGGCAGCTATGGAAAAGGAGGAGCGCCAGCCCTGGCCCATTTTACCGTTAGCTTGGGCTGGCTTTATGCCCAGAGCAGGGGATGGCAACACTTCCTCTCCCTCCCTGGAGTTAGGAGGGTTCTTAGTGCTGAAGTGCAGCTGGGGAATGAGTTAAGTAAATTTTGGAGGTCTTAGCTGGAGGTTGGCCCCCTTTGGAGAAAATGCCACTTGTGATCAAATGACCATCCTCAAAATGCGTTTTTCAGACGTCAGTCTTAACTATATAGGTGGTGCCCAACTTCAGTGACTGCACAGGTTTTTTGTTGTTGTTGTTGTTGTTGTTGTTGTTGTTCCCTCAAGCCCTGATGGAAGACCAGAGAAGTTTCTGGGTCCTCTACCTTCGTTCAGTCAGATGCTACAGCCTCATCTTTATTTTTATTTGGGGTTTTCTCCTGAATTGTGTTCGGGAAATAGATTAACTGCTTAAAAAAAAAAAAAAGTATGTATCTCTACTGTTGAGATACATAAACAGTAGTTTAATACTAATTTCTTAGAAATGACATGGAAACTGCTCACCTCCATGGTCATTTAATGGTGGACATGTGCCAGCAAATGAAGATGTGGAATGATACTTTTCAACATGAAACATTAAAATAGTGATTATTTTTTTTAACTCTACCAGACCCAACTCAACACCCAGCCCTTTTTGTAATAAATATTTTACAACATGACTACAGTCATCAACTAAGAATCATGGATGATAAAACCTATGTTCGCACATAAAAGCATCACCTGCATTCACTTTCACTATTCCAAAATGAAATTAATAGGTAATATAACCAGCCTCTATACACACATATCAATCTAATGTTCTAAATGAAATATAAACAGATATGAACATTTTATAGTGAAATAATTATTTTACTATGTAAATATTGTCACATGATTATATTACAACATGTGTGGAAATAATGAAACAAGGCACGTACCTGCGTCTTCAGATAATATCGCCGTGAAAACGGCAGGTACGAATGGAGACCGGTAGCAGGTGTGCTGTGTTGGCAACTCAATACCAGGAACAGATTGATGTCAGTAATAGGATTTTCTAGAATGTGGCCAATTATTGATGAAGTTGTAGATGGAACAGAAAGAAGTCTGTGAGAGCTGCGCCCATGTAGTGCTTACTGGGTGCCCAGCATTGTTCTAAACACTTCCCTAACCACTTTATGAGGTGAGTGTCACTGTTCTTCCCATTTTGCAAACGAGGGAGGCATCCGAGGGTAGACCGCTGATAGCCGCAGAGCTGGGATTAAAATCGAAGCAATCTAGCTCTGCCCAACTTGTGCATAACCACTTCACTGGACAGGTTTCTCCCAATTTGTGGAGTAATTGCTGGAAATTCCAACGCCTGTTCAAACTGGACTAAAAATTCCCTGTGTGGTTATAGATAAAATGAGATTATAGACCCAGATAATTCTAAACTGGGTTTCCATCTCCATGAACTGCTCGGTGGCACAGTTGAAGGCTGTGCTGATGGGAAACTGGATCCAACCAGTAGGGCTCAGGCAGCACTGGGTCCCACCTGTTGGACGCCAGTAGTGAGGCTCCCCATCACATGTCCCAAACTGCCTCTAGGACAAGGTACTGTCCTCTTGAGAACAAGCGATTTAAAAGCAATTCTATTGTCGTCATTGAGTGTTTCGGTCTTCATGCTATATCCTTGCCCGCTGTCTTGTCTCTGCTTCTTTGTCCTTGCTTCTCTACCCCCCAAACCTGAAGTTCAAGAATCAGTTTTATGGGGGTTATTTTTGTTTTTCTTTTCCTCCCCCCAAAACCAAGCATTTGTTGCCACCTGTGGCCCAAAGACCATGAATGTTACCAAGTTTCAGTTTGTTGGCCCTCAGAAAACCCTAAGATACTTACACATAATTTTATCCCCTGAAGAACTTAAGTACATTTCTTTGACATTTGAATACTATCGGCAAAGAATAAACACCATGCAGCTTTTTGTGCCACCAGGGGCATAAATGAGTTGGTCATTTGGCCTAACTTGGAGGTCTCCATGTGTCTGTGACTAGTCTTTGTGGACACACTTGTCCATTCACGTTTTGCTCCAGCCTTGTGACCAAAGCTCTGCATTATTTCCTTTGATGAGACTACAAACCACTACCTTAGAGATTATATGGAAGGTGAACTTTTTTGTACATTCATGCTAATCACCTGGAAAGTGAGTATTTAAAAATCTATTGATTGAAAACTGGCTTAAATAGTACACAAAAACACGGACGTTTTTTGAAGGTTATTTATTTATTTTGAGAGCGAGAACTGGGGAGGAAAAAAAGGAAAAAGAGGAAAGGAGAGAGAATGAATCCCAAGCTGGCTCTGCACCCTCCACGCAGAGCCTGCGGTTGGGCTCGATCTCACAAACCACGAACGAGATTACGAGCTGGAAGGAAGAGTCAGGGGCTTAACCGACTGAGCCACCAAAAAACACCTTTATGATGCTCCTTCAAATATGTGAAGGCCTTGTGTGATGAATCAAACCTAGTAGGACCATAGCACGTGGTTGGTGATCCCTAGAGGGACTTAAAAAAGAAGAAGAAGAAAAAAAAGATTTTTACAACCTATAGGAAATGGGACTAGGAAAAATAGTAATCTTACCAAATTTACCTTATAATTTTCTGGAAATGTCTCAACTGCTAAGTTTTGCCCCAGGGGTTTTATTTTTGACCACAATTATTGCTAGAGATATGCTGGTCTGACAAAGTTTTAACAAGTGTGAGGTTTAAGGTAACTAAAGGAGGAAGAGATATCAAATTCAGATTTGCTGGAGCACCATGTTTTTCTCCAGTTTTAGGGAGGCGAGTTCTGTCCGAACCCTTGCGTGTGTGTGAAAGAATTTTGTCTGTTACAAAAGTCCTATGATAATGGCCTTTGGCTTACTGATTTGGAAAGAAGAGAGAGGATTTTGTTCACAGTCAACAAAATAACTTCACTCAGCAGGAGACGGTCACACACCATCTTTGAGAACCTTTGGGGTACTCCCCTTACAGAAATGCATGTGGTGTCGGGTTATTAAGGACAAGATTCTGATTGTACCCCGATCGTCTTAGGCATACTCTAAAATTCGATGACGACATTCTTGAAGTTCATCTTCACGTGCTGCCAATTGACAACAGACCTCAGGGGTCAAAACCTGTGAGGCTGTGGCCAAGACTGTGGGTTTTAATCCTACATTCTCCCCTGGATCCTGCCCACCGCTCTGCATTCACTGCTCCTGGGAAGATGGGTCACAGTCTGGGCATTCATGACATGCTCACAACCAGATATGACACACAATGCTTCTTTATGGAGCTTCTTGTCTCTCCGAAAAACTGTGAAACTGAAGCTGTAGGAGAAAATTAAGAAGTAAATCTCAAAGGCATTTAAAAAAGAAGAGATGGGGCGCCTGGGTGGCTCAGTCGGTTGAGTGTCTGACTCTTGATTTCAGCTCAGGTCATGATCTCTCAGTAAGTGAGTTTGAGCCCCATGTCGGGCTCTGTGTTGACAGCTCAGAACCTGCTTGGGATTCTCTGTGTCCCTCTCCTCCCGCCCCTCTCCTGCTTATGCTCCCTCTCTTTCCCAAAATAAATAAAGGCACATTAAAAAAAAAAAAAAAAAAAAAAAGAATTCTTTTCCTGAATTCCAGGGATAGGGATATTCTCATCACTTTCTCTTCCCTTGTGCAGAACATTCTAAGTACTCAAATGTTTGTGAAGGAATGACTAAAAGGAGAGAAAGAAACCAGAAAACAAATTACTCTTTTCTTGTTCTTCCGCAGACCAGACCAATTATAAGGGGTTTACCCTGTAATTCTAATGTTAGGGTGACAGAGACCAGATTTTAAGACCTCCCTTCACCATATGGACATACCTTGGTCTGAACATTTTGATTATTTTATAGAAACATGAAAGAACTTTAAAAATTAATATAAGGTAACACAGTCTCTGAAGTTTAGAAATTGTCTTTTAATTTTTCTCACTCATAAATCTCTCTTGTCAATTCCATCGGAGGCTGTGCCAGGATATGAGTGGAGAGATTGTGGGGAATTAGGGCTAATTTAGAAGTCTTTGACTTTTGGAAATTGGCTGTAGTTAGAAGCAGCTGGGGGCTCAGCTTTTGAGGTCAGATAATCCAGCTGTCCCCCTTTACCACTTAAAACTTTGTGACTTGAAGGAAGTTACTTATCTCTCTGCTTCCCAGTTATCTACGAAATGCGGATAATAATAGAATCCACTTCATAGGCTTATGGGGGTTAAAGGAGATAACGTTCGTAAGGCCCTTGGTATCGTGTACCACACAGCATTTAATAGATCTTGACTTTTGTTGGAATATTCTAGTAATACTAGTGTGTACACCATCTTAACCTCTAGTAAATAAGACATTCCAGAGCCGGTCTATGAGGAATTGCTCATTCTTTTGTCCACAAGCAGCAAAAGAATGCCTTTGTCACACTGTCAGAAAGCCGCTGTGCTGTGTGTAACCTGTAAGTGTGGTTTTTCACTGGTACACATCTCAGTTGCTCAGAAGTTTTGGCTGAGTCAGAACTCAAGTGATAAAAGCCTGTCTCTGATGGGGCACATCCAGAACCACGGTCTGGCTTTAACAACCAGCTTGACTCATCACCAACATGCCTTCTCTCTTTACTTCCCGCAGCTTTCTTCAGCAAAACTGTGTAGGAAAACAAAATCTGCGCATTGGCCCGTGTCCTGTTTGGCTGAATGACTTCCGCCTCTCATCCCCAGTTTCAAGTGGTACCCCCAAACTATTTCTGTGTCTCATGTGGTTAGAAGAAAAAGAATCATGTAGAACGGTACCCATTTTGAAAATTTTCATGAGAAGGAACTCTTTACATAAATATGAAATGAGTAGATTGTGTATTGCCTTTGCAGAAGCTGAAAAAGACTGTCCTTGGATGCCTTTTCCAACTAATGCTGTGGTCGCCGGGAGAAACCGTGGGAGGGACACCAGGGCTGGAAGATGATCTTTAGGCCCGGCTTTCATCTGTTTTATGGAGTTGTGTCTGACTTTCAGCCATCTGGGCATGTGCAGTGTATCAGCCAAAGGGTCAGCACACACACTAACAGATGCTTAGCCAATATAGACACAGTGGTTGTGGATATTGTTTCTGGAAGAACTTTCGTGAATTGCCCTGATTGCCCATGAGTCTCAGTTCATTTACCTGTGACGTGGGACTGGGGTGGGACTGTGAATTTTACACACACATTTCACAGTGAATTTCCCAGCCCCTTTGGTGTCTCTCTTGTGTTTGCGCCTCTCCTCTGTTAGGGGAACCATGTGAACGTATGGCTGTTCGCCCATGTTAAATAAAAACCTACATAATCAGCAGTCCACACAATTCAACTACTACTTTGCAAAAGCCCCAAGGAAAGAGATCATACTTTTCCCCCTTCTTTCTCTTTCTAGCAAAACTCAATTCTCTTCTGTACCCTGTGTCACAGCGGTATTTTGTACTAATTATCCCCCTCCCTGGAATTCTCACTACCCTGAACACCTAATGTTCACCCCCAACTGTGATTATACTCATCTGTTTATTTCCTAGGAAATAATCCATTGAATTCCTAGGAAAAAATATAAGACAATCACGGTGGATTGACTGAATTGGCATTTTAGAGTATTTGTGCTCGTGGCAATGCCAGTGGGTGGACAAGCATTGCCCATGGGCATTCAGATCAGATGAGCAGTTAAAAAAAAAAAGAAAGAAAGAAAAACCAAAGCAAACAACAACAATAAAAACTGGAACCTGATCTTTGGAGTAAAGAATCAAATCAAGACCTTTCAAGCTTTGCTTCTCCTTTTGCTCTTAGGGCATTTAAATAAATGGAAGAACATTGAAGCAAATCTTGTTTAGAGTAGTACATTTTACTTGGAAGTGCCTTTTTCAGACTTCTCAATGAAGGGATGCCACTGAAATGCCCCCTTAGAGTGTATTCAATGATGTGAATTGAATTCTAGACTTTAGACAACATAAAATACACACGTCGAGGTGTAAGGTTTGGTTTGTGTGTTGGTTTTAACTAACAACGAGTTAATTTTAGCTAAGACTCTTCTCACACCCCTTAATTAGCTCTTACTTTCAGATTCTTAAATCCTGAGAATGGATTCATCCTTCCAGATCCAATCACTGGCGTGAGTCCCAAATTCATCCCTATGAGGCTTTCTTTGATCCTACTCTGGTCATAATTAATTGGTCTCTCCTGTTTTCTATAACATTGAATCATCTTGTTAGATGTTTGGCTCTCCAGATTGGATTATTAGCCCTTCTAAAGCAGAGTCTGTCTAACTCACATGGTAGGCAGTAGAGCAAATATTATTGAAGTAACTAGATGGAAAAATTAATGACTATAAAGTCAGAAAAAAATTAGGAAAAATTATTAACGTTTTCTGTAATGTAAAATTTCATTACATTGGCTCTCGTTCTAAAGGAAAACATTATACCAGGTGTCAGAACTCAATCGTATTTATAGGAAGAATAAACCCAGGTTGTCAACAACAGCTTCTTTGGTTACAGGATTACAGGAACTGCTGAGAACGTAAGCTCTCAGAAGTCTACAGAGGACTCATTTAAGACTCATACAGGCAGTTTCAAATTAGGCATAGAAAAATGAATAGTTGGAGAGTAGGGGCCAAAGAACGCTCCTATAAACTTAGGTAAGGCCAGGGACCATTCCGGTTTTATGACGTTTTGTCAAAGGAGAGTGTTTTGGACCTGAGAAAGCCAAGTGTGTAAATAGGAAAGCTGTTGAGTAGACAGTGTATATTCCTAAGGGCCTTCATCTCGAGGGGGTGAGTGAAGCACTCCTGAGAACATTGTTGCTGTGGTTTACAGACAACCAACACGGTTGCTATCATCTGAGACTGTGGGAGTGTGGTTTTACAGTAACGTCCTTCGCTCATGGTGACACTGGGCTCGCCTGGGTCTGTGGGGTTCTACTTTACTGCTCTATGAAAACAAACAGGAATTCTGCTCCCCCAGGAACCTACACTGAAAAGATAAGTAGCAGGAGATGTTCAACTATGATGCAGTTCAACAAAGGAAAAGAAAATTGAAGAAATATCAGATACTTAAATAAATAAATAAATAAACAAACAAACAAGTCCTTTGCAAATCAGTTAATGATGAGGATTACTGGGCCTCTTTCTGGTTGCATTTCCCCCGAGAATACATCTGGGCACTTTTTTCAAAAGCACTCTCGCAGAATTAACTGAAAATGTGGACTATACTCATTATATGGGAAATGGGATTGAATTCTATTCTTGGCAATGGAAAATCCTTGGGGCACGCAAATGGCAATGCTCTGCTTTTGTTTTTTTCCCTTGCATGGGGAGCCCTTGTCCTGAGTACCCCAGGAACCCCTGCCCCCCGCTCTGTGGGCCTTTCTTCTTCTTGCCCTTTTTACCTTTGGCCCCCCGCTCTGCTCTTTTGCCCTTTGTTTCCCTGATGCAGCTGCAATGGGAGAAAACACACCACATTTATTTGGCAGTTAGGGAAATGAGCAACCCAATCCAGCCCATGCAGCTTCATAAATGTGGAGTCTCAACACAGTCTTCTGAACAGTGTGGGGAGATGAAAACGCCCTGGCAAGGAGTTAAAAGCAGAGGTGAGCAGCTACCTGATGGCTTCCCCAGAGTTTGGGGAGGAACCGTTGTGGAGACTTTCCGCTGCTTCTTTGTTTTCCATTTCATCGATTTCTGCTCTTTTATTTTCTCCGTCACTCCATTTCCTTTGGGTTTATTCTGGCTTGTTTTGTTCTTTAATGCTTATGTTAGGTTCATGCTGAAACAGTTCAAGTATTTCAGTGACTCAACACACAAAGGGTTTATGTGATCTTCATGCAGAGTCCACTGTGGATGCTCAGGTTGGGCAACTCTCCGTGACAGCCTCCCTTTGACCAGTGACTCAAGGACTCAGGCTACTCTTCTGTTATGGACTCTCCAACTTGGGGCGTTATCTGCCTGGTAGGTTGAGGTGCAGGACCTGTGAAAGTGAAGCTGCAGAAACCAACTTAGCCTAGAAGTGATGATCACGGCCACCCTCGCTGCAAGTGAGGATGGGAAAGGGATATCGGTGAAGAGTAGTAGTTTCTGCCATGTTTCTTAAGTTGGGTACTTAGCTCATTAATATACGACTCCTAAAATACTAGTACTTAAGACTGTAAGTTTCCCTTGAAACATCACTTTTGCTGTATTTCACAAGGTTCAGCATGTAGTATTTTCATTATCATTTAGTTCATTAAATGATATTGAATTATCATTAAAAAACTAATTTTTAATTCCATTATGACTTGTTTTTCGGTCCATGCGTCACTTTGAAGTCTATATATTTTTATGACATTGGGATGGGGAAGGATCTCTTACATAAGACAACAAAAGGACCAACAATAAGAGAAAAGGTTGATAGATTCAACTACATTAAAGTTAAGAACTTCTGTTTATCAAAAAACACTGTAAATGAAATAAAAAGAAGACTACCGATTGAGAGAGGATACATTCTAAGGATTAGTATTAAGAATATGTAAAGACTTCCTACAAGTTGGTTAGAGAGAGACCACTCAGTACAAAAATTAGCAAAAAACATTTTTTGGAGGATCCGTGGGATCTTATGTGTATTGCTGGTGAGACGTTAAGTTAGCATGTAAATATTCATATATCACATGACCCAGCCATTTCATTCCTGGGGACATCTTCTGGAGAATAAAATGGTTAACTACCTGAGAGGTAAATGCTAACATGTCAAAGACTGATCCCCTACAAGCTGATATCCCCAAAAAGGAATGGGGCTCCTACAGAGCTCCATGGAAATCGGTTATGAACCATTATTTAGGACAATAAAATCTGATTCAATGCGAGGCTTAGATCCTATTTCCTTGGTGCTGCAAGGGGAAGAACTGGTTGCTCCTCACCGTGAGTGGTAATGAGGCAAATCCTGCCGCTAGTTGGCAATATGTCAGCTTCAAACACAACCCCTAATCATGCCAGGGGAGAGCCCAGGCCTTTTTTAATCATGCAGCTTAAAAGCCCCACGATGTTTAGGGACTCTCTTCTAGGCTCTGAGGTTGGCCTTTGTTAGACTTCGGTCTACTGCCCTAGATGAAACTGACAACAGGGACCTGCATTCCTTCCACGCTTTTCTGAGTGACCCCAACAAATGGTCTCAAGGGGCCCATTTGTGCCACTTGGCCATTTGCTTTTGTTTGCACAATACAACCTAATGTCCATCCACAAAATAATGTGGACGTGGTGGTTTATTCGCACAATGGAATAATCTGCAGCAAGTGAAAAAGAATGAATTATAGCTCTTCACATCAAAGATGAACTTTATTAACATAACGTTGAATGGAAAAAGTAAGTGCCAGAATTCAACAAATAGGATAACACTCTTTATGACATTCTAAAACAGCTAAAACTGAAGAAAATATTATTTAGGCATGACATCTAAATGGAAAGTGAAAAGAAAGTAAATGAGTAACACCAAGCCCAGGATGTTATCTCTGCTGGGGTGGTAAGAGCATGTTATGGGCTAAACTGTGTCCTCCACACTCCAAATATATATGTTGAAGTCCTGAATCTCTGGCCCTCAGAATGCAATCATATTTGGGGATAAGGTATTTAAAGAAGTAATGAGGTCTTTAGGATGGGCTCTAATTCAGTATGACTGGTATCCTTATCAGAGGAAATTTGGGCACAGACATGTGTGTGCCCAGAGGAAGGACCATGTGAAGGTACAGGGAGAAGATGGCCCCCTAGAAGCCAAGGAGAGAGGCCTTGGAAAAAACTGAACCCTGCTGACATCTTGACAGCAGACTTCCGGCGTCCCGGGATGTGAGAAAAAGAACGTCTGCTGTTTAAATCCGGTCTGTGCTACTTTGTTATGGCCGCCTGAGCAGACTCACACACAAAGGGCTGTGCGGCGTTATTGGCTACCATTTCAAGATGAGTCATGAAGAGACACAGTGGGTCCCTATGGATTGTGTCCTGCTCACTGGAGCTTCTCTGGAAAGATGCAAGAAGGAACAGTGAAGAGGGAATTTGTCTTCCGGCTCCTCCCAGCTCCTTTGCCCGTCGGTCGGGGTCTGCCCATGGAAGTTAGAGTCCCTGTACTTTCATGTTGGGCCACTTAGCCTGTTTGGTGGCAGCTCAAGAAGCCAAAACCCATGCCACGCAGTGTGGCCTTTCATCTGGGTCCACTTAAAGGAGGAGCTAGAAATCTGCATGTGCAGGTGGCCGGCTTGGTCACGTGGTGATGGTCCAGGGGATGCCCTGCCCTCGGAAATGGGTGCCCAGGTGAGTTGGGCAGGTGTGGGCAGGGGCTTGAGCAAGTGGCAGGGGTCTGAGACCGGGTTGTCCCGAGAGGGTGGGGGAGGTGCACAAAGCTTGAGGCAGGTCAGTAATATTCTAGCTCTTGGTTAGCATAGTGGGTGCAAAGGTATGTAATGGGTACATAGGTATTCATTTTATTATTTTTAAAATGAAATTTAAAAAAGGATGAGAAGGACAAGTATGGACCAATGATGAGGATGTGATACAAAGAATCTAAGATCAAATGGTGAATAATTCAATTCCGTGTTCCTGAGTTTGTTTTTCTATGTAAAAGACAATAGTTGTTTTGCAATTCTGAGAACCTCTTATTCTTCCTACATCCAAGAAATTAGTGGACTATTTTGAAAAGCTAATTTACACCTATTTCAGGAAGAGAAAGAATCAAATCCAACTATCGTAAAAATCCAACTATTGAGTCTGATTAGTTTTATTAATAAGCTATTTATTGTTCCAGATGTTAAAAAACAATGTACAATACATTTGATTATAGAAACGTTTCTCTTTAAATAAGGTCTAATAAAATAATTGAATACGTATGTTTCTAATTTTCAAGACTTGCAAATTTCTTATGTTTCATTAAAAGGAGAAGAATTGTTACATATGCACGTTCACATCCATTGTGAATGACTCATGTGGCTGCAACATGCAGCCATGTGTGGTTATCAAGGACCCTGAACTTGACAAACATTCCTGCTTTCCTTAACATTCCTCTCCTATTGCCTCAATTAAATAATACACACAAAAAACATCTTTCTTTAATTTTCTTTGTGGCAATGCCTAAATTATTTTATTAGTTATGCAAAGTTGTGCACCCTGTGGTTGACTTTTTCTTTTCTTTTGTAATTTACTTTTCATTTGGAAAAGAGTGAAATGCTTGTTGCATTGAGATGAAGGCTAAAAAAAATTAGCCATGCACAGTACTAGTCATGGTCACTGCAGGAAACAGATGACACCCTCAAAAGGGGTCATCGACGAGAGTCTGATGAATGGGTTATTTACAGAAATGTCATCAGATGCAGAGATTTCCCGAGAGACAGTTGAAGCATCCCAGCATCAGCAGGAGGGACCATAAGTTAAAGGATGGAGAGGCCCCTGGAATCCAGTGAAAATGAGGCAGGAGAGGGGAGGGGATGTTCACTGGAAGCCATGATGTTTGGTAGAAGATCACTGCCAATGCAGAGGAGGAAGGGAGGGAATGAGAGAGAGAGGGAGAGAGAGAGACAGAGACAGAGACAGAGAGAGACAGAGAGAACAATGTTTCCTGACCTTCCTCTCCTTCTGTCAGTATCTCTGGCCATTGGCAGGATACAACCAGAAGTCAGAGGGCAGGAGAACCTGGTTGATGGAGTGGTTCATGGAGGGCAGCTTTCTGTGGCCCAAAGCAGGGGTCTTTGGGAAGAAGCACCTTTGGGAGAGTGAGAGGCAGACGTGAAGGGACGATCAGAAAACATTTGACACACTTACAGGGCAATTGCTACAGTAGTAAACATATTTTTAATAATTCTTTTGAAATGGCACACAAATTACCTTGCCCTTCATGTTTTGATAATTGCCATATTCGAAGGCTTTTTCATTCTTCCCTTTAAAATTTTAGCTTTCGATAACTTAGTCCCATTTCAAAAATGAGGAGCTACATAGGGGAAACTTGTCTTTGGATTTCAGGAGACCATTGTCATTTTTGACCCTAGAGACTGATGGGGGAAAGGGCGGTGGAGGGAATGTGTGCTCCTGATGAGGAGGGCAGAATGCTAAGAAGCATGCCCACAAGCAGGGGAGGAGCAGAGAGAGAGAGGGAGAGAGAGAATCCCAAGCAGGCTCCCTGCTGTCAGTGCAGAGCCCAATGCAGGGCTCCATCTCATGGTTCGTGAGATCATGACCTGAGCCCAATCAAGAGTTGGACACTTAACCAACTGAGTCACCCAGAAGCCCCCTGTAATTCGTAAGTGCTTTAAGATTGCCTTTTAGTGGGAGGTTTCAAGATTGTTAATCTGTAATGTAGAAAGCTATCTTTAGCTAATAATGCATGATCTCACACGCATGATCTCACATACACGTGGAATCTTAAAAAAATAAATACAAGCAAAATACTAGCTCATAGATCCAGAGATCAGATGGGTGGTTGCCAGTGGCAGGGATGGAGAGTGGGCGAGATGGGTGAGTGGGGATCAGAAAGAACAAACTTCCAGTTACAAAATAAATCACTCCTGGGGATGTAATGTACGGCATTATAATAATAATTAGTACCAGGGAATAATACTGTACTTGCATATTTGGAAGCTGCTAAGAGGGTAGACCTTCAAAGTTTTCATTACAAGGAAAAAAAATTGTAATTGTGCGTGGTGATGAATGTTAACTAGTTTTACTGTGGTAATGACTTCATAATATATACAAATGAATCATTATGTTGTACACCTGAAACTAATAGAATGTTTGCTATATGTATGTTATCCCCAACTAAAAAAAGAAAGGTGTCTTTAGGAAACTTAGATATTTCAAGATGAAATAGACAAAGTGCTCTGCTTCATAAACCTAGCTGCTTTTTCACTGTGCCTTTTCAAAGAATTCTCAGTGGTTTCAGGGATAGATAATAGAAGGAGAAGGAAAGTTGATACATATAAATAGGACAAAAAAAATTGAGTAAGTCCTTGGCTTGGATGGAGCAAGATTACTTTTTTCTTCCCTGGGGAAAAGAAGGAAGCTCCTAGGGTGGATGTTAACTCAAAGAGTCCATTCAAAAAAGCCGTTGGCTCCCTTACTCCTACGCATCTTCCTTGGGAAGGTTATGGCCCTCTGTCACCAGGATTCCTGACTCTCCAGGCTGCGGTGGAGCCCTGGATGCCCTCTTTCTGCATAAATCACCGGGGGCTGAGATTTGCTTCCTGTAACACCAGCAGGACGAAAGGGTCTAAAATCTGAGAGTAACGCCTGAGCAGACCCACAGCGCATGTTGAATGGATGTGGAGAATATTTAGGTGGAATGAGGCTCCAAACATGTAAGATTTGGAGGGAGAAACATTCCTAGAGCCAGATGCTTCCTGGAGAGTCCTCTCCGGGTGTGCTCTTCCCAGGAAAGTAGGGGGTGTAGGGTAGAAGGGACAAAGTAAGGAAGAGGTTTCCAAACCGAATCTCTGTATCACTGGGTTTTATGTCTTATCACAAACTGATAAAGAGGAGGGGACATCCTGAAAACCTACACGGAGTCTAAGAGGTTTCCCACACTGAGCAAAGATCTGTTAGCTCCAGGAGGGCGAGGTCTTAGCTATCCTGATAGTCCCTAGAATCTAGAAACATATCTGGCATATTCCGGTGACGGATTCTCTTGTAAGTGTCTCTTGAATTTAATTATTCAGGAGGAGGAGAGAGCTTAGAAAACATTCCTTGTTCCTATTGATGCACCTTGAAGAATCCTCCTCCTTCTTTAGGAGTGTGGCAGCTAAACAAAGTTTCGTATAAATATTTTTAAGCCACTGCTTTGTTGAACTTCGCCAGATTTCTGGCTTGCTAACCTCGCAATGACAAGGCTGACATTGTTTTATAATTAGACTTATGGCTCTCTACCTCCTTAGAAGATTATAAGGAAATTCCAGAAACTCTGTGGGTGCTACCATATCAAGCATTCCAGAGAGCAAAGCAAAACAAAACAAAACAAAGCGTAGTCTGCCATTATTCTATGATGACAGTTACTGTCAGAAGCAGAAGGGTAAGAACATTTTTCATTGAGTGGAACTTATTATTCGGTGGAAAATTACTGAACCAAAAGACTCTCCGGAGGAATACTGAGGAGCATTTGAGTAACAACTTTCTGCCATGACCCCTTGTTTTTCTCTGCTCTGTGGCTCCTTACTCTTTAATCATGAAATGTGATTTCATTTTTGGAATCTCAAAAAAGATGTAAGGCAATAAGCCACAAAGCTGTGACATTTCTTGCAAAAATGTGCACAGGAAAGGTAAAAGCTTCCTTTCTGCTTTTTACTCAACACACTGGAGTAGTTCACAAACTAACAAGTGTCAGGCTTTGCGGATCTTGGCTCTACACCTCTTTCCAAGGAAAAATATTTGCCAGGTATAGTACTCAGCCTGCAGGAAGACCTCCACCGATCTCCTTCATCAAGTGTGTCATTTCCCCATCATCTCCCTGTGTAATTTCCTCACACACTGAACAGAGAGGACGTGGGATACCAATGGCGATACTATGGAAATGATGGCGTGTGACTTCTGAGGTAGGTCATAGAGGATGTTGATGCTTCCACCTTGCTCTCTCTTGGACCACTAAATATGGGGGAATCCAGTTGCCATGTTGGAAGGGCACTTAAACAGTCCTTTGGAGAGGACCATGTGCTGAGAAACTGAAGTTTCCCGAAGCACAAATGACCAGTCCCAGATGCCATCCCAACAGTAACCTCACCTGACATCCCTAGTCACCCAACGGACTCTCCCCAAATTACCTTCTTTTTTAAGATTTTATTTTTTCAAGTAATCTGTACACCTAATGTGTGACTTGAACTAACAACCCTGAGATCAAGAGTCACACACTCCACCGACTGAGCCAGCCAGGCACCCCCATCCCCAAACTTCTGATTAACAGGCACTGGGTGGGGAAATAAACGTTTATTGCTTTTCCAAACCGTTAAATTTTAGAGGCTTTGTTATATAGCGACAGATAACTAATATACCAAGTGATGAGTATTAACCTGGAATTAGAATTAGCCATTATGAATGGTCAGAATAGACGCACATATTCAGATAATAAATAGTTTCTGCAGTGTATAATTTCTGCTAGGATTTAGGAGGTCAAGGGGATGCAAGGAGCTTGAGTTTGGGGAGGCTGATTTACCAGCGGGGCATGGGTTAGAGTGGGGCGTGAATGATGAAGGATGAGATACACAATGGGGTAGGGAGAGAAATGTTTGTCTTTAAAATTCCTACAACCTTAATAATGACTAGGTCTCCAAAGGTAGATCTAGATAATCAAAGGCTAATCCTTGAAGAGTAAAAATAGACATTCATCCGAAAAACGCAGATGTTGAAAGGTAGGCTGTCAAGGTTGAACTCTGGTGGGACCGTCACTCATCACATGCCTACTCACAGTAGAGACTGACCTTGCATTCCTGAAGTGCTTAGAAAACAAATCTCAACTCCTTGAAGACAGAATTTCAGGTAACCACTACCAACTATTTGAAACGGTCATAGGTGATAAAACTCTTAAGGGGGAGGGGCCCCTGAAATAGGATTTGCTATCATCCTTCCTTAGAATATAACAAGGAAGGGAGATACTGTCTCAAGGCCAGAGGCAAGAACCATGAACCGCAGTTCCACTCACAGCAGCTTGGGCTACTGGGTCCCAGGGAGAGCCCTGGTGCTACAGCACAGCTCGTTCCTGCACTAATCACGGTGAAGATGTTTTTACAAAGCACTGTCGGATTTGTGAGAATGTGCGGGACCTGCCCACAGTGAGCTGAGAATGATGAGCGGAGAAAGGACAGGCAAGTGTTCCCAGGACAAATTCACACTTCAGCCCTGGGATGCGGAGCCTAAGCCTCATCCGTACGATGCGGGCTCACCTGTTAGGACTAAAGGAAGCCAGAGTGGCCCCCGTGATCACCTAACTCTCAGCAAATGCAAACACACATCTTCTTCAGGAGAGGCTTCGGGGAGAGGAAGGAACTGGGGGAAGCAGCAACACCCAGGAAGCTTTGAGTCTATTGTCATATTCTGGTTCTTAAGGCTGCAGGCTGGGTCGTGCTTGTATTTACATGTGTATGTCGCACTTTTATTTAAACCAAATATAGATACACAACTAAACAACACTATCTGCCTTCTTTACCTGTCCCCAGAAAACAGATTGAGGGGTTCAGGCAGGTGAGATCAGGTGTAGGAGCTGAGTTATCTGGTTCATCTTGCTAACCTGTTGAGCTGTCCTGACCACTTCTGCTTCAGAGAAAATTAGGACCCGAGGGTCTGGGGGGGCGGGGAGCAAAAATGCATATGACAGGTCTCCCTAACTGAAAGCAAAGATCTGGAAAACGTCTGGGGCAGAAAAAAGGTTGTAGTTGTGAGATCCACTTGAATGGAAAAATGGAGTTGGGGAACGAAGGAAGCCTTTATTAGTAATAAGAGGTAATGTGCTGTTCATTCCTTCCACGACCGCTACCTGATAGGTAAGGACCTCCCGTGCCCCCTCCCCTGACAGTTTTCAGGAGAGGTGGTGTGTTTGATTTGTTCTGTTGCGTGACAAGAGGTAGTAATGGTAAGAAGAAGGCTGTTTGTTCCTCCACACTACATTATCCTTTTAAATACATGTTCTGATTTTATTGTTCGGCCTCTACAGATCTGAGTTCCTAATACTTTATACTTTTGGACTTGTCCTTTCTCATGGATGCTGCTGGAGTACAGCTCTGAGACCAGGATTTTTCCGTCACCTTTTTCTTCATCTTTCCAGAAATTGTCTTTTAGTTTCCTACCTTGCTAATGAGAATGCAAATGGCACAAACCCTACTGAGCACAATTTGGCAATGTTTAGCACCATGATGTCTCCGGTTACCCTTTGATCCAGCAATCACGCTTCTAGGGATTTTTTTCCCCCAGGTTTAAACATGTTTAATTCCACTATAGTAACGTACACACGCTTTTAGGAATTCATCCCCAAGTTACAACTGGCGAAGATACAAAATGCAACAAATATGCACAAAGGCATCCGTTGCGGCCTTACTTACGATGGCAGGTAACGGCACGAGGAATATTAATGTGCACCGGTAGGGGACTGGCTGAACACACTAAGGGGCATCCACATAATGGGAAGCTACCAGGCAGCAAGGGGTGATGAAGCTCTGTATACTGCTGGGGCATCACCCCCCCCCCGATACAGTACGTCTCCTGATATATTAAGCACATCCCCTTTCCTCTTCACCTTTTTTTTTTTTTTTTAATTTTTTTTTTCAACGTTTTTATTTATTTTTGAGACAGAGAGAGACAGAGCATGAACGGGGGAGGGGCAGAGAGAGAGGGAGACACAGAATCGGAAACAGGCTCCAGGCTCCGAGCCATCAGCCCAGAGCCCGACGCGGGGCTCGAACTCCCGGACCGCGAGATCGTGACCTGGCTGAAGTCGGACGCTCAACCGACTGCGCCACCCAGGCGCCCCTCCTCTTCACCTTTCTTTGGTGGGCAGAGTCCGACTCATCCTCAAAACAGTCCAAACAACTGCCTTCTCAGAGAAAAGCGCTCCTTCCCATTCATCCTCAAGATGGATCAGGTGCCCTTCCCCTCTGCTATCAAAATAACACTGTGCACTCCCTTGTCACCGCACTCCCTGAATTGTGCCACAACATAATCTCTGCATCTGTCCGCCGGTCCACGTGGGTACCTCTTTGAGAAAAGGGCCCTCAACTGGTTCATAAAACACCCAGTGATGGATGAATCCTAGCTGAGTGAAGGAATGACTACTCGGAGACCACCAACAAAGGAGTTTGAACTTTAGGTGAGGTATCGAGGACCTGGAAAAGGATTAAAAAAAAAAAAAAAAAAGACATCGAGGAGCACTTGGGTGGCTCAGTCAGTTAGGCGTCTGAGTTTGGCTCAGGTCATGATCTCACGGTTCGTGGGTTCGAGTCCCACATCTGGCTCTGCACTGACAGCTGGGAGCCTGGAGCCTGCTTCGGATTCTGCGTCTCCTTCTCTCTCTCTGCCCCTCCGCTGCTCATGCTCTCTGGCTCAAAAATAAATAATAAAACATTAAAAAAATTTTAAAAACGACATTGATTTCAACTTACTTTTGAAAGACAACAAGGTATTTATTGATTGCCACAAAGATACAAAGGTACAAGTGCAGGGGAGAGAGTTGTCCAGCCAACAGTCCATTTGGTGGAGGAGGGGGAGGCTTCTCAGAGGAGGTGTTACCGGAGGTGAGACTTGAGGATTCATTCATTCATTCATTCATTCATAACAGAATTTACCAAATACTATTTGATAGGCACTGTGATAGAGACCAAGAGTATAAGATAAACAGGTTTCTGATTTGGGAATCAGACAGTGGGAGTGGAGAAGACATTCTAAGACAGGAAACGACTGTGGATACCCTGGGCTGCGAGACAGTAAGGCTTTCAGGTTGGTTACTGAGCATAGAAGGATAATGCGTGCAGCATGTCCCATGTGAGCTTAGACTGAAGGGACAAATGCTACGTATCCCTTGTTTTGAGATTGAAAACTGGCATGAGAACGGCAACTACACTCCAAGTACAGTGAGCTTGCTATGGGGAACACCCAGAATTTTAGAAATGTTTGAATTGCAGTATAATCACCATGGAGCAGTTACTGAAGTCTTCTGTATATGTGAAATAATGATGATGATCCCTCAGAAAAAAGGCATTAATTCTGAGTTTAATAATACATATGTTAACCTGGCTAAAGGCAGGATGATACCAAGACCAATTCTTTTCGTTTTGGGGGGGACACGTGTCAATAAAAGGTAAGCAGAAGGCGATGTTGCCTTGGGAACTCACATAAAAGCATACATATTAGTGCTTTGTGCAGAGAGAGGTCAAAACCCTGGAATTCGTGTTCCCGTTTTGAAATAGAGTAGATAGTCCTCGCTTTGCATGACAGTGCAGGACCATGAGTATGACCATATAAGCTGACACTTCTTATAATCAATGGGAAAAGTTCTTATTCTTCTGTGAACTTGGAAAAATTTTGTCAAAACATCAAATACTTTCTGTCAGCTATAAATATATAAGGAAACTTAAAAAATAGTAAAACTGATATATATTTAATATTATATAATTTAGAACATTATAAACACTGAGAATTAAAGTGTTTTCCTTCTTTGCAAAGCACTTATCGAAGGCGCCTGGGTGGCTCAGTTGGTTGAGCGTTGAATCTTGGTTTTGGCTCAGGTCATGATCTCCTGGTTCGTGGGACTGAGTCCCACGTTGGGCTCCACACTGACAGCGTGGAGCCTGCTTGGGATTTTCTCTCTCCCTCTCTCTCTGCTCCTTCCCTGTGCACACACACTCTCTCTCTTTCTCAAAGTAAATAAATAAACACTTAAACAAACTTATCAAGAATAACTTGTACAGTGCTTGCCTTCTTTGAATCTTTCCTATATCTTGAAGAATTGTCATGCTTGTTTCCTAAGTTTGAATTAGCTTCCGACATTTTATCCTTTGTGCTTTAATGAAAAGTATCTCTGAGAGTTCTTTAATGCAAATTATTTATTTAGCCCACACCACTTCTTTTAGGACATCTTCGTGTTTTTTGTCACAACTATCGTCCTCACTTATGTCTGCCTATCAATAGTGTCAGGACGAGAGCAGTGTCCACATTCCCATGGTTGGCTGTTTCTTCTAGAACTCCACTCACACTTATTTGACTGGAAATTTACTTCAGCCTTATTACTTTTTGTTTCTTTGCTTCCCTTTTGTTTTGATGCTTTTGATTATCGCTTTCTGTGCGCACCGTGCTGGCTGTGAGTGAACTGAATGACAGATGCAGTGATCGATCACCAATAGACATGGAAAAAGGGGTGCGATTGGTCACTGATCATGAGATGCACCCGTTATTATGTAGTGATTAGGGGACGGAGAAGCTACCAACAGCTTGGGCTTCGTGCAGTTTCTCACAGTTAACATCCTTCGGTAACCGCAATGTGCACCATGTTATTGCACAATGGGGGTCATTTAAACCATAATACCTGAAATTCATGCATAATGGAAACTTAGAAAGTGTGCACTACTTGTCTGTGAGGACAATATCCAGATGGGTTTTTATATCTTAATTTCTGTGATGACAATCATACAATAAAGCCACCTACATATTATCATCCTAATACATTTTTAAGTTTATGTACAAAAGCTACCATTGCTGATTGAGTTAATCCCGGATATAATTTCTCCCCAACCTTTTTCCTTCTCTGGGTCAAATATGATCCTAACAGCATTTGTCTTCCAGCATTCTTAATTTCAAACACAGGTGAAACTTATTGATGTGATCTAGAATTCCACATTGACCTTAATGTTATGTTAACTGATCCCTCAATGCACTTGCTGCCAGTCATGGCCTTTTTTCCCCAAAATTAATTGATTAAATATAATTTCTTGTCAAGTTAGCTAACATACAGCGTATACAGTGTGCTCTTTGTTTTGAGGGTAGATTCCCGTGATTCATCGCTTACATACAACACCCAGTGCTCGTCCCAACACGAGCCCTCCTCAATCAATGCCCATCACCCATTTCCCCCCTCCCCTATGTGCTCTGCCCTCCCCCCCCCCCCCCCCCCCATCAACCCTCAGTTCATTCTCTTCTTAGTTTGGACTCAGTCTTTCAAACAGAGCTAGGGATTTCCCCCTTCATCTTCCTTCTCCCAGTGTCTGTGAGAAGCTCTCTGTAAACTCCTGTCAGGGGTGGGATGTACAGATTCCAGAGAGAGAGAGATGCTGGGACCACCCTGTAGGAGGGCTGTTTGACATTCATTGCACAGACCTGGGGAGCTACTCTCCCTGTGGTGGGACCAGAAGTTCTGCCTCAGGCTCCTTGGTGATGCTCAGGGTGTGTTTTGTGAGTTTAGCACTGGTTCCTTCCTTGCTGTGCGGAAGAACATTAAATCAGTGAGCCCAAGCGTCACACAAGGCTGAGAGCAGTGAGCCTTCACGCAGAGGCTCTGGTGTTGTTTTCCCCTTAAATGCAGAACTTAGAGCAATAGTCACATCTGAAGAAGAAAAAAGAAAAGAAAAAAGGGAAAAGGCGGGGTTAGATTGTCTTATTGCGAGGATGTTGATAATAAAAGGAGAAATTTGTTCTAAGGGAGATTTCATTATAGAACTTGCTGACAATTAACTGGGGAGTTGTCTCAGTCCTGGGTGTTTTCTGGGTGTCGTCCTTGCAGAGAGGAGAGCCCCTCCAGCCTTCCAGTCTCTTTGGGGTCCATGTTTCTCCTGTTCCTCTGCCCTCTTGGCTGGTGCAGCCTGGGGCCGAAAGCTGGATAGTTTGGCTCGGAGTCTGAAAATATTTTTACTGTTTATTATCAACATGTAAAAATCTTCTCCTCTTCACTTGGGTCTGCAAAATTTTAAATCAGAAATGTCATGTCCAAAAAAAAAAAAAAAAAAGAAAAAAAAAACCACAACAAAACCTCAGCTACACTTTAGCTCACTTCAATTTTGGCTGCTACGTGCATTTCCTGGCTTCTTGGCAACCCACAAAATGGACATATTTGAGGCAGTAACAGCATAATCATTGAGAGGTCATGGGTGAATATTTTAGGTTTCAGAAATTTCCTGAAATTTCCAGAAATTTCCTGAGATGCTAGCTACGTGTGAACAAAATTGAAAGCTGGCATTTTGCCAAGAATTATAACCCAACTATACCACATATTATTATAAATATTTTAAAAATCTCTAAATATAGACTCAAGCAAGAGAAAGGCAAAAGGCAAAAGATAATGGACCGTGCCTGTGCACCAGAGAAAATGAACCACGAGGCTATTCTGACAGGATGCCCCTCAGTGTAGTCAGTAAGGGGGGCGGTAGCAGCTCCCTCCATTGGATACTCGCAAGAAGCTTAGAGAGGCTGCTCCGTAACTACTTTTTTTCAAGAGTCGCAATTCCCATCTTGATGAGCAGAATGAAGGCAAAAGAAATGCAGATAAGATTAAATGTCCTTACAACTTGCGGCCCATTGGCAAATACCTGAGATGGGCAGAATGGGACATTTCTCAAGGGACCCAGGACTGCCAAAATGTTAATGCTTTGCTAGAGGCAAAAAACGTTGGCTTTACAATAGCCAGACCTCCAGGATCCTGTAAATCTTTTGTAATGTATTAAAATCCCTTTGGAAACCTCCTGTATCCCTACCCCCTTCCCCAACTTAAAAGTATATGATCAACTCCTCACAACCCCAGTGCAGCTCCTTCTGCCTATGGGTCCTGTCCCCGGGCTTTAATAAAAACACTTTGTTTTGCACTGGAAATGCCTCAAGAATTCTTTCCTCACCTTTTGTTCCCATCGAATCTTATCACTTTAAATGTCAGAATAAGTATTCAATGTAAACTAGGCATTAAAATATGGTATCAGAATTATTTAAAGTTTTCTAAACAGGACCCCTAAGGCTATCTTAAGAAACAATTGTTACATTCGTTTTGTTTTATTTTTAAGATAGGCAGACCGCCACATGCAGTGTTTTATTGGATGTGTCTAGAGTCTTGGAAGCCCGACTACCCCACCTTCTCCTACAAATGGACCTTGAGAGCTTGTTTCAAGGTTCTAATGGGAGAGCACAGCAACTCATATACCCTTGACCAAAGAAGATCCTCCCCTATCTGGAAACGTCGTCCTCTTGTACAGAGCGCCCAGCTTGGGGACAGATGCACATGGCCACGTGAGGGAGGAAGGGGACCCCCACAGGGCTAGCCAGATTAGCTGAGTGAACCCTGGCAATCAGTGGGGTGACAAATGTTGCGGCCAGATCGCCCTCGCATGTGGCACATCAGTTTTATAACTGAGCTCCAAAGACTTATTTATATTTGATGCCAGTGCACATAAGGAATAAAAAACAGAAAGGAAATGGTCAGAAATCTACACATCAAATACAGAGCTTATTTTTCAGTTCCTCATCACTCCCTTCGTCACAAATTGCTACAAATCTCAGCTCATATATTCATAGTGTAGGAGTCAATTCTAGGAGACATGGCTACAGTTTTGGCTCTGCTCCAAATTCTATGAATTTAATCAAGATGCTTCGTCCTTGGTTGCATTTCTCTGTTAATAATGCACCATCTTTATCAATTCCTTAGTTGCTCCAGACCCACTTAAAAAAAAAAAAAGATTTTTTTTTTTTTTTTTAAATTAGGCTCCACGCCCAGCGTGGGGCTTGAACTCACAACCTTGAGATCAAGAGTTGCGTGCTTTACCACTGAAATAGCCAGGCACCTCCTTCGTTGCTCTAGCCCTATTTCAATAGCTGTGATGTGGCTAGTGGCTACCATACTGGATGGCGCAAATCATAAAACATTTCCATCCTTGCGGGAAGTTGTGTGGATAGTGCTGGGTCTAGGTGTAGACTTATCTTTAAGTGTAGCTGCATTTTGGGAGTTTTATTTCTTTCTGCCTCTGACCTATTTTTATATTATGTCGGCTCATTCTCAGTCCAGCAAGGTGGTCTTAGAAGCTCTAACCTTGCATTTTGACAAATTTAAGTTCAGCATGAAAGAGAATCTTGTCTTGAGAGCTCCTGTACAAATGCTGGCATCTCTCTGGACCAGCTCAGAACAGGTAGAATCTTCTGATTGGCTTAGGGCCAGTCACATGCTCTAGCCCTGGACCCGGGAGCGTCAGCTGAGCACAGACTAGCAGAAAACATGAAACAAGCTGAGAAAAAAGCAGGTACAGCAGTTTTGACAAGCAGATACAAAATGTTAAAGTATGTTTTTTTTTAATTTTTTTTTTAACGTTTATTTACTTTTGAGACAGAGAGAGACAGAGCATGAACGGGGGAGGGTCAGAGAGAGAGGGAGACACACAATCCGAAACAGGCCCCAGGCTCTGAGCTGTCAGCACAGAGCCCGACGCGGGGCTCGAACTCACGGACCGCGAGATCATGACCTGAGCCGAAGTCGGACGCTTAGCCGACTGAGCCACCCAGGCGCCCCAAAGTATGTTTTTATAAAGTACCAAACTATACGCTATAAACACCGACAAAAAAAAAAAAATAAAAAATGAAATTAGAAACAGGTGTAAGAATTAAAAAAAAAAACGTAGGCAAAGATTTTAGTTGTGCAGACAAAATAAAACAGGAAATAACAATATTAATTTCAGATGAGATACATTTCAAGGCAAAAGCAGAGATGAACTGTCATTTGTCATTTACCATTAACGTTCCTTAAAAAATTTTTTTTATTATTGAAGCATGGTTGACATGCAATATTATATTAGTTTCAGGTGCACAACACAGTGGTTCGACAATTGTATGCATTACTCAATGCTCCCCATAAGCATAGTCACCATCTGTCACCATACATTATTACATAGTATTGACTATATTCCCCGTGCTGTATTCTTCATCCTTGTGACTTCTTTATTGTATAACTGCAAGTTTGTTCCTTTTAATCCCCATTCACTTATTTCACCCATCCCTCTTCCTCCCCCTTCTGGCAACCACCTGTTTTGTTTTGTTTTGTCATTTAGATCCCACATTTAAGTGAAATCATATGGTATTTGTCTTTCTCTGACTGACTTATGCCCTTCAGGTTAATCCACGTTGCCTCAAATGGCAAGATCTCATTCTTTTTCATGACTGAATAAAACTCTATGGTATATGTTGACCACATCTTCTTTATCCATTTACCTACTGATGGACACCTGGGCTGCTTCCATATCTTGGCTTTCGCTGCAATAAACGTAAGGGTGCACATATCTTTTCAAGTTAGTGTTCTTGTTTTCCTTGGGTAAATACCCCATAATGGAATTACTTGATCATATGGTGTTTCTATTTTTAATTTTTGAGGGACCTCTACACTGTTTTCCATGGTGGTTGCATCAATTTTCATTCCTGCCAACAATGCATGAGGGTCCCCTTTCTCCACATCCTCACCAACACTTGTTGTTTCTTATCTTTTTCATACTAGCCATTCTGACAGGTATGAGGTGATATATCTTTGTTGTTTTGATTTGTATTTCCCTGGAGTGTCATTTTAGGTAAAAGGTACAATCTACCTTTAATAGATGCAATAGTGAAAGGCATAATAGTCAAAAACCTGTATATGCTCAGGTACCTGAACTTAGAACATATGAAACAACTTCTACTGGAAATATAAAAAGAAACTGGCAAATATCCAAATGCCATAGAAATTAACAAACTTCCCACAGTTGTTGACAGATCATGTATATGAATTAGACAAGGGTTTAGTTACCAGCAGTGACAAATTTCAAAATTGAATCAATAGATATAAATTATTTACAACACAGAGAATTGACCTTTTATTAAAGTGTTTAAGATATAAATAATTATTCATACAGTTGGACAATGAGAATTATAAATCTATTTTACAAGGAATAAATTACACAGTTTACCTTCTCTTACTATTTTGTAATAAAATTAGAAATGCACAGCAAAAGCAACACCAAAAAATGCTCAAATGCTCCAAAATTGAAAGCGAACGTATAAAACACACCATCCTTAACGACTCTCATGTTTAATAGTATTTTTAGCTCATCCTTTTGTTCTCAAGGAACAGAGACTCCTGGAATTTATCTCAGAAAAAAAAGGGGGTATTTGCTAAGCTACATGAACTAGAACAGGAGCAGAAATGCCACCTGAATACAGCTCTCTGTTTCTCTCTGTTAAGGGCCAGCGATGACTTCCCCTCTTCTTTCCTCCCACCTCTGACCTCAACCCCTGACACAGGTTCAGAAAAGAGTAGTCTAGGTTAATGTCAATGTACCATGTGTTGGATTTCTTTCTTTTTTTTTTAATTTTTAAAAAAAAATGTTTACTATTTTTGAGAGAGAGAGAGAGAAAGAGAGCAAGCAGGGGAGGGACAGAGAGACAGGGAGACACAGAATCAGAAGCAGGCCCCAGGCTCTGAGCTGTCAGCACAGAGCCTGACACGGGGCTCGAGCTCATGGACCGCGAGATCATGACCTGAGCCGGAGTCGGCTGCCCAACCGACTGAACCACCCAGGAGCCCCACCGTGTGTTGGGTTTCTTATCTCAAATGAACACCAACATCTGCTTTCAGATTTTTGTATGTGACGTGGGTAGGATAAGTCAGCACCCCCGTGGCCAGGATACCCCAAAGCAGGGACAAAGTGGAGTTTCTGTGCCGGTAAGGATTGGCCTGACCCTGGACAGCGGAGAATGTGACACAGCAGGAGCCCGCCCTCTCAGCAGCGACAGGCCGGTCACCGCTGCACCCAGAGAAACGAGCATATCATTTTGTTCTAACTTCTACCGCAGGGAGGCATTCAGACATACCCATTATAGATGGTTAAATTGTAAAAATAAGTATTAATTCTTAAAGGCGTAGCTTATGTTTACTTTGAAAATAACCTTCCAGTGTATCATGTTCCCTTTCATGTCAAGTAAACAAGGTATTATTGTGTTTTGCAAGGCTGAATGTGGAATGGAAAGTAGAAGTTAAAAATAATTTCTATGGTGCAGCTCACAAGTATTTTTACTTCGTTTTTTCCCATTGGGATATAAAAATCCTGCAAGCCACCATTCTAAACGGCGCCTCACTGGGCCAATGAAGGTATGAAGTGTATTTCATGGCCTCCCTTGTGCATCCACTGCTTGCGACGGGAAGAATGAACGAGAGGCGACTGTGTCCGTGTGCTTGCTCGTTTCGATGACAACAATGGCCACTTGGTGGCAGTGATCAGTTTTGTCCAGTCTGAGGAGTCAGTCACAAAGTCGTGTGATTTATCTCCTCAATCTTAGAAAGGTAATGTTACCAATATGTGGCATCCACTCATGTGAATTACACATGAACTGACTGACCAGAGGAATGGGCTTCCTTACAAAACAGGGGAAACCCAATCAAAATCATCCCCCACAAATAAGGATGTAGCAGATCTTAGATTCTAGGATCTGTTTTTTGGACCATTTTATTTTTCCAGATCAACATATCTATTATCACTAGCTCTGTTTCATAAGTATTTCAGCAAATATTTCTCAAGGTCTGTGTGCAGCCCCTGGGGAGTGATACATCTGCATGTTTGAGAACTCAGAATTATGGAGGACAGCTTTAGGGAGGTCCACTGGGAGGTCAGGAGTCTGGCTGGAAAGGTATTGTGATTCTGCAGAGGATGAGGTCTGAAGGTGGAGTGAGGTAGCAGGCAGGGGTGGAAGAAGGACATGACTTTGGGAATCATGATAAATAATAGTGATAAAATTTGGTGATTTCCTTGTGGAGGTAGATAGGGATCTGGGGAAAACCTAATGACTCCCCTGCTTTGGCTCAGTTGGTGTCAATGATTGAGCTAGGTATTTGGAGGACATTAACGTAGCTCCCATTCTGGGTGAGATCTAGCTGCTTGTGGAATATAAAACCAGTGCATTACAAACTATTAGAATTAGGTGAGGGAAGGGGCGCCTGGCTGGCTCAGTCTGTGGAGCGTGAGACTCTTGATCTCAGGGTTGTGAGTTCAAGCCTCACGTTGGGTGTATGGATTGCTTAAGAAAAAAATCTTAAAAAAAAGAATTAGGTGAGGGAAAAGGACTCTACCCCAGTGGACTGTTAGCAGGCTGAATAATGTCCATGTTCTAATCCCAGAACCTGTGGATGTGTTGTCTCACATGGCAAAGCAACTTTGCAGATGTGATTCAGCTAAGGATTTTAAGATTGGGAAATTATTTTGGATTATCCTGGTGGGCCCAGTGCAATCACAAGGATCCTTAGAAGATGGAGATAGGAAGGTCAGATTAAGAGAAGGAGCTGTGACAACAGATGAGAGGTTGGAGTGATGTGGGGCAATGGGCTAAAGAATCAGGCAGATTCTAGAAGCTGGAAAAAGCAAGGAAATGGTTCTTTCTTAGAGCCTCCAGAAGGAATATTGCCTCACCAACCCATTTTGGACCTTTGCCTTCCTAAACTGTAAGATACTAGATCTGTGAGGCTTTATCCACCCAGTTCATGGTAATTTGTTACAAGACCAATGGAAAACAAATACACCCACTTACAGTATTTCTTCACCTCATCCGTCCCTCACTTCAACAAATATTTATGGAGTGCCTACTGCGTGCTAAGCATTGTGAGGTGTATCAGTGAATAAGATAGTGACCCTAGCTTCTAGGGATTTATAGTGTGGAGGGAACTGTAATCATAGAAGTACCTCAGCTTACAATCCATGGAATTTCTGGACCTGTAGAGGTTGAAGGAACTCTCAATAACTCCTTACTTCTCGAAGAATCTTTGCTCTATACACTTCTGACTTATGCTATACCAACCTAGCTGCTAGTAATATCTTGAAAATTCAACAGATAACATGTACTGGAAACGTTAGTACAGGTATAGATTTTAAAGTATTTCCAGCACCTACCAATTACCCATGTTTCCAATGCTTTAATCCTCCATTTTGTGAAAAACCTCTCATTTTGCCTCTACTGGGATTCATCTTTATGGGTTCCTGGGGTGTCTGCTGATTTATGGCACTCAGAGTCAAGAAGATCCAGCGAAGCCGAGACTCCATCTGGGCCAGGGCCAGGGACACAGTCACATCTGGAAATGTGGAGATGGGGAAAGAGTGCTTACAGCATTCTGCTACATGTGGTTGGAAGGGGTATTTTGGGTTAGAGATGAGACCCTTACTTGCCAAAGGTCTGCTTTACTAACATGTGACAGTCTGGTCGGGGCTCCTATGTCTGGGTTGGGTCCTGTCCTGGCCTCCCCTGGAGAATCTTGGCTCAATCCTGTTCTTAAGACCGAGGAAAAAGTGGCACAGATATTGCATTGTGTCCTAGGGGCGGTCTTCCTACGATTAGTGATTAAGGCTTGATTCCGAGATGCTAAAACAAGGATCTTAACCAACACTACTGCAGACTCCACAGGATTTGTGGGCGAGCCGCTATTTTTAGAGAAAATCCAGGCTAAAATGCCCCAAGTACAATCTCATTTACTGGCACAGGGAATGGCTGTTTTAAACTTTGAAATTCCTAGACCCAGGGGTATCTTAAGTGGATAAAAGAACCCATTAGGTAAGACAAATAATAGGGATCTTTGCTTGTTAAGAGGGAGACCCCAGAAGTGTCAGACTGGAACTGTTCATTTTGCCAATGAAGCAGGTGCCTGCTGGGTGGAGCACACTGAGAGAGAGAGAGAGAGAGAGAGAGAGAGAGAGAGAGAGGAAAAACTAAGTTTTTGCCTTCTAGTCCTTAATGCTAGGAAATATCATTAATTTGACCAACATTACTGGACCATAATGTGCCAGACACTGTACCTTGGGGATTAGAGTTAAAAAAAAAAAAAAGGTCCCTGCCTTTGAGAATTCCACATCTCTTAACGAGGGGATTTTCTGCATAGAAAAATGACAGAATGTTAGGAGAGTACATTATATTCAGAATTTTTCTCGTGCAAGGGGGCAACGATCCTTCTAAATAACTCTGTCCGCATTCTTAAGCTTGCCTGGTGAGGAGAGCCTGTCTAACCACCCGCTATCCTTTGGGTTTTCTCACTGCTTGCTCCCTCACATAAATATTTAGCTGTACCAGTGGTTCTCATCCCTATCAGACTCCATACTTGCCTTTTCTTGTGAGAATATATATTCAAATGCCCTCTTTCCTACCTTGAAGTTAGATTCATAAATAATATAACCCACTTATACATAAACCTAGAAAGAACCAATGTGATGCAATATAGTAATTGGGCTAAGTACACGAACTTGTACAGGTTTGAATCCAGGTTCTGCCATCTGCTAGCCATGAGACCTCAGACACATTGACCTGGTTTTTCCATGCCTCAGTTTCCTCATCTCTGAGATGGGAGTAGCAGCACTTGCTTCAAAGACTTATTGTGAGGATCAGAAGTTATATATTACAGCTCTTAGAATACGTCTGACACACAGTAAACTCTCTATTAGCTCTTAATCTCCTAAATGAAATACACAGGTAGCTTATGATCAAATAATGTGTATTTTAATATATAAATGCTCAGACATGATCACACTAGAAAAACAAATCAAATAGACCCTTGCTCCAATGTACAAGACACAAGTTTTGATTTAAGCCAACTAAGACAGTTTTCAACTAAATATTTTCGATAACTTTATTAAAAATATCTGGCTTTGAAGGCATGCTTAACTAACCTTATTTCTATACACATTGTGAATGTCACAGTTATTGATGCAGATCGACACCCGCCTGATCTATAAACAGCCGGTGTTTCATATATTTTTCTGAAACGGGGAGCAGTTCTTTGCAAATTTCCAAATAAAACAAATTTACAAGGTAAATTAGGACAGTAGCATATCCTAGATATGTCAATGGTATTAAAGCCAAGTAAAAAATATACTCTGTCTCGAGACTCAAGTGGCTAAAACCTACATACCGTTCATATTGACGAACACATGAGGACATCTGAAGCTTTGTGGGACCCAGGCTGATTCTTTGTTATGAGGGCTGCCTTTTGTTTCCGGAGCATCAAACTTCTTCCACCGTGAGACCCGCCCCCTGCCAGCTGAATGCCAGGAGCAACCCTTAGCAGTCACTGAGACGAACCAAAGCCCCTTCCAACCTCCAAAATGCTCCTCATGAGGCTATACCAGCTCAGTGAGGACCACCAAGCTTGTCAGCAACCTGCCGAACTCCTGAACTTTCACCCACTACACGGACTGTCATCTGACCCATCTGTGCCGTCAGCATCTCACCTGTACTTCAAGGATCTGTACACCTGTACTTGTTTTGAGAAATTAGCTCCAGTAGATGCTGCCAGATTCTTTTCTTCCATCTCTGATCTCTCCTACTCCTCCTATTTGACAATGTCTATCCCATGCTGTCTCAGATTCTCCTCGTCTACTGGGGTCTCTGACTCCTCCTCCTTTCCTAGCCGCACTGCCCTCAGGTTCTCACACGTTGTCCAGCACATCATCACTCAAGAGCTCATTCTATGAATACGCTGAATAATCAATAAGCAGGTCAGGGTGTTTATATCTGATTGGTGGAAATGGTGAAAAAGTATTTCAGGCAGAAATTAGAGACGATGTTATGCTTGTTGGGGATAATGCATATCTTGCAGAAAAAAATCTTGAGTGTTGATATGTTTGCACATATAACATTGAAATGTTCACTTTCACTGCTCCGCAATGGCGGAAGCTCGGAAAGCTCTTTGGGTTATTTGTATACATGTTTTGCCAACATAGCCCACAACGGGTAACACAGGTCTCTGTGATGTGTTCAAAGTATGAACTGAAAGGTTCTGTCTGAAGGAATGTGACAAATTCATATTAGTTAAGGTTCATTAGTGAAACTTAAAGATCGCCTCTCCCAGAGACTTTTGACAGAGCCAAGAGGAGGAAACGCCTCCCCTCCCCCTCCCCCCCACCAAAAAAAGGAGTGAAACTGTAATTTTGGCATTTCAGGCATCAGAGAATGAATCAGAGATATCTTACGGGTCGTGTTAGAGTGACTCCGTAGCTTTTCTGAAAGATGGATTATGTTCCTGGATGGTAGAATATAAAATTATGGTCCTCAGGGGCACCTGGCTGGCTCAGTCAGTTAAGCCGCCAACTCGTGATTTCAGCCCAGGTCATGATCTCACAGTTTGTGGGTTTGAGCCCTGCATCAGGCTCTGCGCTGGCAGCGTGGAGCCTGCTTGTGATTCTTTCTCTCGCCCCGCCTCTCTCTCTGCTCCTCCTCTGCTTGCATTGTCTCTCTCTCTCAAAATAAATAAAAATAAACTTAAAGAAATTATGGTCCTCAGAAGTAAATATATATATATATATATATATATATATATATAAGTATATATAAGTATCAGTTAGGCAAGCGGTCATTTACCGAAGGCTTTATACTGGTTCATGGGGATACAAATCTCAGAAAGGACCCATCCTTGCTTTCAAAGAGCTGATAGTCCGGTCAGAAGCCAAACATATCAATGGATGGCTGTATAATTTGCAGGGTGCAGTTCTAGATGAAAACATGGCACTCCTTGTTCACAGATTATTAAGAATTTCCAAAGGGTGACATCAGAGCATTAAACCAAGCCTGGGGTTCGTTCTAAGAACGGGGATTTGAGAAGGTACGTGTCATGAGTGCTGATAAACATAATAAGATATGAGGAGCATGATGGGTGGTCTGAACCTTGAAGGATGGACAGCTGGAAGGGCTGGGGTGACCTGGGCCAGGGCAACTAAGGGAAGAGTAGATTCCCTGCCCCGCTGCAACCCTCACCTCCGTAACCTGACTGCAGTCTTCCGCCTTAGCTCCCCTGTTTTGCACTCCTTCTTGGGATTTCGGTATACTGTCTTCAGGCTCTTTGTTAATTTCAGACACCATCTATTGACGAGCGATGATGGTTTGGCTTGCTTGAGAACTCCCTCATCTCCGTTAGCCTCACATTAAAGTTCAACCTCCGTTTTTAGTGCTTCTGTCAGTTATTTGGGTGACTTTTTAAGCAATATGCTTACAGTTTCATTTCTTGCCTGTACAGCATCTCCTGACTCCTCATACCGTCAGCACCTCAAACTTCTCTCTCTACTCCCCAAATTCCCCTGTGTTGTCCAGTGGAATTTTCCGTATTAGTGGAAATGTTCTAGATCTGTGCGGTCCAAGATGGGGGCTAGTGGGACATGAGCAGTATTGAGCACTGGAAATGTGACTAGGGTGGCTGTGGAACTGAATTTTTAATTAAGATTTAAATTTCAATAGTTAACAGCTACCATATTACATAGTCCGGCATATTTATATTGTCAAAGCTTTTTTGTAGTCTTCTAATTTTACATGCTTTCTCCATACCGTGGTTCTCAAAGTTGAAAATGTGTTATATTGCGTTGTTATCACTATTCTAATTATTATTTACTTTACGGCCAAATAATGTAGAGTAATTGCATTTCACTGTTTTATTGTTTTTATTTTTTATTTTTTTTTGTTTTGGTGTTTTCTCTCTTTTTTTCTTTTATTTAGATTCAAATTAGCTAACATATTGGTTTCAGGAGTGGAATTCAGTGATTCATCACTTACACGTAACACCCCGTACTCATCCCAACAAGTGCCCTCTTTAAAGCCCATCACCCATTTAGCCCATCTGCCAACCACTTCCCCTCCAATAACCCTCAGTTTGTTCTCTATATTTAAGAGTCTCTTGTGGTTTGCCTCCCTCTCTGTTTTATCTTATTTTATTTTTCCTTCTCTTCCCCTATGTTCATCTGTTTTGTTTATTAAATTCCACATATGAGTGAAATCATATGATATTTGTCCTCTTTGACTGACTTGTTTCACTTAGCATAATATGCTCTAGTTCCATTTACCTTGTTGCAAATGACAAGATTTCATTCTTTTTGGTCGCTGAGTAATATTTCATCATATGTATATATACCACATCTTCTTTATCCATTCATCAGTTGATGGACATTGGGTTCTTCCCACAGTTTGGCTATTGTTGATAGCGCTGCTATAAATATCGGGATGCGTGTGCCCCTTTGAATAAGCATTTTGGTATCCTTTGGATTAATACCTAGTAGTGCAATTGCTCAGTCGTAGGGTAGTACTATTTTTAACTTTTTGAGGAACCTACATACTGTTTTCCAGAGTGGCTGCACCAGTTTGCATTCCCACCAATAGTGTAAGAGTGTTCTCCTTTCTCCACATCCTCCCCAACATCTATTGTCTCCTGAGTTGTTAATTTTAGTCATTCTGACAAGTGTGAGGTGGTATCTCATTGTGGTTTTGATTTGTTGTTTCCTGATGATGAGTGATGTTGAGCATCTTTTCACGTGTCTGTTAGCCATCTGGATGTCTTTTTTGGAAAAGTGTCTATTCATGTCCTCTACCCATTACTTCACTGGATTATTTGATTTTTATGTGTTGAGTCTGGTAAGTTCTTTATAGATTTTGGATACTAACCCTTTATCTGATATGTCATTTGTAAATATCTTCTCCCATTCCGTTGGTTGCCTTTTAGTTTTGTTGGTTGTTTCCTTCACTGTGCAGAAGCTTTTTATCTTGATGAGGTCCCAATAGTTCAGTTTTGCTTTTGTTTCCCTTGCTTCTGGAGACATGTCTGGTAAGAAGTTACTGCGGCCGAGGTCAAAGAGGTTGCTGCCTGTTTTCTCCTCTAGGATTTTGATGGTTTCCTCTCTCACATTTAGATCTTTCATCCATTTTGAATTTATTTTTGTGTATTATGTAAGAAAGTGGTCCAGTTTCATTCTTCTTCTTGTTGCTGTCCAGTTTTCCCAGAACCATTTGCTGAAGAGACTGTCTTTTTTCCATTGGATATTATTTCCTGCTTTGTCAAAAATTAGTTGGCCATACATTTGTGGGTCCATTTCTGGGTTCTCTATTCTGTTCCACTGACCTATGTGTCTGTTGTTGTGCCAATACCATACTGTCTTGATGACTACAGCTTTGTAATACAGCTTGAAATCCAGAATTGTGATGCCTCCAGCTTTGGTTTTCTTTTTCATGATTACTTTGGCTATTTGGGGTCTTTTCTGGTTCTATGCAAGTTTTAGAATTGTTTGTTCTACCTTGGTGTAGAATGCTGGTGTTATTTTGATAGGGATAGCACTGAATGTGTAGATTGTTTTGGGTAATATATACATTTTAACAATATTTATTCTTCCAATCCTTGAGCATGGAATGTTCTTCCATTTCTTTACATATTCTTCAATTTCTTTCATATGTATTCTATAGTTTTAAGTGTACAGATATTTGACCTTGTTGGTTAGGCTTATTCCTAGGTATCTTATAGTTTTTGGTACAATTGTAAATGGGATCGATTCTTTGATTTCTCTTTCTGCTGCTTCATCATTGATGTATAGAAATGCAACTGATTTCTGTATATTGATTTTATATCCTGTGACTTGGCTGAATTCACTGCAATTTTTTTGTTGAGCCTTTCGGGGTTTCCATGTAGAGTATCATGAAAACATGACAGTCCAAAACCTTTGGGGTGCAGCAAACGCAGTGTTAAGAGGGAAGTATGTAGCAATCCAGGCCTTCCTACAGAAGGAAGAAATGTCTCAAATACGCAACCTACTCTCACACCTAAAGGAGCTGGAAAAAAAAAACAGCAAATGAAGTCCAAAACCAGCAAAAGAAGGGAAATAATAAAGATTAGAGCAGAAATAAATAATATCAAAATACAAAAATAGTAGAACAGATCAACAAAACTAGGAGATGATTCCTTGAAAGAATTAACAAAATTAATAAACCCCTAGCCAGACTTATCAAAAAGAAAAAGGAAAGGACCCACATAAATAAAATCACGAATGAAAGAGGAGAGATCACAACGAACACTGCAGAAATACAAGCAATGAGAGGATATTATGAGCAATTATATGCCAATAAATTGGGCAACCTGGAAGAAATGGTTAAATTCCAAGAAACAGGTAAACTACCAAAACTAAAAAGGAAGAAATAGCAAATTTGAACAGGCTCATAACCGGTAAAGAAATTTAATTGGTAATCAAAAATCTCCTGACATACAAGAGTTCAGAGCTGGATGGCTTTCCAGGGGAATTCTACCAAACATTTAAAGAAGAATTAACGCCTATTCTTTTGAAACTGTTCCAAAATTAGAAATGGAAGGAAAACTTTCAAACTCATTCTATTAGGCTAGCTTTACCTTGATCCCAAAACCAGGCAAAAAGGAGAATTACAGGTCAATTTCCCCTAATGAACATGGATGCAAAAATTCTCAGCAAGATACTAGCAAATTGAATGCAACAATACATTAAAAGAATTATTCACCACGATCAAGTGGGATTTATTCCTGGGCTTCAGGGGTGGCTCAATATCCACCAATCAATCAATGTGATTCATCACATTAATAAAAGAAAGGGTGAGAACCACGTGATCCTCTCAATAGATGTGAAAAAAGCATTCGACAAAACACAGCATCATTTCTTGCTAAAAACCTTCAAGAAAGTAGGGATAGAAGTAGCATCCCTCAACATCAGAAAGGCCGTACATGAAAGATCCACAGCTAACATCATCATCAATGGGGACAAACTTGGAGTTTTCTCCCTAAGGTCAGGAACACAACAGGGACGTCCACTCTCACCACTGTTGTTCAGCATAGTACTGGAAGTCCCAGCCTCAGCAATTAGACGATCAAAAGAAATAAAAGGCATACAAATTGGCGAGGAAGAAGTCAAACTTTCACTCTTCCCTGATGACGTGTTTTGGTGTTCTCTAATTGCTTTTCAATTTTTTATCTTTGTCTTTACTGCCCCCTTAAGTTACTCCGTATTTCAAAGGACAGTACCACACCCTATGGCCCCATTCCTCCCCCTGGAAACTTTGTTTTGGGAATATTTTCCTCTCATGTTTCAGTCTGATGCTTTGTTGTCTAGGCCAGATGCTTGTCTCATCCTTTCTCTACATTTCTGGCCTGGGTCATTTCTTTCTTGGATTCTAGCTCTTCCATATCTTAGTTTATTCCTTTTTTTGCTAGTGTACTTCATCCAGGAACTTCCTAAGAAAGGGTGTGTAGGAGGTAGTCTTTCTGAGTCCGTTCTTCTGTGTCTGGAAATAGACATGTTCTGTTTTCATTCTTAATTGATAATTTTGTTTGGGATCAGCCAACAACCGCCATGGCCAAATCTGGCTTGCTGCCTATTTTTTTTTTTTTTTTTGCACAGTTCTTAAGTTATAGGATCGTATTTTTATATTTTTAAATGGATGAAGGAAAAAAAATCAAAGGAGGAAGAATACTCTGGGACACAAGAAAATTATATATAATTCAAATTCTAATGACCATAAATAAAATTTTATCAGAACATAGCCTGTTCATTCATTTACATATTATCTATGGCTGCTCTCATGCTACAACAACAGAGTTGAATAATGGATTGTGACTATTTACTATTTAAATATACTATCCGGCCCATTTCGGAAGAAGTTTGCTGACTCCTGGTGTAGTTCATCAGAGTCAAAACCCCACGTACTCACTGTGATCTAACCATAACTGTGCATTACCTGGCTTCTCTTACTTTTCTGACCCCTTCTCTTCAGTTACAGCCAAACCTGCCTCCTTGCTTTTCTTCTAGTGTACCAGGGAAGCTCAGGAGGCCCCAGGACCTTAGCACTTGCTGTTCCCTCTCCATGTCATGGTCTTTCCTCAGGTATCAGCTGGCTCACTTACTTCCTTCAGACCATTACTCAGAGGCCATCTTTGTCAGTCATTCCCTGGCTACATCATCTAATTTTTAGCCTAATTTTCTCCCTTGACTCAATATATTTCCTATCTTGCTTTTTGTCCCCCTCCAAAGCACTTATTACTACTGAACACATGATCAGACACTTATCTTGCTTCGAGAGCACCCCATCCTGACCAAAGGACAGCATTTTCTTTATTGCTTATTTTCTGCTATATCTCCAGTGCCCAGAACAGTGCTCTAAAATTTGTGTTGAATGAGTGAATACAGAATTCTAGGGCAAAATTAAGGTCCTGCAGAACTTTGCTCATTTGCCTTCTAACTCTCAATGCTACTTAGAAGATATCTGGAATGTTCCTTGTGTCTGAGGAAGTGACTTGTTTTCTCTGTTGAGGAGATATTAGTATTTTCTCTTTGTCTTTGGAGTGTGGGACTTTTACAATAACTGAAAATTCTTCATCCTGAGCATTCAGTGAGAACTTTTAATCCAAATACTCGTGGACTTTTATTATGGGAAATCTTTTATGTTACTGTTTTCATGAGGTCATTGAATAATATTTCCTGAAGGATTTACTTGAATTTATCATCTAGCCCTTCCATTAACATCTTTATTTGGCAATCATATTTACAATATCCAAAAGTTCCTTCTTGTTTTCAGGTTACTTATTTTTCTTAGCACCCTTTTCATTTTCACGGATACAATATTTTCATGACTCTCTGTGGGGAGACCAATTAGAAGGCCACTTTCTCCACTTACCTACAACATTTTATGGTTACTCAACAGGGAGATGATGTGATGCCCCAGCACATACTGAGTGATGCTCTAATACCAGAATGTGGAGTTTTCACCCTGGGGTGTCCATATCTACATACATTGTCTGTACTCTTCACATAGCTTCAATATTTTCAGAGGTGAATCTTCCACAATATTGCCTGGGGCAGGGTAAAATGGTTTCCCACAGGCCAGTGCATGCTTGCTGTGTAAAGGCTGGGCTGATAGACGTATTTGAAAGAGGAGTGTGGGTGGGGGTGCCAGTGCTAGTTTCTTACAGACTTTCAGGCTTCCTTCTTTCAGCCCCAGCACTTACTTAGATTTTCTTTTTTAAAAATTTCTTGTAATGCTTCTTTATTTACTTTTGAGAGAGAGAGAGAGAGAGAGAGAATAAGTGGGGGAGAGACAGAGAGAGAGAGGGAGACACAGAATCCGAAGCAGGCTCCAGGCTCTGAGCTGTCAGTGTGGAGCCCTACACGGGGCTTGAACTCACAAACCATGAGATCATGACCTGAGTTTCAGTGGGACGCTTAACCGACTGAGCCACCCAGGCACCCCTAGCTTTTCAAACTTCTTAGTTTTTGTCTTAGTTTTTGTCTTCTTGTGAAATGAATATAAAGGAAATTAGAAGAGGTCTGAAACCAGAGACTGAAGTAGTTTTTCCACTATTTTCTATTTTCACCAAATGGTAACTTTATTATATGTCCTTGCTTTCTCTGCTCCTCCAACAACATTACCTATTTTTAACAGTTTTTAATTGACATTTGGATTGTGAGGCATCGGGTATGTTGGGGTGTAGGCTATGTTTAATCTGTGAATTTAATAACTTCTGAAGAAGCAGAGACACAAAACATGACATACAGAGGATCTCCACTTGGCTTTGGAAAATGTTGCCTTTAGTCTTTTGCCAGTTACACCGTGAATCAAATGCCACTGGTTTCTGTCTGGAATGTGAGCTGTTTTCTGCACATCTTCAATTTAGGAAGATCTAAGGTCAACTGAATTGCTTACTTCTCCACCTAGAATGACCATTTCCTCCTCGTCCCCATTGGATGTAGGCCAGGAAACAGCCCTTACAAATGCTTACAAAGGAAGATGGAAGGAATGGTATGCTTTTGCACCGATGCTGAGTTGCTGGGGCTACAGCAATGAAGCCCGGCCTGGTCCTTCTTCAGAGGGACTCATTGAGTGTCTTAGGAGGGACTTATTGAGTGTCAAGAGGAGAAAGGCCAGGTGTTGAGGAGTTCTGATCCCATTGAAATGGACGCTTAAGGAGTTTATCTGAACCCACTAAGAAATCTCTGAGTTTGCCTGGAGGTTTCTCATGCTTGTGGTTAGGTGAAAAATTATTCTCTTGATTGAAATTGCAGAGTCTAAGCTAGTGGTATAGTTTATTGTAGGGTTTGCTTATCTGTTAATTTGTTTCTTGGAGACGGAATAATTAGGGTCATTGGGTTTTCAGGTCTGAGCAGTATGATCTTGGTATATCTTGGGGTGCGGGATATAATGCCTGGCTACAAGTCTCAGATTTTCTTGTAGCTGTGTGACCATGCTTACGATTTTATCTTCAGATGGGTTTTCCCTTTTGTTAACATTTGGCTGAACAGTGGTGATTCGAATTTGGGTAACATTTTATACACTGTATCTAAATCTAAAAGATGGTCAACTATCATCCCTGCTGCCCATGGAATTCACACTGCGTGACTCCCTCCTCTTTTTTTTTTTTTTAAATCTTTATTTATTTATTTTGAGAGAGAGAGAGAGAGAGAGCGCGCGCACATGCATGCATGCAAGTGGGGGAGGGGCAGAGACAGAGAGAGAGGGAGAGAGAGACTCCCAAGCAGACCCCGTGCCGTCAGCACAGAGCCTGACTCTGGGTTCGATCTCATGAACCAACCATGAGATCATGACCTGATCCGAAATCAAAAGTCAGACACTTAACTGACTAAGATACCCAGGCGCCCCACCTTCTCTTCTAACAAACACGATGTGGCAGAAGTGATGAGATATTACTTCTGAGGATAGATGACAAAAATTGTGACTTCTGTCTTGCTTGTGTTTTTCCTGTCGGGAGCTCAACTGAGCTGGGAAAGGGAGAGCTGAGCTGTCAGGTAATGGGTAGCTGAGTAAAGCCACAAGACAAAAATGAAAGAACTAAGGCTTTAATCACTTACTGGGAGGGGCATAAGCAAGAGTCTAAAGCTGGAGGAAGCACTAATTTTTCCCCTGTTCCATTTCTCCCGTGGAATGGTGCACCAGTGGAGTCAGGTGGATGAGCACTGATGTGGGGGTTGTCTTGATGTTGAGGGAGCCCTGAACAAAAGGATCCAGCAGTTTTGTGGACACTAGGGTGTGTGTGTGTGTGTGTGTGTGTGTGTGTGTTGGGGGAGGGCTAGGAAGTACTGAGTGGTAGGAAAGAGGTCTTCAAGTCTTCTCCTCCTCCATAAAGAGGCTTCAGCAAAAGCACCTGAAAAGGACCTTGGCTCAAGGACTCAGATAAAGAGACCTTGGAATGAAGGCACCTGCGACTGAGAATGTAACTATGTGAGAGAGCATGATGGGCTAGGGGACCCTTGAGACCTTCATGGCCATTCCCCTTGGAGATTGCAGTGCACTTACACCAAATCTGGTGTGGAGAGGCCAGCTTTCCCCAGGTGGCCTGACAGGGGAAGCCTTTGTAAGCGTCCATGGTAAGGCCTGAAGGACCAGACGTAGGATTTTAACAAGGAGCTGTACTCCTCACTCTCACTTGCTTTCACTGTTGCTTCTTCACTCTGGTGAAGCCAGCCGCCATGTTGTGAGCTGCCCATGTGGTAAACAACAGAGGGTGGCCTTGGTCCACAGCTAGCATGAACTGAGGCCCTCAGTCTCATAGCTGGGAGAAACTGAATCCTATCAACAACCGCATGAGTGAGCTTGGAAGAATTCACTGCTCCAGTCGAGCCTTGAGGGGGCTGCAGCCCCAGTTGTTGCTCTGCATTTATAGCCTGTGGGAGATCCTTAGTGGGAGAACCCAGCTAACCTGGGTCCAGACTCCTGACCCACACAACCTTTGAGGTCACAGGTGTTTGTTATTTTCAGCCTCTAAGTATCAGCCTAATCAGATTGATAACTAATACACATGCTAATGATGTAGCTCCCACATTCTGGAAGATTGCATTGGTCAGGAGCTCAGTTCTAATGGTTTGTTTCCTTCTCTTTGGAAGCAGAATATAAATATAGTGAGATTGTATTCTTCCCAAGAAGGGCTAAAGAAACAAGACGCTGCTGTTGGAAAGGAGAGGTGGGAGGGCAGGAATTTATCGGTGGGGAGTTCAAATATTTCTGACTCTCAGCCCATCATTTCCTTGCCTGGTGTGGGAAAGACAAGTTTTGCTGTTGGAGAATTTATTATTTGTGCTGCAAAACAGGGGCAGACTAAGACTTTTTTTTTTTTTTTGACCCTAAGATGGTTTTACTCTCTATTTAGAAGAGCATTATGGACTATTAGGAAAAAGAAGAGAAATTTGAAGTAAGACTGGGCCTAAAAGAGGATGATGGTTACCAAGTGGCATCTCCACTAACCACACTGAGAACAGCTTGGCGAACGTTCCCACCCTCCACGCCTGTGCATAAACATCTTTGCGTCCAAAACAGGAAAGTAGCACCAGGTAGTGTTTTGTACATGTGTCCTGGGAAATGAATCCACTGTGCAGCGTTTAGGGATAAGTGAAGTCAGATAGATGGGACACACCCACTTTGTGTGCATGGTGCCCTGGATTTGGGAATCCAGGAAAAGATCAATAACAATAAGAGGGAAGAACAAGAAAATTGAGGAAGTAGAGATGATAAATACTTCCTCTTCTTTCGAAAGAGCTTTACTCCGTGCTCAGCTTCTAATCTAGTCCTGCGTAGACTGAGTCTCCAGAGCTGTGTGGTTGCTTAGAGTGGAATCCTCAGCCTTTGCCTCAGTGGATTATGAGTGTTCCGAATTCAGGGATAACTGGCCAGCTCTTGGATTTACCCTCTTTTTCTTGCATGTAAGTAAAGTCACTCCTTGGCTGATGTATCAGAAGTCATTGCTTGGCTTGTCAAGATGGCAAAGGAATTGCTATGCTAGCACTCTCTTCAGAATGGTGATGAGTTTTAAAATGTGACTTTGGGGGCACCTGGATGACTCAGTCGGTTAACAATCCGACTCTTGGTTTCCGCTCAGGTCATGATCTCATGGTTCATGAGATAGAAACCTGAATCAGGTTCTTGTGCTGACAGCGGGAAGCCTTCTTTGGATTTTCTCTCTCTCTCTCTCTCTCTCTCTGCCCCTCCCCTTCAAAATAAATTTTAAAAACTTAAAAAAAATTAAAAAAATAAAATGTGACTCTCGGGATAAGATGTTTGCTCAGCTCTTCATAAACATGCTGCTGGGAAGTCCGTGTTAAAGTCACTCTTTAGCTCTCTTAGAATTAGATAATGGTTGTAAGCTCATTCTTCTTTTCTCTTTCTTAAATGGATGTTGTATTGACGGTTGCTTGGACTGCAGATCAAGGGTTTGATTTAGAAAAGCACAATTCAGCATTTGTTTCGGTCCTGAGGAGTTTGCTTGGGGAAACACTCTGTGGCCACCCTCTTTTGTGAAGCTGTGTTCTCTGTAGAGAATCCCCCTTTTGTACGTGGGCAGCTAGAAGGGATTTTACTGTCAGTAAAGCTCACAGGCTTGAAAAAATACCTGTATAAAAATGAGAATTTAGGTAGTGTTGGTTCCCAGGTTTTTACCAAGTACATTTGGAGCATTTGCTTTTCTTTGATCGTGTATATGTGAAAGAAATTTAATTGCAGAAGCCAGAGTTGTCACTCTCCAAGGCATCTTTGACTGTAGTCGTGGATTTTATTTGTCTGTAGGGGCCTGGATGTTCCTAGTACTGTCCTAGGCATTGCATAGTCATATATAGAACCTGATTCCTCTACCCTAATAATTTTACATAGAAAATAGGAACAGAAAGAATATGGGTTTCTTTCACGCAAATGAGGAGGAATAGTACTTCAGTGTATGTATTTGTTGAGGTACTCATTCTTTAATCGATGTTTTGATTTTCTTCCTTTCCTCTCCTTATATATCAAGGGTGTTTTGTGGAGAGGGTCTGTGTATAAACTATTGCAGGCAAGCTGCATTAAGCAAATACACATCAGCTGAGTATGGAAATAGGAAGTTCTTGCCTGCGGTAGTTTTCTGTGGCAATAAGCGATAAGAAATTACTTCATGACTATTGCCTGAGACTTTCCTTTTGACTCGCGTATCCTTCTCGAACGGCTCACTTCTGCTTTCCATCCAGCATGGACGGCTAGTCTGTGTGAACTGGTAACGCAAACACAGGTTGACAATTTGCACGCGTGTTTCGTATGGTGAAAATGAAGAAAATCCTTAAAATATGAGCTCTTGGTGTTGAAAACAATCCTACAAATGGGGGAGTTACTATACTCTGAGCACTCAAAACAGTGTGTACCACATAGCACGCTCTCAGTTTTTGTTGAATGGATAAATGATTGGGATTGTTCATACAATGAGCATCGTAGGGTAGCCTTTGCTTTACCTCTGTTACTCTGATACTTAAGGAAATGCTTGTTGGAGGTCAAAGGGAAGCGGGAGAGGAGGAGAACATAAAGGTGAAGAGAGAAGAAAAGGTATGTAGGGATGGGATCAAAAGACATGGCGATGGAGATAAGAAACCCTAAGGGTGGAGATACAGCGGAGACTGGAGGTGGTGGTCATAAACATGGCGGTCGAGCGGAGTGGTTATGGGAGAGGAGTGTGACACAGCCAGGAGAATACATAAACTTGGGGTCAGACCCAGCTATTAAAAATCTGTATTTATCTCTTACTAGCTCTGTGAACTCTGGACCCGTAGTGCAGTGATTATAACACTCTGAGCTTTTTGGGTTGTACGTAAAGATCACAAATCCGACGGCACAGTGCCTGCTGCTTCGTGGATCTTCACGAAATGGCAGTTATCAGGGTATTTTCTTCCAGCTATCAAATCATCACAGCTACGTTTAAAAATTTAACTACCAATTTATATTTTCTTCTTTACAAATTACTATTTTTACTTGAGAGAGAGAGAGAGAGAGTGCAAGCAGGGGAGAGGGGCAGAGGGAGGGAGAGAGAGAATCCCAGGCAGGTTCCATACTCAGCGTGGAGCCCAAGGCGGAGCTCCATCTCACGACTGTGGGATCATGACCTGAGTCAAAATTAAGAGCCAGGTGTTCAACCAACTGAGCCATCCAGGAGCCCCTATCTTTTCTTCTTTTTGCTTTTCAGTATTTTCTAAATTACATAAAGAAGCATGATTCTTTTAAAAAATTATGTATTAAAAATAAATGTAATAAGCCTAATTATCAGGATAGTTAAGCTCATGGCAGTATATCTAAATAAAGGAATACCAGGGGCGCCTGGGTGGCTCAGTCAGTTGAGCATCCGACTTTGGCTCAGGTCGTGATCTCATGGTTTGTGAGTTCGAGCCCCACATTGGCTCTGTGCTGACAGCTCAGAGCCTGGAAACTGCTTCAGATTCTGGTTCCCTCTCTCTGTCTCTCTCTCTCTTCCCCTCCCCTACTCACACTCTGTCTCTCTCTCTCAAAAATAAACATGAAAAAATCTTTTTAAAAAATAAAAAATAAAAAAAAATGAATAAAGGAATACCATCAATACAGTGATGCTTATGGAAGTATTGTCATTTATTAATGCTAAGCAAAAAACGCAGAAGCACAACCTTGTCAACTATGAAAAAATATTGTAGAGAAGCAAGATTGATGTAAATATGTTAAATGTTACTATATGATTAGTGGATTTATAGCTGATAGTTACATTTATCTTTGTACTTTCCTATTGTTTTTCCAAATTTTCCGTTAGTGGAGCATATCTTGACTACCTTAGTCATCTGAATACAAAGTAAATGTTGAATTAAAATAAGTGAACAAAAATTTAACCCTCTTTTAATTTTCCACCAAAAACAAAACAAAAGCAGGGGTGCCTGGTTGGCTCAGTGGGTTTAGTGGCTGACTCTTGATTTCAGCTCAGCTCATGACCCCAGAGTCATAAGATCGAGCCCCTTGTTGGGCTCCACACTTAGCGTGGAGCCTGCTTAAGATTCCCTCTCTCCCTCTGCCTCTCTCCCTGGCTCACACTCTCTCTTTCTAAAATAAATAAATAATTTAAAATAAACGAATGAATGAAACAAAAGTAGCTTCTTAGTTATAGTGTGCTGATGTTTGTGTTCATTGCAATCTAAGAAATGACACAATTTGTGTTATTTAATCTTTGTATGGGGATTCCTTTTGAGATTAAGACTGGTATGGAGTAATGTGAAAGCTCTGAATTGAGAATAAGCAAGTAAGATCTTACCTGGGACTGACTGGTCTCATTAGTGCCTATAATCACATAAGAATGGGTTATTTTCTTTGGATGATGTGTAACTGCCTCTAAACCTGTATTTGATGACTTTCTGCAAGTTCAACAGTGAATTCAATAGTTAATAGTTCTAAATTAAATTTAAAGTTGACAGCATAAGAGTAGATTACTTAATTTTTTTTAATGTTTATTTATTTATTTTTGAGAGAGAGAGAGAGAGAGAGAGAGAGAGAGAGAGAGAGAGGAAGGGAAAGGGAGGGAGAGACAGAGAGGATCTCAGTGAGGTTCTGCACTAACAGTGCAGCTTGTTTGGCACAAGCTCAAACTTATGAACCAAGAGATCATGACCTGGTCCAGAATCAAGAGTCGGATGCTTAACCACCTGAGCCACCCAGTTGCCCCAAGATAAATTAACTCTTTTAGGGCATATTGATTTATCTTTACCATCTTGGCATACACAGGGAGAGATCAGAAAAACGTTTTTGTGAAGTCAAGAAATAATTCTTGTTGTAGGGCCTTGGCCATCCCATCTCATGGTGCCAGCCTGTCACTATGCAGGAGTCGCCGATCAGAGACTAAACTGGAATCAAATATTTGGGTTTCTAGGTAGTGAGCAAATCTCCTTTGTCTCAGAAATGATCAGGTGAGAGATATTTGCCAAAGAGGCAAAAGATGAACGGTTGTGAGCCAAAGCCAGGGCTCCCAAACTGAATGACTGTTGAAATAGAAGCATTTGAAAAGTGAAATTCAGCTAGCTTAAATTCACCCAATTACTAGAATGTGGATAAACCCTTTCAAAAATGTCTGAATACATTAATGAAAATGAGTTAAGATTAGAAACGCAAGAATTAACCTAACAGACAAGAAACCTCATGCCCAAACAGCCCAGGGTGGAGTATGAACTGAACTAGAAATAGAGGCACAACAGACTTTTGAATTGAGTCCGTAGCATTTTCTGAACATTTTACGTGTGGAGCACTGAATAAAGACCAATGATATTACTGAACACTTGCTATGTGTTCCAGGCACTATAACTGGCACTTTTACTCTACATGAACAATTTCAGTCACTGCTCGAAACAACCAGAGAGGAAAAGTACTCTGTCTAAACCCCCACACAACGCAGAGGCAGAGACGGGGCTCAAGCCCAGATCTCCGTGTGTCTCCCCTGTGGCCTGACCACTGTGCTACCAGGCCCTCTGTTGTTTTCATTCACTCTAGAGATCTTCTTACATAAACTAGTGGTTCCAGGCCAAGAATTAGGAGGCAAAGTGTGGGTCTGAGCAGATGCATCGTTTACTTTGAAATCTCTTTAAGTGAACTTCCTTTCCATTTCCTGACTGAGGAGGTAATAAAAAGGAATTTTTCCTTTTTCTTCAGCTAATTTCCCATGCCCTGACATGATGGCATGTATGGTTGTCATCGTAGCCAGCTTCTAGGCAGTCTGGTGGGATTATGTGGGGACCATCACCCAGCTGGCAGGCAGGAAAGAGGCCTGGGGGACAATGGCATTCAAGGCGCTCAGGGCCATCCCCGGGCTATCCACAGCCCCAGTCAAGGTACAAAGTTTCACCACCACAAGGATCCTTCTTGGGTCCCTTTTATAATAATACCTTATCTGATTTGAAAACATTCAATTTGCATTTTGAGTGTCAGTGGACTCCTACTGGATGGGCCTTTATATTAGGCTCTATGTATTAGTGGAGACAGCTGAGATCCAGAAGTGAGGAGACCCAGGCTGCCCGTAACGTGTAACAGTTGGGTGCTACCAACTGAGCCATTTGACGTGAGTCTTCTCATCTATAAAAACTGGGATAAAAATTCCCAACCGGCATGCTGTATGGTGTGGAAGAAAGCAAACACATTATAAACCAATGGGGACTTCTGTCCTCACTCCTATTCCAGTTTCTGACCATGTAGAGACTCATTTGGCATACAAGAGCTTTGTGGCAGAGGAGGATTAAAGGTATTAGGGGGTGTTATTGGCTCAGTTGTGCCTCCCTCCCCCAAAAAGATATGCTGGGGCCCTAGCCCCCAGTACTTCAGAACGTGACCTTATTTGAAAATAAAGTAGTTGTGGTTGTCATTAGTTGAATTAAAGTGAGTTTCATCATGGATTGGACCCCTAATCCGATACGACTGATGTCCTAATAAGAAGGCAGCCCTGTAAAGACAGCCGCACAGGGAGAATGCCATTTAATGACGAAAAGAGAGACTGGAGGTACAGAGCTGCAAGCCAACGAATGCCAATGAATAGCCACCCAGCACCAGAAGTCTAGGAACAGGCAAGGAAGGACTCTCCCTTACAGTTTAGGAGGGAGCAGGGCCCTGCCAACATCTTGATTTCAGACTTCTGGTCTCCAGAACTGTGAAGGCATAATTTCTTGTTGTTTTGAGCCACCCAGTTGGTAGGATTTTGTTACTACAGCCCTAGAAAACATACAAGGGGAAAGAATAAAAGTCATTTTAAGTGCTAGTGATAAACTCATCCGCATTGCTGGCAAGCACTTTTAGGGAGCAGATCCGGCATGACTCATTTATCCGATTTAACCTGTGGCATTGGGCCTTTAACAGTAGTCACTTCATCATTGAACGCGGATGAATAAAGGCACTAGACAATGAAAGACATTTACAAAATGAAAATCAGGCTGTTGTGAAATCCATAAAAGGGCATCCTTTCATAAATTGAATCTAGCTAGGGATTCCAGATTATTGGATCAATGTGGTCATTTGCTAGACATGAAATGTTTGTGTCTACTTGGGAGGATATTTTCTTCCTCAAGTTGTATATTGGAAGAAAAGTTTAAATATTCTGATTTGGAAAATAATGTAATGTGATGGTACTTTGGTACCATCAGTATAAAATCTACAACTGCAATCTAAGCATCTAGCAAATGGAAACTCTCCAGTTAAAGAGATATCAGGTGATTATAGTGGGTTAATCTATAATTGTTGATCCCTTTGATACATAAAATTAATGCGGTACCTGCATAGCTATTAATGACAGCATAAATAACCAGGATTTCAAGCATATTCTTGGGTTTCTCTGCAACATAAGAATCTCCTTAAAAAATCTCTTAAATCCCCTTTTCAATAGAGTTTAAATTACCCTAATTCTTATTACCATAATTACCCCTAGGAGAACAACATTCTTTTAGTAGGCAAACATCATTGTGTGAGGCTGATCACTTAATCTGCACAAAACTAAAAATATAGTTTTGCTTCCCTTTTTAATTGATCCATAGTTAGTTTTCTTTAGACTTGTTATTCATTTTATATACTCTCTTTGAAAATGCTCGGCAGAAATTTGTGAAATTTGATTTCAAATTTGAACAGGGTAGGAGTTCTTTTTTTCCTCTCATGGAGGAAAATGCTTTCTTAGGAGTCTCGTGCACTCTTCTGTAATGTCAGAAAGATACAGAACACTTAACTACTTATGGGCAAATGTGTATATTGATACTGAACCTTGGTTTAAAATAGGAAAATACAGACCTCTCAGGAAAGAAATGAAGCTGACTCAGAATACTTCCCAGGAACCTCAATTTAACATTGTTCATTCCTATAGAATAGAAGTGGTGAGCTTACACTAAGTCACATTTAATGTAAGACCTTTAATCTTTTCAAAAATTGAGCCAATGGCTTCCAACACAGAAACCATACTTTTTAGGCTACTTGTTTATGATTATTCTGTTTGGATACTGCAGAGTATAGCATAGTACTGGGGAGGTTTGCTTCTGGAACATATTTGACGATTCTGCTCATTTAGCAAATTAATGGTTGCAACAAGAACATTTTATCAATTCACTTAAATTGCAGGTCAGTTATAACGACCTTGTTCTTTCCACCTGTTGAAAGCCTGAAGCAAATTTTGCTAGAAGCCTTATTTTCTGGTTGCTTGTTGGACCATAAATCCTACACTCTCTTGCCATCCTGACCAAAAAAAAAAAAAAAAAAAAAAGACAAATGATTGTTCTCACTAGTGAGTCTGAATGTAAATCACATAATGTGATGGGAGCCTGTTTTTGAATATTCAACCTTTACCACATGCCTATTGAATACCTAATATTTTCCAGGTGTTTTATTGCAAGAGAACCAACAAGAATACCTTTTAAGGTCCCTTATATCATATGAATTAACGGTACCTTTTCTTGGTTAGATTTAGTTACAGCCATCTGTCAAAGAGAAGGATCTGAACTTGAACTCTTTTGGTCAAATGTGGCCAAAGTTTTCCAGCTAGAACTAGATTTCACCCTGGAACACAAACTGCCGAGATTTCCTGTAGCTGGGTTTTCAACTTGATTAATCAAGTAGAGCCACTTTTGCGTAGGTAATGGGGACTTGAGAGGGAATTGTCAAACAAGGTTTGAGCTAGGACAAGAGTACCATTTAGTTTCATTTTGTGAACACTCGTAAACGTTCCAAAGTTATGTACGAATAAATCCATTGCCTTGAGAGGAACGCCAGCTATTCGGAGCTGAGAAGCCAGCAAGCTAGTGCGAGGAGAGAGACACCAGAGCATTTACCAAAGCAGAGTAAGTGAGCAGAGCAAGTAAGCCTCAGGGATGCTCTCTGAGGTGACTTCGCTTTCAAGTTTTGGTATTCTTCCTAGCAGCAGCATTCTAGACATGGGGTGTGGTCATTTTTACTTTGCATTCAGTATCGACTCCTGTGTGCTTTGCGTTGGGAGCCAACCAGCAAGAGCTTCCCTTCCTGATCCTGGACTGACTTCGGGCATTGAGGACCTCTGTCTATGCCCCACAGGCTCGTGTTTCTTACCATTGCTCTCAAAGGCTCCACTTTGGTCCAATGTGGGGCTTTTCTCTGTACTCATCCTCCTGGATTCAGCTCTTTCAGGATGGATCATATATTCAAATTATCACTTCTATAAGACTTCAGGACTCAGGGCTTTCTACCACTTCTACCTTAAGGCATTATGCTCTATCTCTCTTAAATTTCTCCCTAAGCCTTTCAACTATAGCGTCTACTCTGATTTACTTCTTGGCTCTCTGTCTTGCTGCCTCTAGAGTTTCTCTCTTGGGAAATTCCCTGGCTTGAAATTTTTTCAACTGTTGTTCAACAAAATATCAGAACACACATCCTTCCAGTCTTGATCTAACTCTGGTTCCCCACTCAGTTTCTTCTTGGCAGCAGGGTTACCCATATGCACTGACATTATTTATCGTCATGTTTAAAGTTGAATTTTTACCCAACATTCTTGGGATGTTTTTCTTATACTCTTCCGAGAATTCATGGAAAGTTGATCAAAACAAATGAACTTGGTTAGGTGTCATGTTTAGAACAGCCATTAGATTCTCTTCTTCCCTCATTTAGGGGTTGACAGCACTTAGTCCGATCGTACTGTCTTACACATTGATATTGTGTACTTGTGCTTGTCCCTGGGTCAAGTTAGCTTTGGTATCTAATACTTCTCTTCCTGGCCAGCTGGTCATTCAGGTAAGAAAAACTTTCTTCTTTTTTCCCCTGTTCACCCCAATCAATAGTCCCCAGGCAGTCTTGGCTGTGGCCAAATATCTTTTCTTTCCCCCTACCCCCAGATTCTGTACCTCTTCTTTATGATTACTCAGGCACCTTGGACTAATGTCTCCACCGAGCTCTACCCTGTGCTTGCCTCCTCAGCATGTGTCCGGTCTCCTGGTATAAAGGAAAGATCCTGTGATTCTTTGGCTTGCATCCTCCGGGGCGTTGAGCAAGTACAACAAAGACTTAGGTTTAGCAGTCTTTTTATTATGGAGACCTTTCCATTGATAGTCTCCTCTATTCTCTTGGAGAGCCTGGAGAAGTTTCACCTATGGACGTTTCAGTGTCTATAGCTTAGGATTGGGCAAGTAGGAAGCTGCTTCTTCAAAAATGTTTTTCTAGCTTTTTTGTTTTTGTTCTGTTCTTTCACAGGGAGATGTCCTTCTAAATCCTGAATGCCTATTCACGTGGAAGCTCTGAGCTGTGGCTGCTTTACAATTAACTGAGCGTTGTGTATGTGCATTTTCTTATATTGATACAAAGACTTTGTGCTGTCCGTATGTGGGCCAGATAGTAACACATCCATTGAGGAAACTGAGGCTCAGAATGGTTCCATGGTGTGTCCAAGCCAGAAATGGCTGAGCTGAGTCTTGCACTCTAGTTTATTGTCTCCTACAGGAGGTTTTCCCCCTTTGGAGCATTCTATTGCCTGGCCTTTATTAATAAGTTGTCTCTACTGATTTATCATCAAGGTGAAGTTTGAGTTCAAGTCTAATCATTTTCTACCCCTCAGTGGGTTATCCCATCAGGCAAGTATTCTTTTTTTTTTTTTTTTTAATTTTTTTTTTTAATGTTTATTTATTTTGGGGACAGAGAGAGACAGAGCATGAATGGGAGGGGCAGAGAGAGAGGGAGACACAGAATCGGAAGCAGGCTCCAGGCTCTGAGCCATCAGCCCAGAGCCTGACGCGGGGCTCGAACTCACGGACCGCGAGATCGTGACCTGGCTGAAGTCGGACGCTTAACCGACTGCGCCACCCAGGCGCCCCAGGCAAGTATTCTTAACCTTACACTTGTGTAGGTTGGGAGGCCCCTACTCGTCTGTCTCAGGTGCCTGGTGTCAATGTCACACCATAGAATCAGATGCCAAACCTATTTTAGCTAAGAGGGAATTTAGACTCCATTTACTCTAATGCTGCCACTTAATGGATAGAGAGCCGAAATCCAAAGAGATTTTGTGATTTCTGTGTATAGCTTGTTGTGATTGCTATGCATAGCTTGCTGGAAATAACACTCAGTTCACTGCCTAGATTTCTTTAGTCCTAGATGTTCTTCACTGTTATATCTGGGTTAAAATGGACACATTCTTAGAAGAGAAAGGTCTTTATGTTGTTATGAGTTACTAACACCAATGTGTGCATTAGCCAGTCAGATCTTTCCAACTGAGAGCTAATTCAGATCGCCAACCCAGCTGGCCTACATACCCAACCTTGAGGTGACGAATGCCTGATCTAGACCCTCTAAATATTAACTGCCCAACAGCAAAGACTGCATCACTTATTTTGTAAGGTTATTTCAGTTTTCCTCATTTTAAATGTCTTTCTATCAAAGGCTTGATGATTTGGAAGTCTGCACAAGATGGAGGCGGAGAAGGGCACTCTTAACTGGCATAGAAGAGGTGGGAATTGCCTCAGAACTTCCGCAAAATGCTTAAATCCCTAAAGGAGAGAATCTCTTCAAACTTTTTCAAGATTTTTTAATCAGAAAGTTTTTAAATACACACACACAAAACAACCAATTTTATCTTCTTGATTTATTAAGCTTAGACTCTCAGATAACTACTTGTCATTCACAGGCTTTCCCCAGACGTTGAATTTGCTTCATAAAAAGTTATCAGTAGGCCAAATGTCTGGCAGGGTATCAGGTATGAAAATGTCATGGTCCTTGATTGTTTAGTTGCATGTGTATAAATGTGAATTAATGAAATTGTAGCAGAATGGTCTTGGTGGGACCTGTGTCTTTAAAACATGGAAACAAAAGATTCATTTATTAAGGTTCACCTTTAGCTAATAGACTGTGGAAAAAGCTGTGTCAAACTTCAGAACTAAGCAAGGCTATTTTTGCCCCTGGGAGTCTCGGAGGCAATGTATAGTGATACAAGTCAAGAGGTAAGCAGCACTTAGGAAACCTGGTTCCGTGGCTGAACATACTCGTGAAGGGCACTGTAAGAGAAAATTCTTGGATTGGTTTTAGAGTTGCAACCAGTAGAACTTTCTTGGGCAGAGTGTTAGTTGAAAGGGAGGCTATAATTTCAAATGTCCTGTTGGTATTCTATTAAAAAGGAAGGTTGTTTCCCATCATATTTTGTTCTGGGGGAGTGGTTTGAATTGGATCTCCTTTGTAGCATACTTAAGAAAAATTGGATGCTGCATTTGTTGTTATTGGTTATTGACGTGTTGTGTCAGAGGGGATTATCCCTACGAGGAAGTATTCTGGTTGGTAATATGGAATTTCAGTTCTTCCCACCCCACACATACTTAGTCTTTTCATTTTCTTCTTGCCTGGGAAACAAGAGAGTGCTCCTTGAGACAGAGGTATGTTGTGCTGTAATTCGTACAGATGGAAACTTCGGGTTAGCTATGAGCTAATACAAAATTTTAGCAGCATGGATTCCAGAGCGGGGCCAAAAAGTGCTCTAGAATTTGTGGAGAGGAAAACAAAGATTCAAAACTGAAACTGGTCCTGATTTGAGCTGAGAATATAAATTCCTCTGATGTCAGGAGATGACTTAACTAGCATAGACTTGTCCGGAAATCTATTCTTTTTATCATTTGTTTCTTCAGTCTTTGGAGGCATTTGACCTTTCATAACACAATGCTAGCATGGAACTATTTGGCACTCAAATGAGTAGAGAATCCTATTTTCTTTTTTGTAGGACTGATCTAGGAAGTCATGACAAAGTTGTTCATGTGAATAGTTACTCATAAATATTACTCTTAGTTGTTTTTTCAAAAAGGTAACTTTAAACTTTTTTTCTGTTTCCCAGAAAAAATTAGATCCTAAATGAATACTTTTTTGTGCCGCTTGGTGTCTAAGAGTATTTCTTTATGTCGTCTTCTGAGGTTATGCTTAGTAGCCTTGAGAAGAGCTTTAAACTATTTTGGCTTGCTATTTATGATGCACCAGTCTGTGTTTTAGGTTGAGTATCACTCCCTATCACATTAATCAATCTTAAAGCATACATTGGAATTCCCTAATAGCTGATAGTTTTTTACTTGACAGTGTTTTGAATAATTCAACAGCACTGAATGTCTAAGTTGCTTAATTTTTCTCAGGTGAAACCAAGAATCTAGAATGATAAAGTAGAATGGGAACCTCACACATCACCTGGCATCAACACTTGGATTTTAGACATAGGAACTGTGAGGCTGGAGAGAATCTGAGTCTTTCTTGAGGTCATATTGCTAACTTGTGGCAGAGAGAAGAGAGGAAGATAGAGAGGCTCAAAAATTAGGCAAACTTCTTCACTGAGGGATTTTTTTTTTTAGGGCCACTGATATGCTGACATGTGTTATAAATCCCCAACGAGGAGAAAATGTTTAGTTGTAGGGAAATTTAATAAGCAGCTTTCCCCAATTTATTGGCCAAGGAACTACCTTCCTGGCAGAACAGAACAATCTTAGGGTTCATTAAACATGCTTTAGAAACATTGTTCTTTTACTGACTCCATCATTTAACCAAAATATGCATTTTTTAAACACGTGAAACAGTCTTGACAGCCGTAATTTTACATTTTTGTTGGCCTAATTGTTTATATCTAGGGGAAAAGATATGGAGATGCAATGGAAATGAGAATAGTAAGTGACTTTGGAATTGTCTTTGTTCTGAATCCTCAGGGCATAAATTAGATTTAAATCCTAAAAAAACAAATTAAGTGGCAAGGGAGTGAGAAGTTTCTTAACTCTCAATATGTAAACTGTAAAACAAAGATAGAGAATGAGCAATGTTTTGTTGCAAGGAGCACAAAATTCTTAAACATTATGAATACATGTGGAGGCATAAAGGATGAACCTTGTCTTGCTTCTCCTAAGTCAGCAAAGTCTATCCAAATTATGACAATGACAATTGTATCAATAAGAAACTATAGTAACTATGTTATATGAAATTGAATATATTCACTTAAATAAAACAAGGTGTTATGCCCAGAATTCGTGATCCCCAAAGACCGCCAGGGAGCTGAGTCCGATGCAAAAGCAAAGAGCCTTTATTTGAGCTAGCTCAAGCTCAATCCCCTACCTGCACCGACGACGCAGCGGTGAGATACTGGGGAGAGAGAGCGAGTTTCAAAAGGACAAAGGTTTTATTGGGGCCTAGGGGCAGTTGGTGAGGTAATGGCTGTGGCCTCAGCCGATTGGCTGGGGAAGGGTCGGAGTCCTGTGAGGCAGGTGAGCGGGAGGTTACTCAAGGGGAGGAGGCATGGTCAAGGTGAAGGACACAGAACAAGATGGAGTCGGCCGGCATAGGTCCGCCCTTTCAAAGGGACGTCCAAAGGAAATGTTCATGAAATTGTGGTCAAAATTACTAGACTGAACAGAATTCGACAGAGACTTTTATTATTTTCCCCCCAGGAGCACATTAGAGCTCTGAGGACAGAGACTCACGTTTTTGTCCACTACCTGTACTCCCAGTGCTTAAAAGAGTGAGTGGTATAAAACAGATGCTCAGAAAATACTTGTTGAATAAAATAATTTAGTTTGTTTTATTAATTATACTTCACTGATAAGGTGATGCAGACATTCATTTAAAAATTTAAACATTACTTGGGTGCCTTGGTGGCTCAGTTGGTTAAGCATCTGACTTTGGCTCAGGTCATGATCTCATGGTTCGTGAGTTTGAGCCCGGCTTAGGGTGAGCTCATGCCTCACTTCAGTGAGCCCCGCTTCTCCCTCTCTCTCTCCCTCTCTTTCTCTGTCTCTTGCTCACTTGTGCCCTCCCCTCAAAAAAAATTTCAAACATTATGGAAAAACACAGGTTGAAAAGTTATATTTATTCTTCATCCAAAATTTCCAGACTCCCACCATGGAAGAAACCATAGTAACCAGTTTGCATAATGTTCTTCTAGAATGTTCTATGCAAATCTAAGCATGCATACATATATATGTATATATGCACATATAGTTTTTACTTTTTTTAGAGAGAGATCACATGCAAGTGGGAGAGGGGCAAGGGGAGAGAGAGAGAATCTTAGGTAGGCTCCATGCTCAGTGTGGAGGCCATGGTCGGGCTCACTCCCATGACCCCAGGATCCTGACCTGGGCCAAAATCAAGGGTCAGAAGCTCAACTGACTGAGCCACCGAAGCGCCCCTACACACATATTTATAAATATAGTTGTTTTTAAACAGGTAGAGGCACACTGTATAGATTGGTCTATATCTTATTTTTTTTCACTTAAATATCTATCTTAATGACATAGATTTTAAGAATTGCTTCCAATAAATGAAAAACTGTATAACACTGACATTTTACTTTTCATTTCTTGATGATTTCATGTTATAAACCATTTGTGTTTCTTTTCTATGAACTGCCTCTAAGTTCTTTGTCATTTTTTCTGTTGGTTTAATGGCCTTTTATAACTGATTTGTAAGAGGTCTTTATATATGAAGGAAATGAGCTCATTGTCATATGTGTTGAAATATTTTTCCCAGTTGATCATTTGTATTTTGACTTTGTTTGGTATTTTTTTCTGTGCAGAAAAAAACATTTTTTTATACAGTCTTAACTCACTAATCTTTCTGGAATTTGGGTTTTGTGTATTGCTTAGGAAAGCGTTCTCCTCTCCAAAAAGGAAGAAATTGCCCTATATTTACTTCTTATAGTTTTATTACTTTATCTTATATATTTAAATCTTTGGCTTACCTCAAATTTTCTTTGATGAAAGCTTTGTTAGATGTTTTCCACATGGTTCATCAGTTGAATAAACTACATTGATAAATTTCAATATATTTAAGCATTCATTAAAAATAATCTAACTCTGGGGTTACCTGGGTGGCTCAGTCGGTTGAGTGTCCTTCTCTCGGTCTTGGCCCCGGCCATGATCTCGCAGTTGTGAGACTGAGCCCCACATTGGGTCCACGCTCACAGTGCAGAGCCTGCTTGGGATTCTCTCTCTCCCCATCTCTCTGCCCCTCACCTGCTCATGCTCTTTCTCTCTCAAAAAAAATTTACCTTTATTATTATGGAAAATTCCAAACTTACAAAAGTAGATAGGGAAGAGTGGGGAAGATGACCTGATAGGCAGGATCTGGACATTTTTCACCTGATAAAAGACTGGAAATTTTCATTCCTTTCAGTTTAACAACTTCAGCTGCGTTTGTGGGAATGATCCCTCACATTACTTTCAACAATTAAAACCAACAACCATTTCCCTAAAGGAAAACTTAAAAGTCTCCACAATTTTAAAATGTTGTAACAGTAATGATTGCTGGGAGCAAAATATCAAATGATATAATTCTATTTCCCTTCTCATTACCTTTCTGTTACTCTTCACTCCGTGATCTCGAAGGGTGCCTACAATCACACGGAAAAATCTGACTCACTGAAGAACAACCTCAGCAGAATTCATTTTGTCCATTTTCTAAGTCTAAGTGGATTTTTAACATTTTCTCAGCATAGAGAGAATATAGAAGCAAATGCTTGGATGACAGTATGTATTAGTGTATTTTGTTATTTTGTGTTCCTGGCAATATTTTTATTTTTATCTTATTTTTCAATATATACCTGGCTAGACTTGGTGAATCAAAGGCACAGCTAGTGTTAAAAGATGCTGCATTAAAATATATAATCATTGCCGGAGAATGAGAAGATAAGCCACAGACTTGGGAAAATATTTGCAAAAGGCATATCTGATAAAGGACTGCTATCCAAAATATACAAGGAATGCTTAAAACTCAACAAAAAGAAAACAAACAACACAATTAAAAAATGGGCAAAATATTTGCGTATACACCTCCTCAAAGATACAGAAGACAAATAAGCATATGAAAGATGCCTAGCATCTTACTGTTGTTCAGGAAAATGCAAATTAAAACAACCCATTAGAATGGCCCAAACCCAGACCACCGACAACACCAAATGCCAGTGGGGGAGTGGAGCAACAGGAACTCTCATGCGTTGATGATGCGACTGAAAAAGAGCACAGCTATTTTGGAAGGGAGTTTGGCGGTTTCTTACAGAACAAAACCTATCCTTACCATACTATCCTTCAATTGCACTCTGTGGTATTTATCCAAAGGACTTGACAACTTACGTCCACACAAAAATCTGCACAACAGATATTTATAGAAATTTTGTTCACAGTTGCCAAAACTTGGAAATAACCAAGATTTCCTTTCTAGGGGAATGGATAAACAAACTGTGGCCTATCCAGTCAATGGAATGTTAGCTAAATGGATATGAGCTATCCAGCCATGAAAAAGCATGCAGGAACCTTAAATGAATCTTCTAAGTTAAAGAAGCCAGTTTTGAAAAGGCTACTACTGTATAATTCTAACTGTATGACATTCTGGAAAATGCAAAACTATGAAGACAGTAAAAAATCAGAGGTTGATGGGGTGGGGTTAAGGAGAGGACTTTCAGGGCAATGAAAATATTCTGTATGTTACTCTACTGGTGGATACGTGCCATTATAGATTTTTCAAAACCCATAGAATGTACAGCACCAAGAGTGAATAGTCATGTAAACTATGGATTTTGGATGATAATGAGATGTTAGTTGTAACAAATGTATCACTGGTGGCAGCAGAGAAAGGCGCTGAAATCTCGGACTGTAATGGTGAGTTTTCTATTTTTTTTCTGGCAGTTTTTATCAGTTTTTGCTACATGTATTTTGAAGCTCTGTTACTATCTGTTTAAACTTGGAGGGCTTTAGGGTGCCTGGGTGGCTCAGTTGGTTAACCAGACTCTTGATTTTGGCTCAGCTCATGATTGGTGTGTCAATTCGAGTCCCTCATCAGGCTCTGTGGGCAGTGTGGAGCCTGCTTGGGATTCTCTCTCTCCCTCTCTCTCTGCCCCTCCAGGTTCTCACTTTCAAAATAAGTAAATAAACTTAAAAAAACCCAAACGGGTAGGACTTTTGGATCTTCTTGATGAATCAACCCCTTTGGCATTATGAAATGCCCCTTTATGTCCCAGCTAATATACTTTGCCCTAGGTACAATTTGTCTGATATTAACATAGCTTTCTTTTGATTGTTACCATGGTTTATAATTTTTCTATCCTTTCTCTTAACCTATTTGCATCTTCATTTTTGATACATTTCTTGTAGGTCACAGTTGGATATTGCTTATTTATATCCAATTTGACAATCTCCATCTTTTAATGGAGTGTTAGAGCATTTACATTAAATGTGATCATTTATGCAGTTGGTTTTAAACGTAGCATATTGCTATTTGCTTTCTATTTGTCATGTTGATTTTTTTGTCCTCTTTCCTTTAATTCTGTCTTCTTTGTTTTTTGTTCTTTTTGTTTGTTTGTTTTAGAGATAGCGTGAGGAGGGGTCAGGGGCAGTGGGTTGGGGGAGAGAGAGAGAGAGAGAGAGAGACTCTAAGAAAACACACTTAGCATGGAGCCCAAAGTGGGGCTTGATCCTACCATGCTGGAATCATGACTTAAGCCGAAATCAAGAATCAGACACTCAACTAACTGAGTCATCCAGGTGCCCTTATTCTGTCTTCTTTGTGATTAATTGTATATTTTTTACAATTTTTATTTCATGTCCTTTGTTGGCTTATTAACTATTACTCCTTGTGAATACTTAATGGAGATCCTCTGCAAATCTCTTGAAGTCTTTTTTCTGTATAGCTATCTTTTCTCTATTCCTCTGCCCTGTGACCTCTGATTGCCTTGGTGTTCCCAGCAAAGTTTTCTCAACTCAGAAGGACCTCTGCACTCTATCTAGTGTTCCCCCCATTTCTCTGGGGACTGAAAGCTTTCTCCGTGCCCTAAACTGAAGTGATCATGAGGCTTACCTCGCTGGTTTCCTATCTCTCAGGGACCACTGTCCTACATTTCCTGACTTCCAATGTCATGAAAGCCATTGTTTCATATAGTTTGTCCAATTTTTGTTGTTGTTTCAGGAAGGAGGGTGAATCCTGTATCTGTCACTCCATCTTGCTGGAAATGGAAGTACTTAGGAGGAGTTTTGCACCACTTGTTTCCTCTGCCTGTGATACTCTTCTGTTTGAACTTAACACGGCCAAATCTTTTTTAATCATTTAGATCTTAGTCAAGTGTCAGCCTCTTAGAGAAGTTCTCCCTGATCCTCAATCCAAAAGAGCCACCCAGACACTATCACACTTTTCTATCCCTTTGTCCCTGATACTACTTTCTGATATTTTCCCCAGGTGATTTAATTATTAGGTTTTTAAAAAAAATATATCTTTCTTTTTTTTCCAGATTATAAACTTCAAGAGATTAGGGATGTTGTAGGTCATATTCACACTGATTCCCTATTGCCTGTGGCGGTACTCGACACATGGTAAGCATTTGACATGTATTTATTGAATGAATGAATGAATGAATGAAGTGAATTAATGAATCCTTCTCTTTCTTACATTGCAAACTGTATAATTCCTTCTCCAAATGTGGTCTGTGGGGGGTGCCTGGGTGGCTCAGCTGGTTAAATGTCTGACTCTTGGTTTCGGCTCAGGACATGATCTCATGGTTTGTGGGTTCAAGCCCCACGTCGGGCTCTGAGCTGACAGTGTGGAGCTTGCTTGGGGTTCTCTCTCCCTCTCTCTCTGCCTCTCCCCTGCTTGTACACACACACACAAATAAATAAATAAACTTAAAAAATAATGTGGTCTGTGGACCAGTGCCAGTTCACAAAATTACTGATGCATGATGAAATACATTCAGAAATTGAGAGTAACTTTAGAAATTTTCTACCAACTTAGCACAGCAATTTTGTGTTTATTAAATCTAATGAAATTTTGAGTTCCTATGGCTTGTGTGCCTTTTAAAAATTTTATTTTTCTGGTAATTAATTTGTCTTTTATCGAAGTATCAGTCTGCAATGGATTAGAATTAAAAAGAAAAACTGGCCCCTTCAAACTGTAATTAGTTCATTTTTTCAGTTTCTTTTTTAAGTTTATTTACTTATTTTTGAGAGAGAAAGAGAGAGGGGGAGTGAGGAGGCATGCACAGAAGCAGAGGAGGGACAGAGAGAGAGAGGGACAGAGAGATTCCCAAGCAGGCTCCAGGCTGCCTGCACAGAGAGTGATGTGGGGCTTGAATCCACTAACCATGAGATCTTGACTTGAGCCAAGATTAACAGTCAGACACTTAGCCAGGCGCCCTCAAACTGTAGATAGTTTGATAACCTCTGGATTATATGCCATGGGGAAAAGAGTATTGAACTTTTAAAGGAATCAAGTTTGGGGGCGCCTGGGTGGCTCAGTCCGTTAAGCATCTGACTTCAGCTCAGGTCATGATCTCACGGTTCGTGAGTTCAAGCCCCACTCTGTGCTGACAGCTTGGGGCCTGGAGCCTGCTTCAGATTCTGTATCTCCCTCTCTCTCTGCTCCTCCCCTGCTCACACTCTGTGTCTCTCTCAAAAATAAATAGGGGCGCCTGGGTGGCTCAGTCAGTTAAGCGTCCGACTTTGGCTCAGGTCATGATCTCACAGTCCGTGAGTTCGAGCCCTGCGTTGGGCTCTGTGCTGACAGCTCAGAGCCTGGAGCCTGCTTCAGATTCTGTGTCTCCCTCTCTCTCTGACCCTGCCCCGTTCATGCTCTGTCTCTCTCTGTCTCAAAAATAAATAAACATTAAAAAAATTAAAAAAAAATAAATAAAGATTAAAAAATTAAAAAAAATAAATAAAGGAATCAAGTTTCAGGAAAGTAATTTGTTTTCCACTTAATTCTGGCTCAATGTACATTAATTTGAGTTTTTCATATGCACAAGGAGGGTGATGCACCATATCAGGAGTTACTACTTTTCTTTTTTCATACTCTCTTCTTTGGAAGCAAATTTAGCCTCACTTCTTGGAGGAAAGTTATCTATGTGTATTATTTGGAATTCTGTCATAAGGATTTGTCTCCTCTTCTTTATTTATTATTCAATCTTTTATTTATATCAGCAAGGACTCATGAATCCGTCTGTTATATTTTCAGTTAGAATTCAATAATATGTTATTTATTTTGTTGTTTAAATTGTTCTGGTCTTGGCAATTGAGTTCTTTTCCGATTGGCTAATATGTCCCTTTGACCCATCTCTATCCTTTTGTTTTTTGAGCACTTCCTTATTAAGCATGCAATTTTAGATTTTATGAATGTATATATCTATATAACCTCCAGTCAGAAATTAGAACTTTTCCATTATTCCAGAAGGTTTCCTGAATTTCCTTCCTGTAAATTTCCACCCACTATATAGGCAACCACTGTTCTGATTTTTATCACTATAGATTAGTTTTCCTTTGATCTTGAACTTCATGTAGATGGAATCATATAGTAGGTACTCTTATGTGTTTCTAAGATGCTTCATGTTGTTTTGTGTGTCAGTGGTTCATTTTTTTATTGCTGAATATAAGTACATTGTTTGGATATAAGGTAATGTATTTATCCATTATTTTGTTGATGAATATTTGATTTTTTCAAACTTTTTGCTATTAGAGTTAAGTTGCTATGAATAGCTTTAAGGACATTTACTCTTTTTTCTTTGAGTAATTACTTGGAGTAGAATTAGGAGGGTAGGTGTAGTCAAACATTTCCCATAGTGTTTGTCATATCACGGTTATTCTACATATTCTCTGTATTCAGTGTTGTTAGCCCTATTGATTTTAGTTATTCTGTTAAAGTAAAATTTGTGTTTCTTTGATGAAATATTGAGCACATTCTCATGTATTTATTGGCTATTTATATATCTTTTTTGTGAAGGGCTTGTTCAAATTTATTTTCTATTTTTTAATTGGATTGTTCTTTTTTTTTTTTCTATTTGTAAGACTTTTTATATATTCAGGCTGCAATCTTTCTGTTACATATATGTATTATGAATATTTTCTCCTGGCCTATAAGTTGCTTTTTTATCTTATGATATCTTGATGAACAACAGTTTTTATTTTTTTATTTCATCCAATTTATCAAATTATTTTATGTTTTTTCCCTGTTTGTGTCACATCTAAGAAATCTTTCCTTACCCTGAGGCTGTAAAGATATTATCCTCTGTTTTCACCCAGAAACAGTATTGTTATAGCTTTTACTTTTGATACATAAGGTATTTCACATTAAGTTTTGTTTGTGGAATGAGTAGAAGTTGATATTTACTTTTTCCCGTATGAGTGAGTATACAAATTTCCAAATATGTTTAAGGAAGAAAAAGAAAAGGAAAAGAGAAAACACCTTCCATTTCCCTATTGAATTATTTTGGTTTCTTTGTTGAAAATAAATTGACTGATGTGAGTTTATTTCTGGATTCTCTATTTCATATTAGTGATCTATTTGTCTTTTCTTGTACCAATGCCATATTGTCTGGATTCTCTAGCTTTGTAGTAAGTTTTGAAATTAAGAAGTACTATGAATCCTCCATCTTTCTTTTTCTTTTTCAAAATTATTTTTGCTACTATAGGCATTTTCATTTCTACAAAAAATTTAGAATCAGCTTGTCAATTTCTACAGAAATATCTTGCTGGGATTTTGATTGAGAGTGAATGACCATACCAGCCAATTTGGTGAGAATTGACATCTGAACAATATTAAGTCTTATCCATGAACATAGTATATCTCTCTATTTATTTAGGTCTTCTTTAGATCTTCTCTCAGCAAGTCACAGTAGTCTTCAGTTTAAAGACTTTACATGTTTTTGTTAAAATTATGCCAAATTATTCTCTGATGATATTGTAAAGGGAATTGTTTTTCAAATGTTATTTCCCAATTTTTTGCTACTACACAGAAATATAATATAATTTTTATATTAATCTTTTATCCTGTGACCATGGTAAATTCAATGATTACTTTTAAGATTTTTTTTTTAAAGAATATTTATTAGGATTTTCTACGTGGATTTCTTAGGATTTTCTAAGCAATGTTATTAGGATTTTCTATGAGGATTTCTTAGGATTTTCTAAGCAATGTTTTGATTTTCCTTAAGATTTTCTTTAGGAAACAGTTTTGTCTTTTCTAAATCTCTAAGTCTTTTATTATTTTTTTCTTCTTACCTTATTATACCACCTATCACTACCCACACAAGGATAGACAGAAGTAGCAAGATGAGAAATCCTTTGCTTTGTTCCTAACCATAGGGGAGTATTTAATATTTTACCATAAATATGATGTTAGCTGCAAGTTTTTTTCATAGATGGCATTTTATTAGATGGTGTTCCCTTCTATTACTTGCATACTTGGAGGTCTTTCGTTTTTTAATCGCAAATGGGTTTTGAATTTTGACAAACACATTTTCTGCATCTATTGAGATGATCATTGGTTTTCTCTCTGTATTTTGAAAATATGGTCATTTATATTGATATTCGGATGTTAAGTCTGGGATCAACTCCCCATAGTTATGATATAATATCATTTCTATATATTGCTGGATTCAACTGCCAATATTTTTTTTATAAACTTTTACATCTATGTTCATGAAAAATGCTGATCTATAATTTTCTTATAATATCTGTGTCAGGTTTTGCTATCAGGGTTGTGCTGTCATCACAAAAAGAATTGAGAACTATTCCCTCCTCTACCTTCTGAAAAGTTTTTTAAAGTTCCTTGGGGTTTTGGGTACTCATTATGTTTTACTTTATCAAAAGTTGAAAATTTTATTTATTTATGTATGTATGTATGTATGTATGTATTCATTCATTCATTCATGTATAATTTTTATTTATTTTGAGAGAAAGAGATAGTGTGTGCACAAGGGTGGGGGAGAGGCAGAGAGAGAGAGGGAGAGAGAGAATCCCAAGCAGGCTCCATGCTGTCAGCACAGAGCCAGACCCAGGGTTGGATCTCACAGTTAGTTTGATCATGACCTGAGCCAAAATTAAGAGCCAGATACTTAACCAACTGACTGAGGCACCAGGCACGCTGAGAAAGAAATTTAAAGGTACATACTATCCCCTTTCCTGAAATGTTTATCTAGTACATAGTGAAAGTTCATGAGGCAAAATTTTTTTGTGTCATCTGCAGGTTGTGTTTATCCACGTATTGTAATTACTAACCCTCTTCTAGAACTATCATAAGTATTGAAATATTATCATAAGTATCATAAGTACTTACTATCATAAGTATTTGAAATATTAGAACAGCAAACCAAAATTAATACTCATTTGTGTACATGTACATGCATGTGTGTGTGTGTGCATATATTTGTTTGAGAAAAGATGTAGTATTCTAGCAAATACTACTCTGAATGTACAGTGTGATAGCTGGATTTGAGCAACTTTTCATATTATTTAATAAAATAGAATGTCTACAAATAGTATGTCTAAAAATCTATTCTTATGTTTTGTAATCAGTATGACAGGAATTAAGAATATTGAAGATAATTTACATTCTCAGAGCACAAAAAGCTTTATTAGAGCCAGGTTTTCTAGGCTTCCTTAAAATAAAGCTTTTCCTCAGGGCTGTTGAGGCCAATTGCACTCATTTTAGTTTCATCTCATTTTATTTTATCCAATCTCTTTCTTTCCAGAGTGTAATGAGCTGTGAAGTGGCCAAAATATAATCAGGGAAGAGAAAAGAAAAAATGACGCTCTTGAATTAGACACAGATTGGAAAAATAAAACTCAAAATAGTGGAAAATAATCATTCCTTATATTTTAGCTTCTTTGATATGTAAGAACTATAGTCACATTCTAGGATTTATAATTCACTCAGGAATTTTTGTTTTCATTTTACTTTGCTGTTGTGTCTGATCACAATATACGAATAGAAATAAGAAAACAGATATGTGGATTAAAATCCAAAACAACAGAATGAAATTCAGACAAGATCAATTTATCCTAAATTAGTGTTCTAAGAATACTCTCATAATTTAACTATGCTTTATATCTTTGGGAAAATGTATGAATTTGAAATATGATGCACTTTGTTAAGCAGACAGGGGAAAAATTTGAGCAGATGTTTGTGTTGTGGTTTAAAATTTGGGGGACTTAGAAATGATTACCTCTTGAAAGCCAGAATTTTCTTTCCTTCTTCCTCTTCCCCTCCTCCTCCTCCTCCCTCTCCTCCTCCTCCTTCCCCTCCTCCTCTTGTTCTTTTTGTTCTTCTTCCTTTTGTTTTGTATTTGGAAAGACCATGCTTGAGGTTGTACTCTGGAAACATGAAACAGACTTCAAGCATTTTTATATCAGCAGGAACTTTATTCAAATGCAATCTTGCTAAACTTGGAGTACCATAGCCAAAGCCAATTGTTGCTTTTGGTGTTTTGTTTTGTTTTTTTTGATCTAAATAGATTATTTTCCCCTTCATATCTCCATTTAATTTTGTGCTTTTCACATACTGATAAAAATAAGACACGACCCATATGGTTAGGCTTGGAAAGTAATGATTGATACCAAGAGAGGATCCTGAAGCCAGAGGAAGGGAATCGAGAAGGAAACAGTGCCTGAGAAGGGCCATTTTATCTTGTTTTCTTTACATAGAAATGTCTCAAGATGAGAGTAGAAACAATGTTTTGGACAACTGTATTAAAAAAATGTTTAGTAGGCACATTTTCCAGTCATGTTCTGATGAGAAACAGATGTAGATGCTGTTAAATCATGTCAAATATGAACTGCCTGTGTACCCTGTGAATATGTGTAAATATTTAACTAGAAAAACAGTCACATGAGAACGGCTCTGGAGTAATCTTGGAAGCAGGAAGCCACAAATTATAGGTCTGAAATTTACCATGCATGGCTTATGAGTTCAGATAAGTAAAACCAAATGAAGAGACTCTGAAAGTTTTATAAATAGTTCATGTTTTTTGGTAGGGGGAGGGAAAAGAAAGGATTAGGGAGAATTTTTAATGTACTTCAAGTACAATCAGTACAATTAATTATAACCACAACAGTAAGAATCATATGATAGGAATTCAGTTATGCATTTGAATCTATATTCATGATCTATGAATTCATAGAATTATGAATCTATAGTCTTAATCTGCATTTATATTACTTACCAACTTACATAGGAACAGTTACTGTGAAATCATAGCTTATTCTAATTAGGTTCTCAAGTCAGCACGTAAGGTAAAAATCATATGTATTCAGACTTACCCTGACCGTCTTCCTGGAAGGCATCCTGTTGGAGACAGAAATACCTAGCTCTACTAACACATCTAGTGTTGTGACGGATCCCGGTTATCCTTGCAGGTTTTGGATGATGGGGATAGCTTTGGTTTATGGGCCAAATGTGAGGGGCTAACTATTTACATCAGGAGCATGTTTCACGGAAAATATGTGTCTTCAAAACTAGAAGCACACTGTGATTCTAGTCAGATGGAAATATGCCTTCCGTCTCAGTCTCATCCACAGCCTGGAGCTTATACTCCTCAAGGGGAGAAAGTGAAATGAATTTGCTCTATTTTATTGCTTTATTTGTTTTCATGTTTAATTTTCACTTCATCAAAATAATATTGTCTAATTACCTTCTGTGCTTTAAATTATTTTATTGGAGTGTAGTCTCCATATAGGGAAATGCACAACTAGGAAGTGTTATAGTTAGTTCTTGGAGTTATTTTTTTTCTAAGTTTATTCATTTATTATTTCTGAGAGAGAGATATAGAGAGAGAGAGCACAAGAGGGGTAGGAGCAGAGAGAGAGAAGGAGACACAGAATCCGAAGCAGGCTCCAGGCTCTGAGCTGTCAGCACATAGTCCAACACAGGACTCGAACTCATGAACAGTGAGATCATGACCTGAGCTAAAGTCGGACGCTTAACCGACTAAGCCACCCAGGCGCCCCTGTAGTTCTAGAAGTTTTAACAAATGCACATATCCATGTAACTCACACCGTTACCAAGATACGGAATATTTCTCTTCTTGCTCGATTACAGTAAATCCCACCTCTCTTGTCTCTCCAGCCACATTGTTCTAATTAGTTTTGTCTGTTCCAGAACTTCATATCACTCAATGGCATCAGCTGCATGTACTCATGGATCTGGCTTCTTTTGTTCAGCATGATGTGTGCGAGATTAATTTATGTTGTTGCATGTGTCAGTAATAGTTCATTTCTGTTTCTTGCTGCCTATTGTATCATATAAATATATTGCAATTTGTTTACTTCTTTTCCTGTTTTTGGACATTGGGGTTGTTTCCAGCTGGAGACTTTATTATAAATCAAGTCACTGTGAATGTTCATATACAAATCTTGGTGCAGATGTATGCTTTCCTTTCTCTTGAGTAAATACTAAAGAGTAGAGTTGGTGATCATAGGGTTCTGTTGTGCTTAGCTTTGTGACGAAACTGCCAAATATTTCAAAAGAATGTTGTAGCTTTTTACACACTCATCAGTAACGTCTGAGAGTTCTGGTTGTTTCCCATCTTGCCAACATCTTTCAATTGTCATTAGTTGTTGTCTTATGGCTTGTTTCTCTTCCAGGTTTGAGGCGTTTTCCTAATGATTCAGTAAGTTGAGCACTAGTCCATGTGCTTCTTGGCCATTTGTAGATCTTTTGTGAAGTGTCCATTCAAGCCATTGCGCAGTTTTAATTGGTCTATATGTCATTGTATTAGTGAGTTGGAAAAATTCTTCATATATTCTTGATATGGGTCCTTTGCCTGATAGACATTTTGTGAATACTTCCTCTCATTCGTAGCTTGCTTATTTTATTAGTGTCAACTTTAATGAGCAGACATTTTTAATATTTTCTTTTATACTTTCTGCATCCTGGATAAGAAATCTTGGCCTACCTCAAGATTTTGAAAATACTTCTTTGTATTTTCTTCTGCAAACTTTATAGTGCTAACATTTATATTTAGGTCTATGAGGTACGAACCAAAGTTAATTTTTTTATAAAGATATCCACTTGTTCCGGGAGTATTAATGAAATGGCTTTTCTTTCTGCATTGATTTGCTCTGGTGCTTTTGTTGACAATTGATTGACTACGAAAGTGTCTCTATTTCTCAGCCCCCTTTTCTGTCCCATGGTTAATGTGTATATTCTTATACCAGTATCATGCTCTCTCAATTGCCATAACTTTATTATAGATCTCTTTTCGTTTTTCTTAGCCATGTTTTGAATATTTACTTATTTTTAAGAGAGAGGGAGAGAGAGTGTGGGGAAAGGGTTAAGAGGGAGGGGGACACAGAATCTGAAGTAGGCTCAAGCTGTCAGCACAGAGACTAATGTGGGATTTGAACCCATAAACTGTGAGATCATGACCTGAGCTGAAGTCAGACTCTTAACCTACTGAGCCACCCAGGTGCCCCATTCTTAGCCATGTTTTGTAGTTTTTAGTGTAGAAGAGTTAGATATGTTTTGCTATATTTATCCTTTTTTTTTTTTTTTTGCTTTTTGGTGCTTTATGAAGAGTATTATTTTTTAAATATAATTTTCCATTTTTCATTACTGTTACATAGAAATACTATTGTTTTTGTATGTTGGCTATGTTTCCTGAGGCCTTGCTAATTCAATTAGTTATAGAAGAGTTGTCTTGTAGATTTCTTTGGATTTTTCTGTGTATACAACCATGCTGTTTGTGAATGGAGGCAGTTTTATTTCTTTTTATTTCTTCTTTTTTAAGATTTATACTTTCTGTTTATGCTTCCTACATTATTATACTGACTAAACCTACCAGAACAATTCTGAGTAGAAATGGTAAGAGTGAATATCCTGGTGTTGTTCTGGATCTTAATTGGTAAGTGGTCAGCCTTTCACCATTAAGTATGGTATTAACTGTAGCTTTTTATGTATGTCATTTTTCATATTGAAGAAATTCCTCTATTATTAATTTGCTGACAGTATTTTATTGTGAAGGAGTGCTGAATTTTGTCAAATGTTTTTTATGAATCGACTACGTTGTATGATTCTTCTCTGTTGTCAGTGTGCAGAATTATATTGATTGGTTTTTAAAAGTGAAAACAAACTAGTATTCTTGGGATATATTTTGTGTTTTATATATAGCAGACATTTTAAAGGCATTTTGTGTTTGTGTGCATGTAGGATGCTTGTTTATAATATTCTTTAGGGCACCTGTGTGGCTCAGTCGGTTGAGTGTCTGACTTTGGCTCAGGTTATGATCTCATGGTTTGTGGGTTCGAGCCCTGCATCAGGCTCTGTGCTGACAGCTCAGAGCCTGGAGCCTGCTTTAGATTCTGTGTCTTCCTCCCTCTGCCCTTACATGTGGTATACTATACACACAAAATATTATTTTATCTTTTTGTTAATATTACATTACTGTACCACATATGCATCTCTTAAATGAAATGCTACCTTCTGACATTTCCAAGTTGTGGCAATATCATTTTTTTACTTATTTGACATACTTAATTGGAAAACAGTATATTTAGCTCCAGGGTTATAAAAAAAATAAATCAGATATGGTCTACTTTTTATTAGATCTTCCTTATAATTACGAGTAGACACATTATTAAATCCAAAGTTCATTCTGAAATATCAAATGTATCTCCAATATGGTTTTGTATTAATATTTAAATGTATCCTAGTTTTTGAAATTGGTGAATCATGTATGGAGGAATTTATAGTAATTATCCACCAACACATTATTATACCCCCTCATAGTTCTCCCCTCTCTTGATCTTGTTGGCAAGTAGAATTCATCCTAGCTATATGGTTAGAAGATATATATTTGATTATATACATACATGTCTTCTGAAAATATTCGGGGTCATCCTTACTCTTTCAAAAAGATGATAAAGTAGAATTTTATTTGAAAGCCAACAAACATATCACTTTTGACATGTAAGCCACCCTCATTTTATTTATTTATTTATTTATTTATTTATTTATTTACTTACTTATTTATTTATTTAATTTTATTTTTTAATATAATTTATTGTCAAATTGGTTTCCATACAACATCCAGTGCTCATCCCAACGAGTGCCCTCCTCAGTGCCCATCACCCACTTCCTCCTCTCCCCCAACCTCCCATCAACCCTCAGTTTGTTCTCAGTATTTAAGAGTCTCTTATGGTTTGCCTCCCTCCCTCTCTGTAACTTTTTTTCCCCTTCCCCTCCCCCATGGTCTTCTGTTAAGTTTCTCAAGATCCACATATGAGTGAAAACATATGATATCGGTCTTTCTCTGACTGACTTATTTCACTTAGCATAATACCCTCCAGTTCCATCCACGTTGCTGCAAATGGCCAGATTTCATTCTTTCTCATTGCCAAGTAGTATTCCATTGTATATATAAACCACATCTTCTTTATCCATTCATCAGTTGATGGACATTTAGGCTCTTTCCACAATTTGGCTATTGTTGAGAGTGCTGCTATAAACATTGGGGTACAAGTGCCCCTATGCATCAGTACTCCCGTATCCCTTGGGTAAATTCCTAGCAGTGCTACTGCTGGGTCATAGGGTATGTCTATTTTTAATTTTTTGAGGAACCTCCACACTGTTTTCCAGAGCAGCTGCACCAGTTTGCATTCCCACCAGCAGTGCGAGAGGGTTCCCATTTCTCCACGTCCTCGGCAGCATCTATAGTCTCCTGATTTGTTCATTTTGGCCACTCTGACTGGCATGAGGTGATATCTGAGTGTGGTTTTGATTTGTGTTTCCCTGATGAGGAGTGACATTGAGCATCTTTTCACGTATCTGTTTGCCATCTGGATGTCTTCTTTGGAAAAATGTCTATTCGTGTCTTCTGCTCATTTCTTCACTGGATTATTTGTTTTTCTACCCTCATTTTAATAAAATAAAAATTATTTTGAAATAAAGTGTAGCAGGGCACCTGGCTGATGCAGTCAATAGAGCATGTGACTCTTGATCTCAGGGTTGTGAGTTTGACCCCACATTGGGTGTAGAGATTACTTTAAAAACAATGAATAAAATGTAGCTTCTTAAAGAAAAAAATTATTTTGTTAGAGATTATGCAGGAATTTTCACAGAGGGTGAGTTGGGGGAAGAGAGGATTGTGTTTGTACCCAAGTGTCTGAAATGCAAATATATACTTACAAAATTATTTCTTTCTTCCTCTAGAGACACCTTTGTGTCACTTAACAATCTGTTGTTTTACTTGACTGAGGTCACAATTCTTGTCCAAATGTGGAGGCATCTGAAAAAGAAGGAAGGGACCTGCTAAAGAGCCAATGGGTGGTGCTTCCCTTGAAGCAGGAGAGTCCAACATGGGGGCAACCCAACCAGTATTTTACTGAGTGCTACCTGAAGTGTGAGTTAAGAATTTACACATTTAATCTTGATTCTATGTTTCTTTGTCTTGATTTTCTTTACCTTCCCAACAAATATTTATGTTAAAGACTTTAGCTTGACTCTGTGTTCCCTATCTGAAGACAGACATTCCATGGCTACATACAGAGGCCCTGGTGGGCCTGGATTATTAGCTCCTGAGCTTGGTGTAGATCCACAGCACTGAGAGAGAAAATACGAGACTTAGGACACTGTCACCATCAGTGTGGTGGATACCAGCCATTGCCATCTGCAATCCTTGCCACAAAGAAGATTAACTTAAGCCTCTGACCCTTTTTCTTCACTCTGCCTTATGCCTTATATTATAACCATGTTTGAAGTAAAGATCTTCCCATTGATCTCTGCACTCGGGATCTGGGCTACTTGTAATTCATCTTATTCATGTTAACAAAAAGCTATTATTAGAGAAATCCCTTGGCTTTGTGGTATTTAAAAGATCTCCAACTTTCTAGTACTTTATACTTTTTGTGGGCCCTCTCTCTCCCTATGTAAATGTCATACACACATGAATGATTTGTCCTGTGTCCCACAGAGGTGCCCTACAAATATTTGTTGAACACAAAGACAATTGAGTGCTTAGGGTACAAGGGCAAGCAAAAACATTCACTCCACCTGTTCTCCGGAGGCTTTCAGTCCGATGTGGAGACAGATGCTAATGAAATAATTGTGCTAATATAGGTATAATTACAAAGTAGATGGGGCCTTGAAGGAAAAGGAACCCACTTGTATGAGAGTTTATCCCTGAGACTGTTAGAGAGAAAAGGTATTTTCAAGGACTTCTTTCATGGTCCTGATCTTATCTCAGTTTGTGTTTTACAAAACTGAGAACTTTTCAGAATGTTGTATTTTTCATGTCAAGACTTGAGATCAGCTAGTGAGATGAGCCGTGTGTGTGGAGAATTCGGTTAGAACCACAACAGTGATTGTATTTCTGAGTGTTCTTTTACTGTGGGGAGGGGTCAAAGAATTCTTAGGATCCTAGGAAAGAAACATGAGAGAAAGAAGAGGTTTAAGAAAGTGAGATATGGAAATGTTTTCCAGGTAGATAGTTTTGATCTTTAATTGGTTTGTCCTTAGTATCTTAGTTGGTAATATACAGATATGTATATTTGTATATTCCTTCATTTCTACTGTTTGGATCAAACTTACGTATATCCTAGCATCTCATTCACCTTTCCAGTCTGCTGGGCGTTCTTTTGGAAGATCTGTTGGGCACAGGATCATAATGTCTGATTTTAATTTTTCTGCCGTCATCACCTTAAGCAGGTTCCCTTGACTCTGCTCAGTTTCTGCATCTATATGTTTTTCTGATAAAAATAAAATCAGGTCAACTAGAAAGAGAACTCAAGTGTAAGTGACATGATTATAAGCCACGGAGTGAGGTAAGCTTCCTTCTTAAAGTCAGAGGAAATGTCAGGGCTCATGGCAGGGGCCCATCTGTGGAGCAGAGTCAGAAACAGGAACAGAAGACGAAGTTTCAGCTCCTTAGGGCTTTCTGCCTCTTTTATATGTGCATGGGTCCAGTTACACATCATTTTGGAATGTATTTGCTTAAATAATAATTCAGAAAAGCCTTATTCATTGGAACAAAGATAGGGCTAACAGGTACTAGAGTGAACTAAAAATATCTTTGCTTAATTGATACAATAGTATAGACAAATAACAAAGGAAAACGTTTCAAGTGTTCACTAGAATTGACTTCTCAAGCCCCTTAAAACATCTTGGAAGCCTAATTTATGTAGCATTAATCAGAAATACTTTCCATCTATTTCTTAGGTTCTCTAAGACATATGTGTAGCATTGATTTGTTGTCATAAAGTAAATAAAAATATAACTTAAAAATACTTTAGATATAATTTTTCACGATGTAGTTGAATAATAAGTTATTTTTTATATTTACAAGTTAATACAGTAATTCATTTATTGATCATGTGAAAATAGAGAATATAAGTAGATATTAGACTGGAGGACAGAGGAGATGGGTAGTGCCATTCATCAAGGTGAGGATGGAGAGCACATTTTTAAAAGAAAGATGATAAGTTCGGGGTACCTGGGTCCAGCTTTGGCTCAGGTCATGATTTTGCACTCATGGGTTCAAGCCTCACATCAGGCTCTGTGCTGACAGCTCGGAGCCTGGAGTCTGCTTTGGATTCTGGGTCTCCCTCTCTCTCTGCCGCTCCTCTGATTGTACTGTGTCTTTCCTTGTCTCTCAAAAAATAAAATAAAACGTTAAAAATTAAAAAAAAAAGAAAGATGGTAAATTCCTCGTTTTGCGCATTTAGGAAACTATATAGTACTTGGGAATGTGGGGTGCCAATGGGCAATCTAACAGACATCTGAGGAGCTCGGAATGGGGCTCTAGCTTGAGATATGGATTTGTAATCCATCGGCATTGGTGACAGTTAAATAAAAATGTAATATGAGAAGGAAAGCACATGAACAGGGCCCTCGGGACCACCAATATTTGAGAGATGAGAGGAGACAAGGGAGAATAAGGAGTCTGAGGAGAGATGACAGGGAGGTAGAAAGAAGAGTGGGAGTCCTGAGAGCCAAGAGAGGAAAATATTGAGACAGCATCCTGTGCTGTGGGGAGGTTAGTAAGAAAGGTGAGCAAGAAAGTTGAAAAGTGCCCACTGAACGCAGCAAAAAAATGCCTGCCAGTTTTGATGTGAGTATTCTGATACAGCTGTGCCTGAGGTTCACTTGCAGGGTTTGAGAACCAAGTGCCTGGTGAGAACTAGAGCGGTAAAAGGAAATTTCTCTCAAGCACCTTGAGTGGAAGTTAAAAAACAAGCAGTGACTAAGAGTAGGGCTTTCGCAGGAGGGATTTTTTTTTTTAGAGGTAGGAGGGATTTTAAAATTGTTGTGCACTGAGAGGAAAGAAAGGAGAAAGGGATTCTCTGAAGATACAAGAGATAGAAGGGGCGATAAATGTGCTTTCTTTGAAGGACTGGGAGGGGGTGGCCCCCAAACATGGTGTAGGGATTGGTCTTCATATAGGACAAGAAAGGCAGCAAGAATAAAGAATGGTCCTCACTCCTCTGGGACATAGAAGGTGAGATGGCTGAGTGAGAGATGGAAGAAGGAAGGATCAATTGAAAACTGTTGTTTTCTTCTGTCAGTCAAGAAGTCATTAGGCACATGTCCTGAGCTCCTGTTACGTAATGGGGATTAACTGATGAAGCAAAACAAATATGATTCCTGTCACAGTGTAGGGGGGGGGAAGCAGACATTAATCTTGTATTGTTTTTATTTTGCATTTTCCAGGAGAGGGTCAGCAGCTTCATCATATTTTCAATGCATTCAAAGGAAGACCCATAAACCGGTAGCGAAAGATTAAAATAAAAATTCTAAAGGTGGTCGATTTTTTATCTTCATTTTTAATACTGGCATATAATGGACATAATAGTGTATTAGTTTCAGGTGTATAACATAATGATTTGGTATACATATTGCAAAACGATCTCCGCAGTAAATCTGGCTAACATTTATCACCACACAGAGTTACAAATTTTTTTTCTTATGATGAAACCTTTTAAGATCTACTCTCTTAGCAACTGTCAAATATTCAGTACAGGATTATTACTTATGGTCACCATGCAGTACATCACATTCCAAGAACTTATTCATAGTATAAATGGAAGTTTGTTATCTTTTGACCACTTTCACCCATCTTGCCACCCCTCCCCCCACCAGCTCTGGCAACCACCCACCTGTTCTCCTTATCTGTGAGCTTGGTTTTGGTTTTTGTTTTTGTTCCTTTTTAAAGATTACATACATAAATGAGATCATATTGTATTTGTCTTTCTGTGTCTTACTTAATTTCACTTAGCAAAATGCCTTTGAAGCCTATTTTTGTTGTCATATATGACAGGATTTCCTTCTTTTTTATGATTGGCTAATATTCCATTTGTGTGTGTGTGTGTGTGTGTGTGTGCGCGCGCACGCACATGAATGTGTGTGCATGTGTGTGCACCATATTTTCTTTATCCATTCATCAATCAATGGACACTTAGGTCTTGGCTATTGTAAATAATGTTGCAATGAACATAGTGGTACAGAAATCTTTTCTAGTTAATGTCTCATTCCACTCAGATAAATACCCAGTGTAGGATTACTGAATCATAAGGTAGGTGTATTTTTAATTTTATGAGGAACCTCCATACTGTTTTCCATACAACACACCAATAAGTACAAATTTTTGGTATCAATAAGAGCTCGGAGTTCTGGGTATTTTGATGGAGTCAGAGAGCCGAGGGAGGGTTACTTGACAGATTTTTGGAAAACAGGAAGAGAACCCTAGATACATAATATTTAATAAATGTTAGTTATTCTTTTTGAAAATCATACCACTTGGAAGAGACAGTATGTTTTAGCATGCATTAATCTTCTTCCCCATATGTCCCTTTACAAAACTTTCCTCATCTAAGATGGTTTGACATACTTGTAAGGGATTTCCTTATTTAAAAAAAATAAATGTACATGTTTACACTTCTAAAATGAGAGCCATGAAGGACTGTATCACCCATTTTTAATGGCCTGTATTCCTGGGTTGCATATAGCACAACTAATCTTAAGCTCAGAGGAATTCTCATCCTGTAAGACTGACAACACATTAAAGCATTCAAAATATTACAGCCTTCTGGATAATGTAGAAATTAAAAGTGCACATTACCATCCTCTGTATTGCAATATGGCCGGTGTATTTATAATTCTTTTGCTGTCTTTTCTCAGGAAATCTGAAATTAATATGAAGTGTGAGGCTGATTTCTGGTTCAGTTTTTTAAAAAATGAATTAAGTGGTAACATTTTAGATTTTGGACAATCATTAATATATTTCAGAAAGGAGGGGTGCCTGGGTGGCTCAGTTGGTTGAGCACCTGCCTCTTGATTTCAGCTCAGGTCGTGATCCCAGGGTCATAGGATCAAGCCCTGCGATGGGCTCTGTGCAGAGGGTGGAGCCACTTGGGATTCTCTCTTTCTCCCTCGGCCCCTCCCTGGCTCACACGTGTGCATACTCTCTCTCTTTCTCTCTCTCTCAAAAAAATTATTTTTTTCAGAAAGGAATAAAGCACATTTATCATATATTTGGCCCCTTCTCACTCTGTTCTTCTTTCCACAATCACCATCCTTACTTCTTTTGTTTAAATTCAAGTACAATTAGCATACAGTGTTATATTAATTTCAGGTGTACGATGAAGCGATTCAATAGTTCTACACATGATTCAGTGCTCCTCACAATAAGTGTACTCCTAATCCCCTTTACCTACTTCACCCATCCCCCCAGCCACCTCTCCTCTGGCAACCAGTTTGTTAATTATAGTTAAGAGTCTTTTTTTTCGTCTTTATTTTTCTTTGTTCATTTGTTTTGTTTCTTAAATTCCACATGAGTGAAATCATGTGGTATTTGTCTTTCTCTCTTTTTAAAAATGTTTATTTATTTCCTTAGAGAGAGAGAGAGGGACAGAGAGAGAGAGAATCCTAAGCAGGCCCTGCACTGTCAGCACAGAGCCCCACGAGGGACTCCAACCCGTGAATCATGAGATCATGATTTGAGCTGAAACCGAGTCAGGCACTTAACCAACTGAGCCACCCAGGCGCCCTGGTATTTGTCTTTCTCTGACTGACTTATTTTGCTTAGCATAATGCACTCTACCTCCATCCATCTTGCCAATGGAAAGATTTCATTCTTTTTGATGGCTGAGTAATATTCCTGTGTGTGTGTGTGTGTGTGTGTGTACATACACACATGTGTATATATACCACATCTCTCTATATATTTTGCATGTTATATATGATCTATATGTATATATAGGTATATATATTATCTATAGCTATCATGTATATATTATCTATATCTATATTTTACACGTCCATCAAATGATGAATGGAGAAGGAAGATGTGGTATATATACACATGGGTGTATATATATATATATATATATATGTATATATAGATATGTATACACATCTTCCTTCTCCATTCATCAGTTGATGGACATATAAAATTGCTGGATCTTAGGATAGTTATATTTTTAACTTTTTGAGGAAACTCCATACTGTTTTCCACAGTGGCTGTATGAGTTTGCATTCCCATTCCCAGTGCAAGAGGGTTCCCCTTTCTCCACGTCCTTGCCAACACCTGTTATTTCTTGTATTGTTGATTTTAGCCATTCTGACAGGTGTAAGGTGATATCTTATAATATTGATTTGTATTTCCCTGATGATGAGTGATGTTGAGCATATAGTTTATATGTTTACATGTTTGTAGGAATTTATCCATTTCTTCCATGTCGTCTAATTTGTTGGCATATCACTTTTTATAATATACTTTTATAATTGTTTGTATTTCTGTGGTGTTGGTTGTTATTTTTCCTTTCTCATTGGTGATTTTATTTATTTTGGTCCTTTCTATTTTCTTTTTGATAAATCTGGCCAGAGGTTTATCAATTTTATTAGTTTTTTTCAAAGAACAAGCTCTGGTTTCATTGATCTGTTCGATAGTTTATTTTAGTTTTTATATCATTTAACTCTGCTCTAATCTTTATTATTTCATTATTCTATTGTTGTGATTGGGATGTTAACGTCCCCTACTACTATTGTTTTATTAACAATTAGTTCCTTTATGTTTGTTATTACTTTTTAATGTATTTAGGTGTTCTCATTTTATGTGCATAAATATTTACAGTTGTTAGATCTTCTTGTTGAGTTGTCTCCTTTATGATTATATAATGCCCTTCTTTCTCTCTTTGTACAGTCTTTGTTTTGAAGTCTAGTTTGTCTAAGTATTGCTACTCAAGATTTCTTTTGACATCCACTTGCATGATAGACGTATCTCCATCCTACCACTTTAGCACAGAGCCAGATGTGGAACTTGATCTCACTAATTGAGAGACCATGATCTGAGCCAAAATCAAGAGTTGATTGCTTAACTGACTAAACCACCAGGTGCTCCTGCCCTCACTTTCAATCTGCAAGTGTCTTTAGGTCTAAAATGAATCTCTTGTAGGCAGCATATTGATGGGCATTGTTTTCAATTTATTCTGAACCTAAGTCTTTTGACTGGAGCATTTAGTTCAATTACATTCAAAGTAATTATTGATAGGTATTTAGTGCCATTTTATTACTTGTTTTGTCATTGCTTCTGGAAATTTTCTCTTTTTTTGTCTTTGTCATTTTTGGTCTCTCCTTTGCATTCAAAGAGTTCTCTTTAAAAACAAAACAAAACAAAACAAAAAACCAAAACAAAACAAAAGAGTCCCCTTTAATATTTCTTGCAGGTCTGGTTTAGTGGTCATGAACTCCTTTAGTTTTTATTTGTCTGGAAAACTCTTTATCTCTCCTTCTATTCTGAATGCTAGCCTTGTTGGATAGAGTATTCTTGGTTGCAGCTTTTTCCCCTTTAGCACTTTGAATATATCATGCCACTCCCTTCTGGTTTGTCAAGTTTCTGTTGAGAAATCTCCAGCTAGTCTTATGGCTTTTCCCTTATAAGTTAAGGACTTCTTTTGTCTTTCTGCTTTTAAGAATTTTTCTTTATCATTAAATTTTGCAAATTTAATTGCAATATGACTTGGTGTTGGGCTGCTTTGTTGATTTTGAAGGGTGTTCTCTGTGCCTCCTGGATCTGGATATCTGTTTCCTCCCCCAGATTAGGGAAGTTTTCTGCTATTATTTCTTGAAACAAATATTCTTCTCCCTTTACTCTCTCCTCTTCTGGGACTCCTGTAATACGAATGTCATTATGTTTGATGCAGTCACTGAGCTCCCTAAGTCTATTCTTGTGTCGCATAATTCTTCTTTCTCTCTTTTGTCCAGCATCATTATTTTTCATTATTTTGTCTTCTAGGTCACAAATTCATTCCTCTGCTTTATCCAGCCTACTGTTCATTGCATCAAGCATGATTCCAGTCTTGTTTATTGCATCCTCCATCGTTGACTGAATCTCTTTTAACTCTTCTATCACTGTGGTAAGGGTCTCATTGATGTCTTCTATTCTTTTCTCAAGCCCAGTGAGTATTCTTATGATTATTGCTTTAAGTTCTCCATCAGGCATGTTATTTATATTTGTTTTGCTTAGGTCTCTGACCATGGCCTTATCTTGTTCTTTCGTTTGTGATAAATTGCTCCATCTTGACATTTTGTCTAAGTCTCTACCTTCTACTGTGTGTTAGAAAAGCCAATTATCTCTCCTGCTCTGGAAAGTAATGGCCTTATGAAGAAGAGGTCAAGTAGTTCCCAGGGCTTGGTGCTTCAGGGAGTATCTCTGGTGTGTGCTACATGCACTCTGCTATTGTGTTTTGGCTCCTCTCTCCTTCAGGTCGGTTGTCTGCAGAGGCTCTCTTTGCCTGCTGAGGGCAGTGTTTGGTCCCTGACCTGAATGTGGTGAGTTTTAATTGGGTGTGCTGTGGTCTGCTTGTGAAATGAGACCTGATAGCAACTCCACCAGAACTGAGGCCCTGCAGAACTCTCTGGTTGGGATATGTGGTATAGGCAGAGGTTTGTGGTGGTCTTATGGGGGAGAAGCCTGCTGCACTCGGACTGAAGCCAGCTTGTCTGAGGAGGGCAGTCCTACCAGAGTACAGGGGGCTTGGGCATGGTGTAAGCAAGTTAGGCAGCCGGGGTTGGTGCTGTACTGCTTCTTGCAGGTGGGTCTGTGTTGGCACTGAGGGGCCAGAAGGAGAAATGGTGCCATCTATTTCCTTTGTTCCCAGAAAGTCACCTTCACAAACATTGCTTCTTAGGGACTTACTGGGAGAAGAGTGAATATTCTCCTCCTGTGTACCCAGGCCTTCTTCAGATCTGCCCTTTGCATGCTGTCTGCCCCTGGGTTTTTTGCCTGGCCTCTCTCCAGCAGTGCAGTGCCTTCTGGGCTGTATGCCAACCAAGCCTCCTGACTTTTAAAACTCCAGGCTTTAAGCCTCACTGATTGCAAGAACTCATGAAATTTAGTCTGTCTCGTTTTCTAAGCCAATGGCTTTGAGGAAATGTTTTCCTTGTACGTTTCCCTGTGTCCTTCTCTCTCTCTTTCTTTCTCTCTCGTGCCCTTCCTCATGCTCATGACTCCCTCCCCTCCACAGCACCTGCAATCCATTTTTCCCCTAAACCGTGTATCCACACTCCCTCCCTTCTTTGATGTGGCCTCTTCTCTCCTGTTAGTTGTGGAGCTTGTTCTGTCAGTCTGCAGGTCAATTTCCGGGGTCTTTAGGATGATGTGAAAGTTACCTTGTATTCTTGGGGTGAGATGAGCCTGTCTTCCTCATCTCCTCCCCTCATCTTCCTCCCCTCACTGTTTGACCTTTCCGAGCTTCAGATTTGTCTCACATAAAATGGGTTCATTGTGAGGATCACATAAGCACATGTGAAAGTGCTTAGAGTAGAGCTGGTGGGTGTCCCATAGTATTCATCCCCCTGCCTCTTTCTTGCCATGTAAGTGCTTTCCTCAGAAGAGCTGATAAAGTTTGGTGTGTTGATCCTGAGAGCTTTCTGACAGATGGATGTCACAAACCATCTTTGGGTGTTAGTTTCTTGACTGCAAAATAAAAAAGGGGGCGGGGATTGCGCTGCACTGTTGGACAGTAACTGAAGGCCTTTTATTTTTTTACTCTAAAATGTTATGGTTTTAAGGAATTGAAGGAATTTTAAGGAATTGAGAAGGTATGGAAGGGGGTTCTCAATAAAGATACAGTATATACTAAAATATTATAAAATATGAGAAAACAAGCACTGATGGGGCTAATTTTACTTCCATGGAGATTTTCCTAGAATTAGATCACAAGAGTCGGGTAGACCATAAGAGTCCTTCACAAGGGGGAAGAAGGAAGTTGGGGGTGATTTCATTGGTTACAAAGGAAAGCTAGAGGTAGAGAACTGTTACTGATTTTTTTTAAACCCGTGAGATGTCATTTTTGTGAAAGATTATTCTGATAAGGGTATATAGGATGGACACTCGCAGAAAGAGGCAGAAGGCAGAAATTTAGAGAGAAGCATAAAGATAGGTGAGCCTAGTGATTATCGTGGAAATGGAAAAATTCCTGGCGAGGAATACACAGGAGAAAATTACCACGGGGGTGAAGGAGAAGGGAGGTCTAAACTGCAAGGCAAGTGTGATGAACCAGGCTGTTTAGCTGCAGCTTTTTTTTTTCCTTTCCTAAGAAAGACACCTGGCTGAATAAACATTGATATAGAGAGAGCTGAGTGGACAGCCGGAGGCACCAGCCTTCTCACTTATTTTCCTATGATTTAAAATAGACAGACTATTTTAGGCATAGCAGACTGACTCTGTCTAGAAATGCAGATGAAGATTTGTTTCCTTTCCTGAATTGAAGATATGGTTGGAAATTTCCCAGGTTAATGTTATGAACCAGGTGTGGTGGTAGGAGGTCAGTGGAAAGCCATGGGTAGGTCACGTCTATGGATTTGGTCATCTTCGCTTCCCGTTTTTCAGGACCTCTGGCTTCTGATCCAAATTTTATGATACCAGATTAGGAATCTCCTAATATATGCAAACTTTTAGTCAAGATATCTAAATAGTGATTCATGCTTTTACTTATCTATTAAATGTTTGCAGATGTCCTAGGTAATGGGCTAAGAGTTGGGAATACAATGGTGCATGGGATGCCAGCCCTCCCTTCTAGAAACTCCTGGTCTGAGGGCTGACAGACGTGTTCATGCACATGTTCATAAGACACTGTGAAAAGCGCTCTCATACAGCTGTATTCAAAACCTGATGGGGACTCAGGAAGAGTTACTGAAGATAAGAACTATGTATTTTGAAGGCCATCTATCTATCTGGGCACCACAAAGTCAATAAACGGGAAAGTAAAGGAACATGGCAAAGGATAGGAAACAAATAATGCCTACGCATATACTTAAATGCCTGACACTACCTAGGTAAATGTTTGGAAATTATGTCATTTCATCCTCACAAGCACCGTGGGTCCCAAGTTATATTAGATTCACTTTACAGATGAAAACACTGCGACCTGAGAAAAACTGGTTTCCACAAAGCTCCGTAGCTAGTTGGAGGCAGAAGCAGGATCTCAATATATGTCCACAGCATTTCCAGCACATTGTGTGGTTACGACTAAATGAGACAAATAAAGGCTCAGGTGAAAGAGGAAGTGGGAACACTTGGTTTTGCTGCCTCTGTGAAAATGTGTATATGACTCAGAGATTTCAGACACTGGGACCTGGTGGTTTGGGTTGTCAAGGTCTGTAAATATTTCAGTTACTGAATTCAGGATGCTAACTCAACAACAGAAGCTTGCTGTCAGTCAGAAACCAGGATAAGCTTTGTTTTGAGTTCGTATAGAGACAAGTATCTGGAACAATGAGACCTCTCTGGGTGATTTTCACAGAAAAGCAAGTAGTATTGAATCTCACTTATTTGGAAGTTAGGCTACAATCTCACACATCTAGCTCTCATCAAGGAATCAGCAAATAAGTGAAACTCTGTGAATACTCAAATAGATGTCATAAACAACAAACACATCTCATGTATTGTACTTTTTATTCAATTCAAAATGCTCAAGCCCTCTATCTATTCATTATAGCGTATCTGGTTTCCAAATCTACTTTGAGGGTAAAAGTAATGTCTGACAAGAAAGCATTAGACAAAAATAGAAGAAGCAGCTTCAAGAATGCAAAGATCTCAGCATCAGTTCAGATAATGGTCAAAGACCCCTGTATAGATCCTGGAAATGATAAGGAAATTACCCTTGTAATATGCTCATGTAAGAAAGCAGATGTTCTCAGTGTTGACCCGGAGTCATTAGTATACGATTAAGCTAATTTCAGGCTACTTTTCCAAGTTTGCAGGGGGTATACAGTACATTTATAATACATTCAGTTGTCTAAGATAACTAACATGAAAAAGGTGTTGCTGGAAAGGATAAGAAGTCAGCCATCTGAAAAACTGATCAGTTACACAAAGTGATGTATACTCAGAGGATTTTAGATAATCGGGTGCCTTATTTATTTATAAACTCCAATTTCCAACTACATCTTTCACTGGAATAGGGCAGGTGGCCCATGGATAATATCCTTCTGATGGCCCAGAGGAGAGAGGAAGAAACTCCACTGTCCCCCAGATCCACCATACCTCCTTACTCTGGGTTCCTGATGGAGTTGCAGTGTGGTGGGGAGGGGGAATTTCCCTAATTGGTCCATAATCCCTTAATGATCTTAGATACATGGATATGGGAAGTGGGGGCAAAGGCCTTTGCCCATGGCCTTTTGGGGGTGGTCTTACCACATGTATACCCTTCCCCTCAACAAACCCACACAGACACGCATACTTCTTTGTACCTCATTGTGAATGTCACAACAGTAACTAAAAATAATTCTGAAGTGTGTGTTAAGTAATCCTACTGACAGCCTTTTGTTTTACTTCCTTATTCTTGCCCTATTCCAATTGTGCTAAAAGTGCCAAGGTGTCTGGTAAAAATTCAAAAGAAGGTTGACATGCAAGGGAGGAAAAAAAATGAAAGGAAGGGCCTCAGGTAATTTGCAAAATAGATAATGAGTCTTTACATGATTGAGTCAAAGGTACTGCTTCTTAGTAGAGGTTTTAAATGTTAAATCAATTGTTTTTTTTCTCTCTTAGCAACTGAAATGCTGACCCAAAGTTTCACAGAGCTGTTAAATGTTTTTTCAGAAGTTGCAAGTGCAGACCTAAAAAAAAGGGGGCTGACTCTGACCTTATCTTGTCAAGGGAATAGGAAGACCCAGGCAACTTCTATTCCCTTTTACTGAAAAAAAGATGCCACTGTTTTCCAATCGAGAGAAACCAGCATTCCCTAATTATGGCACAGATCTCAGTGAGGTATCTGCAAACATTCTGTAAAGATGCTACCTAAATACAGTTTGTGTTTGTCAGTTTTAAATTCCTTTATACCCTGGACACCCTTGGTCGTCTTAGGAGGCCTATGGACCCCTTCTCAGAGTACTGTATTTAAATGTATGAAGCAAAATACAAAGAGTTACAAGGAAACCAAATGTATAAAAATACAATTACAAAAAAAATTGTGATATAGTAATAATATGTGTTTCTTTACCAATGCATTAATTAACGTGATCTAACAGCAAGTCTAGTGACATTTGAAGGTGATGATGAGTGTAAGTGATATTTTCAGAGAGCTGCAACAACCCACATGGGAGATGGGGACACCTGGGATTTCTACAGGAAACAAATTCACAGATACTGCTAATACTTCCGTGGTTTGTTGCCAATATTTATATTTGAAGGAAATGTTAAATTTCACTGAGGGATCAGTGAAAATGAAGATCCGTTTCCCCATCTAAGCGTATAGACTCCCTGAATTCTGTCCACGGATCCTCTGGAGGGTCTACAAGCCCTAAGATAAAAACCCCTGGACTACATCAATCCTTTTCATAGGTTCATGAGCATGGCTGAGATAAATTAAGTCTCTTCAAGTAAATATTTGTATATAATTCCAAATGCAGTAATGAGCATTTGGTTTTTTTTTACTTCCCAAATGGAAATGTCTTCATTCATTTATTCAATCATATTCTTCCTTATAATCTGCCTTGTTTGTTAAAGGATTTGAGGCAACTTCCATAAATGCATACAGCAAAAATAGCATACGATTACCAGTAAGTGGATGAGAAAGAAAGAAGAGAAGAAAAGTTTGTGTGAAAAGTAAGAGGTGTCTCCCAGGGAAGTTAATGTGGGAAAGCGTATGTGGGAAGGCTCTAGATCTTTGTACTAGAGTACAATGACATATTGATTCTAAGTTCCGTGATAAGCAATTCAAAGGGTAAGAGACAATTAGTTATAGACTCATGATCACATCTCCTGTAAAATAAAATGAGATGCCCCACTTTTTGGCTACTGAAACTAGAGAGAAATTTCTTCCATAGACCTTGTCTCACAATGACTGTCATAGTCAGCTTGAGTGGCTATAGCGAAAAACCGTAGACTAAATCGCCTAAACAACAGACATTTATTTCTCACAGTTCTGGAGGTGGGACGTCCTAGATCAGGGTGCCCAGATGGTCAGGTTCTGGTGACACCTCTCTATCCAGCTTGCAGATGGCCATCTTGCTGCTTTGTCTTCCTAGGGAGGAGAGAGTGTGCTCTCTTGTCTCTTCTTCTCTAAGAGGACTAAGCCCATAATGAGGTCTACATGCTTGTGACCCAATTACCTCTGAAAGGCCCATCTCAAAACATCTTCATGCTGGGGGCTTAGAGCTTTAAACTATGAATTTTGAGGGGAACTCAATTCAGTCCATAGTGATGATACAGTGTGTAATGAAATTAATAGTACTTTTAAAAGCTTCCTTTATTTCTTTGGGCTGTCTCTTATCATTTCTCAGTGTAAATCAATGACATATGTTTCTGCTGGCCCAGCTTAATATAGAAATGGATTGAAAAATATCTAGTGTAGGGGACCTGAGTGGCCCAGTTGGTTGAGCGTCCAGCTCTTGATTTCTGTTCAGGTCATGATCCCAGAGTTGTGGGATCGAGCCTCTCATTGGGCTCCTTGCTGGGCATGGGGCCTGCTTGAGATTCTCTCTCTCTTTGTCTCTCTCTCTCTCCCTCTGCCCTTCTCCCCCACTCACTCACATGCTCTCTCTCTCTCTAAAACAGAAAAAATTTTTTTTAACTCTAGTGTAGTTTTTAACACCATTTTGGAGGTATAAAGTATCATTATTACTTTTTTTTGGTACCACCCCCTTGGAGGTACTTATTCTTGAAATGCAGATTATTCATTTTTACATGTCACAGACCAATTTGAGAGTCTGATGAGAGCTACAAAAACAGACACACATTATTAAATTCTGCCTACCATTTTAAGGAATCACAGACCTCTTAAAGCCTCAGCACTTTGAGTAGTAAGTAACTGTGGGATATAGAGTAATGGATATGCCTTTAGGCATATTATATAAGTGCTGCTTATTGTAACTGAGTGTTTGACATGGATTGAGAACCAGCCAGTTGGATTTAAGGCTCTTGGCAAGCAGGGGAATGCAGATCTTCTATGCTGCAGATTAACCAAATGCTTCCCCAGCTTGGAGAACAAGAAACCTGCAGGCACGTTTAACAACACAACATACAATGCTAATATTTCAAGGTTGGAGGGATGCCTGGATCAGAGACAGCCTCAAATCTTGTGCCTGAAATTCTCATGCTCCTTGGAGGACATCACCAATCTCTGACGACCACGATGGCATCTACATACCCTCTAAGGAGATGACTACCCAAATGTGGGTACAGCTTCCAGGCCCCTCCCCAACCTCCTCCACCACCACCTCGTCATTTGCCAGAGTCCATCTGAGACCAAGCTCTCCTGTGAGGAATCGGATTGCCGGGGTGGGTCCAGACTGTGTGGGGCCTGAATCGTATACAACTTGGAGAGTCTTCTGTGGGAGAAATAATACAAAATTACAAAGAGAGAGTTGTGAGAAACTTAACATTTAAGAGACAGACAGAAATGAGAATAAATTTCAGATTTTAAAAAGCTGACAAAATACCAAAAGCAACACATTATTCAGAAAAATAAGATAATTTTAAAATTACCTATCTGACGTATCTTAAAACACATTCTCCTACATTTTTGGCTGTGGGATATTTGGCTGCTTCTTCATATAATGATTTTGTAAAGACATTTTGTCTAGAGAACATAGAAAATAGAACGTAGAACATAGAAAATCCAGTCTGTCATCTAGCATGAGTTGATCAGAATTGTTCTGTTTTGTTTTTGTTTTTTTGTGTTTGATTGATTGTTTAGAAAACCTCTGGCTTCCCAGTTGATTACTGGGAATGTAAGTTTCAGGATTTCTGTCTTATGTTTCTTTCAACTATGAGCTTTACAATCTGGAAGAACTCCCATAAACTTGTTTCTGGTTCTGTGCATTAGAAGCGTTATTTGTCTCCACCTTCCATAGACACAGGGAGACATGGGACTTGTTTATACTGTAATATGACCTCTGGCCCTGAGCCAGCATGTCACCATGCCAGGGGAATTGGCCAGTGGGAAGTTGAGTGTTCCTGGAAGGTATCACCATACTTGAACTACTAGTAATAACTATACATGGAAGAGAGTATGAGCAGCATAAGTATATCCCATTAACTACAAAACGAGTATGTCCATCTCTAGAAATGCCTGCTCTCAGCGCTGGTAGGCCACAGCTCACCCTCATGAGAGTTTTTTCACTTTCCTCTCTCTCAGCCCACTCAAAAGACTGCCTCCATGAGGCTGCAGCCGTCTTTATAGCACCTCCATAGAGTCCTCTAGTAAGATTCCTTAGGGTATAGGCTCATGAGAGCAAGGCCAAGACAGAAAAGAAGAGGGACATTTTCTTACCGTGTCTCAGAGTCCAAATCTTTCCAAGTTTTTTGACACTGGGAATGTATACTCTCTTCTGGAAAGACTCCATTCCCAATTGCAGAATAATCTTACCGTAGGTTCCAATAAGACAAATACCTCAGAACATACCAGCCTAAGAGCAGCATGAGAAAAGGCTACTTGGAACAGTTTGGGATCTGTTTCCATTCATAGATACAAGGGTATTTAAGGCCACAGACACATGGACCACAATATGACTACAGTGATTTTTATGACGGAAAATTTAAACCTGATAGGACCGTACGCTCATTTCAACTATAAAACGCAGTATAGCACACATGGAATATTTTAACTGATTAATATAACTTTCTGGCAAATGCCCCAAGGTAACTGGCTATAAAATATATGCTTTGGAAAGTGGCTGAGTTAACTTATTTTATAGATTTACTGATTACAAGCCAGTTAAATGTGGAGTTAAGTGTAACAAAGAAATTTACTTTGGGTTTAGAATAGTTGGTCTGTAGCTCTTCTTTTCAGGGTTCAAGTACCAAGATAACTTCTCCAAAGCCAGCTAGGGTTTAACACTCCTGGCTGGCAACCATAAAAGCTATTGTTTTTGAATATAATAATTATAATTGTATTACCTATGGAAGGGGAGTGTCTGTTGATTTCATCAAAAAGCAGAATAAATTGCTAAGGTACATGAAATGTCTGCTTCTTCAAAGCCCACGGGAAGTACAGTGTTTATTTGTTTGAATATATTTTGGATGGGATATATCTACTTTGCTTGTTTGTTAAAGAAAAAAAATCCATTTCTCTCAATGCCTACATTCAAATAAATTGAAAATAAAAATGTTCAGAGATTCAGAATAAGTGAGAATCCTCTTAGTATAATGATTTAACATAATATTTCCTCTTTTTTGGTCTTTATCCACAAAGAGGCCAAACCTGCATTTTATTTTTAATGGAAATGGAGAGAATCTGTCCTTTCCTTCTGGAAGGAGATGTGAACACCATATACAGTAGTGGGAAAAATTTCCTCCTTTGTACATAAGGGCTCAGAAAATGAGCGATGAGGTGGTGGACTGGATGTGGTAATATGTCCATGTTAGCTTCAAATGGTTTATAACAATTCTAAAAATGGGTTTTCATTTTCTGTGTACTAATCCAGTGATGGATCTTATAGATTATTTAGGCATAGAATGTCTGAATTTTGGAAAAATAAATTAGATAAAATCAATTAGAGGAAGGATATAGAGTCACAATTTCTAAAGAGTTTTTTTTTAAGTCATAGAACTCTTTCTTTGGAGACAAGTATGCTCTGGAGTCCAAGGTGAAACCAACAAGTGCAGAGACGTCCATCCTGCCCAGGCACTCAGCAGCCCTTCCCGAGGCTCTTCCTTTGCCCACACAGAACTGTCACGTGGTTGGGCACAGAACACATACCCAACTTCATGAAGCACTTGCTGGGCACTGACTATTCAGAGTTTCAGGAGGCTAACCATTGATGACAGCATTTTCAGTCATGGATGAGTCACAACCTTTCTGTGATATTTGCTGAGAGCTTCTGGGTGAAGTACCCCAACAAATAGAAATACAGGTGTCCTTTATTCCTTTGATATTGTGTGTGTGTGTGTATGTGTGTGTGTGTGTGTGTGTGTGTGTGTGAGAGAGAGAGAGAGAGAGAGAGAGAGGGAGAGGGAGAGAGAGAGAGAGAGAGAATGGAGGGAGGGAGGGAGAGGGGAGAAAAGGAGAAATGTTGATGCTGGTGATCTAAATAGGAGTTGCTCGTACTCCATTGAAAGGAGAGGAGACCCTTAACAGTTTTTCATTTTTTAAAGGAAGGCTACTCTCCACTTCCTTTGCTTTCTTTTGGGTTTGCATCATTTTTCAGTTGAATTAACTTGGCACATTCTCAACAAATAAAAATGTCCTCTTGATTTGAGATTATATAATTGATTATATAATAACTCATGAAGTGTTTGGGAAGTTAAAGTTAAGCGGCTGGCTTAAATTTAGCTTGAGTTATTATTAAGTTTTCTACAAACCAATTCTAAAAAGACACTTGAGGGACAACTTGAGAAACTGTTAAGGTGGTGTGTATGTGAAATATCACGCCAATATATTGTCTAATGTGTCCTTAAATTTTTTTAAGGAAATTATTTTAAGGTTCTCTAAAATTGGGCCGGATGATCCTGAATCTTACGCGTTCCTTTAACAGTGAATTTGAGGTAAACAGTCTTTGCATTCTGCTGTTTATGTGGCTCTTTCCCTAAAAGCAAACAACACCTTTAAACCATGAAATATTTGAGGTTGCTCCGACCATTGAGCCTTAAAAATGTTACTGATCTTGTTCTCAAAGGCACTTTTGTGCTTTATGTGCTGGTTTTCAAACACTGAAAAGGTACCTGTGGACTTTCAGATTATTCTGCACCCTAGGATCTCCTGCTCAACAACTGAGATAAGAAAAGAATGCTCTTCGGAACATTACGGCTCATTAGGGTGCTGCCTAAAAATCTCATACATGCCTGACGAAGTTAGTGGAATGTCACGGCCTCTGCTGTGATTAAAGGTTCTAAGTGTGTGTTGTCAAGCAGCTCAAATATTAGCTGTAATCCACATCCATGCCGAGCTCTACGATTAGGCCTTGTATACACAGAGCTATATGTACAGAATACCTCTGGTTGCATTATAAATTTTCCAAATGAATGGAAAGAAAATGGGGCAGGAAATACACATTAAGAATGGGGGTCCCTGGGCTTTGAGATTATAGGTGATTTTCGTTTTTTAGTAACTTTTCTATTGCGTTTTAAAGTTTATAACAAGGCAGACAATTTTTTTTTCTGGTATCAAAAGTTTTATTTCTAAGAAGTGGAATAGATGCTGTAATTACTGGCAGAGCCAACCTTGTGGTAAGGACATGTTGAACACGGGTCCTGAGAATGTGCCTTCCAACAACACTCAATAGAAGGCACCATTGTCAGACGTGCATATCAACTATGGGTTTAATGAAGCCATGGTGATGATCAAGAGGCAGCTCTAGGCAAGAAGGACCAAACAGCTAGAAATGTAGTGACTTGAGACCAATAGGGAAGAGAAGAGAAGGGGAAAGATGTACTGTGTAATAAACATTTAGCATCTGCAGGCTACTCCTGCAGCTACTCCTCCCTCCCACCACAGGAAGTTGGGCGTGGGCGGCTCCTGTCAGTCTCTTTCTCTTTAGTGTGTTCATTGCCTTTACCCAAAACCCGGGACACTGATATCCAGGCAAACAGCATTTTATGTGGAATACACACACAGTTTGGTCAGAGAGAGGTACAGAAGAATTTTCCTCCCTGGAGGAAGTTGACACCAATGAGTCTCTACTCAGGGGAGTGCCTAGGGAAGGTGGCAGAACTTTGGGGGTGGACTAAGGTTAAAAGATGTGATTTTGGCCTCTGGGAGAAGCAGAGTAGGGAGTGGCAAAACTCTGAAGTAAATTTTGTTCTTAGAATTCTCCTGCCTTCTTTATGTCCCCCTTCTGGGGCAGCTCCCTTCCCGGCCTCATGCCGCTTTCTGGCGGTCAAAGTCCCTCCAATAATACACCCTTGAAATTCCTCACCCCCGCGGCCTCCTTTCCTTCAACTTCCTCTTCGTCCTTTTCTTGTTCCCAGTGCTTTGACTTCATCGTCATCAAATGTATCACAGAGCTCACAGTACATCAAGGGTCAAACATGGATAAGTTTGAGAGTCATGCATTTTGCCTCCTACGCGTAGCTAATAATTTGGAATAATTCATATTTGTTTGTTATAGTTTATAATTATGGCAAATTATTGAAAGTAACGCTATCTTGAACCGTGTCCGGGTGAGAGTCGGCCAGCAAGATCTGCGAGGTTAGGCTGCAGCCAGCCCACTGCTAATGCGCACGCGCGTCAAAGCAGGTGGCCTCCCGCAGGCAGAGAGCGCTGGGTGAGCAGCTGGACCGCTTCAGAAAGGACTCGGGCTGAATCAGGTGCACCGCACGGGGTCCCAAGCCCTGGGGAAGAGGGGCTAAACTTTTCCGCAGTTGAGATTTAGACATTACACACGTGACTGAAGCCCGAGTCCCCAAAAGGAGCTGGACGGGGAGAGCCTTGGGAACCCTGGTAAAAGCCTAGATGGGTGAGGAAGTCTGGCCGCGTGGCGGGAAGCGTTGCTCTGGCCTTGACCCTCCCCGTTCTTGCCCCGCTGTAGCCCCCCTCTCTCTTCTAGAGTGTCTGTGGATTCCTAAGGGCGAGAGCTGTGGCCAAAGGAAGGCATGTATCACTGTGGAGAGTCCTCGTCAAAGTAATGGTCAGAAACAGGGGCACCTGGGTGGCTCAGTGAGTTAAGTGTCCCACTTTGGCTCAGGTCACGATCTCCCGGTCTGTCAGCCCAAGTCGGACTCTGTGCTGACAACTTTCGATTCTGTATCTCCCCTTCTCTCTGGCCCTCCTCGACTCACGCTCTGTCTCTCTCTCTCTCAAAAATAAACATTTAAAAAAATTTTTTTAAAAAGTAATGGTCAGAAACAGGTGTGTGTGTGTGTGGGGGGGTGGTCTGGCAGAGGTTGGGGGCTCACAGCAGCCACCTGTGAGCAGGAAACACCAGCCAGAGCAGAAGTCTTCATCTGTAAAATGGGAATAAAAGCAGGACCAGCTTCATTGGGGTTGTTGTGAAAACGAAATGATCATACAGCGTTCAGCACATGCCTGCGCAAATTGAGTAATAATCAGCGTTCAGTAAGTGTTGCCTATTTTTATCTTCATCATTGTTTCTGGGAGATCCCTTCTCCCTACTTATTTTCAAGTGGTTATGTAATTTGATTTTATGTGATCCAATGTAATGAATTTTGGCTGTGTTTTTGTTTTTAAGCAGAGAAATTGCTTCCCAGGATGTATTAGAAAAAGGTTAGATTAAACCTTAGGCTGATTGAACTTGAGCAAAGTTTCAAAAATATTTGTGGCATCTCGAAGTTGAATTTTTACCGAATAAAAAAACTGGCAGCAATGTCATTTTTTGCTCCAGGAAGATCGTGAGAATAACTAATAACACTTGGTGGAGGTGAATGTAGTATTGAAAGTAGTAATTTTAACAATTTTGAACTCATTTTCAAAGACATAATTGGAATAATTTTCAGTAGACATCAGTCTTTATTTGGGAGGAAATTACAGTGATTAAATTAACTGCAGGCAGCCTCTCATTGTTATTTGAAGATAATAGTCTGTTGAGGATTGGTGGAAAAAAATGAATGATACATGTTCTATTAAAGACTGTATAGCTGAAGAAATTTTCATCACTCGTTCTGTCTGGCTACAATTTATATACTGAAGCCATAATTATCAGATGCAACTTCCTTTACTGTATTTGGCCTAGAACACTAATCCAAATGAAGAATGAGAATAATGCGTTTCCTAGGATTAACATATAGATTTTTCTTTTAAGGAGATGAATAATATGCCAGTTCACAAGAAAATAATATGCTTGCAGAACTCTGTGCAAGTTGAAAAAAAAGAGATTTATTCCTTCATTAAGTATTTTCAGGTTTCTGTCTCTGCTTCTATATGAAATTGAACACTGGACAAAGACAATAACATCACACCCACTATTTAGGCATTTGAAATTACTCTTTTACTTTGGAATGAGGCATTCAGATCACTGAGTGCTGATAAATTGTCCATGGATGAAAGAGTAAGTGGACCTTGATCTGTCATCTCAGCTTCAGGCTCCTCGGAGGTGGCAGAGTGGCTTTCATCAGTGGAAAATGTCACCCTGCTTCCTCAAGTTCTTTCCAAACTCCATATGATTTAGATAGTATGTCTGAGGGTAAATACCACCCAGATAGGCCTGGTGGTCTGAGTGTAATACCACCCAGGCACCTTCCCTGGACATGAGTGATACTGCTTTTTAAATTTCGGTATTACTATAAAAGTTGTCTGGCTTTTACTTCCATGATGACCAGTGACTCACAGAGAAGAAAACCTGTTTGTGTTCTTTCTGGCTGGAATGTCTACTTAAGGATCTATGCATTGGTTGTGAATCAAATTACATATACTGATAACCAAAACTTTTCTTGGGGCGCCTGGGTGGCTCAGTCGGTTAAGCGTCCGACTTCGGCTCAGGTCACGATCTCGTGGTCTGTGAGTTCGAGCCCCGCGTCGGGCTCTGTGCTGACAGCTCAGAGCCTGGAGCCTGCTTCCGGTTCTGTGTCTCCCTCTCTCTCTGCCCCTCCCCTGTTCATGCTCTGTCTCTCTCTGTCTCAAAAATAAATAAACGTTAAAGAAAAACAAAAACTTTTCTTAATTTTATCCTAAAGTAAACAATATTGGGACTGTGTGGTCCAAAAGTAAAAGGAAAATTAAAAAGTAATTAATTTCATATGCTTAGAAGTTCTTGTCCCAATACTGATTACTATGCTATGAGACAATGTTGTTCTCATGCTTTGGGAAGCAGAAGGAATTGACAAAAAAGAAAGAAGAAAGAAAGAAAGAAAGAAAGAAAGAAAGAAAGAAAGAAAGAAAGGAGGGAGGGAGGGAGGGAGGGAGGAAGGAAGGAAGGAAGGAAGGAAGGAAGAAAGAAAGTCTTGCTCTGGGGAGAAAAGAAGAGCTGGTGAATTACCAGTTGCACCAAATGCAAAGACATAAAAGTGAACAAAAGCCAATTACCTGGCATTCAATACGGCTAACATTCATCTCCTTTTATATTGTTTCTGACTTGATTATTATAATTTCAAATCACAATAGTTAGAAAATGTTTTGATAAGGCATAATATTACATTGCCTTGTAATTTAACATACTAGAACTGTAAGGTACAAAGCTAGGACGATGGTGAGTGCAGGTTGTAAAAGAGAAAAATTGTCTAGATTTATTTGATATGAAAGCACAGGTCTTCTTACTCAGGATGAGATTTACAGTATGACTATGCTTAAATTTTGGCCACAGATATAGTCTTCGTAGTTCTATAAACTTGGATACATTTTCATTCAAACAGAAAAGGTGATTAAAAATACCTACCTGGTGGAGTTGTGCAAATTGAGTAAATGAATCCATGTCAAAGCGTTTTGTAAATTGCAAACTGTGACACTAATTTACTTTGCAGGAGGCAATCATGAAGTGTTATTAAGTGATTGAAAGAAAATATTAATCCAACCTATTTTGTACTTTTTCTAATGTATATAAAGAAGAAAAGCATTCCAACTTCACATGTGTGCCTCTGCTAAAATTGTCACCTGAGTGTAATTGTGAGGAGACAATTAGATAAACTTAATTTGAGGGACATTACACAAAAAACAACTGGTGTGGACTCTACAAAAATGTCAATTGTCAAAGACAAAGGAAATATATACATATGACAATATATACAATAGTGATCCTTGATTGAATCCTGGATTTAAAATAAAATATAATAAATACCCAGACTGAGACAATTGGGAAAATATGAATTGCATATTAGGTAATAATATCACATCAAACTTCCTAAGTGTGTTTATTATTTTGTAGTTATGGTAGGATATTTGTTCTTAGGAGGTACATACTAAAGTTGTGCTTTTTAGTTTTTATTTAAATTCCAGTTAGTTAGCATACACTGTGATGTTAGTTTCAGGTATACAATATAGTGATTCAACACTTCCTTTACATCACCTGGTGCTCATCTCATCACAAGTGTACTCCTTAATATCCATCACTTATTTAACCCATCCCCCCAACCATCTCCCTTTGGTAACTATCATTTTGTTCTCTAGAGTTAAGATTTGTTTCTTGGTTTGCCTCCCCCCTCTCTTTCCACCCCCCCTTTGTTTGTTTGCTTTGTTTCTTAAATTCCACATATGAGTGAAATCATATGGTATTTGTTTTTCTCTGACTGACTTACTTCACTTAGTTAATACTCTCTAGCTCCATCCATGTCATTCCAAATGGCAAGACTTCATTCTTTTTTATGGCTGAGTAACATTCCATCACTCACACACACACACACACACACACACACACACACACATCACCTCTTTCACTTGGGTTGTTTCCATAATTTGGCTATTGTAGATAAAGCTGCTATAAAACATTGGGGTATATGTATCCCTTTGGGTTAGTAATTTAGTATTCTTTGGATAAACACCCAGTAGAGCAATTGCTGATTCATAGGGTCGTTATATTTCTAACTTTTTGAGGAACTTTCATACTGTTTTCCAGAGTGGCTGCACCAGTTTGCATTCCCATCAACAGTGCAAAAGAGTTCCCTTTTCTCCACATCCTTGCCAACACCTATTGTTTCTTGTGTTGTTGATTTTAGCCATTCTGACAGGTGTGGGGTGATAGCCATGCTAGAGTTCTTAGGGATGAACCATCTTTGTAAGTAATTCTCAAATGGTTTGGTAAAATATTTACATATATAGACAGAGAAATAAAGCCAATGTGGCAAAATGGTAATAACTCTGGAATCTAGTGAAGGCTTTCCAGGTGTTCACTGTTAAATATTCCCACAGCTTTTCTGTAGTTTAAAATTTTTTTCAAAATGAAAACTTGGAGGAAAATTTATAAAGTTAAAAAACCTAAATCCTCAAAACACTTGAGTCATTAAAAAACAGATCTTCCTGAAATATATCTGTCCTTCACAGATCATGTTTTTCTACCATCTCATTGTACTGTGAGATATAAATATAGAGGCTTAAAAAAGAAGAATCTTGCAGCAAAAGTGGTGCTTGAAGGAAATTTATAGAATGGAATGCATATATTAGAAAAGAAGAAAGATCTAAAATCAATAACCTACGTTTCCATTTTGGGAACTTAGAAGAACAAATTAAATCCAAAGTAAGAAGGAAAGAAAGAATAATATTAGCAAAAGTCAATGAAATGGAAAACAGGCAATTAATCAGCTTCCATGGAAGCTGTAGTCAAATCACCTCTTTCATTTCTGATATTAGTAACTTGTGTCTTCTCTCATTTTTTTTTTTTCTCAGTTAGCCTGGCTTGAGGTTAATTGATTTTATTGATCTTTTCAAAGAACCAGCTTTTGGTTTCATTGATTTTCCCTATTGAAAACTTATGTCCACACAAAAATCTGCACATGGATGTTTACAGCAGTTTATTCACAACTGCTAAAACTTGGAAGCAACCAAGATGCCCTTCAGTAGGTGAAGGGATAAAGAAACTGATACATTTGGCAAATGGAATATTAGTAAGTGCTCAAAAGAAATATGTTATTGAGCCATGAAAAGACGCGGAGGAAACTTTAATGCGTATTACTAGGTGAAAGGAGCCCGTATGAGAAGGCTACATACTATATGATTACAGCTATGTGACGTTCTGGAAAAGGCAAAACTATGGAGACAATAAAAGTTCAGTGGTTGTAGGGGTGGGAGAAATGAATGAATACACAGAGCACTGAGGACTTTGAGGGTGATGAAAATGCTATAATATTACATCATATGATATTATAACATATGATATAATGATAGATACAGGTCATTGTACATTTTTCTATAAACATAGAGTATACAACACAAATAGTGAACTGTAAAGTAAACTATGGACTTTAGCTAATTATGATGTGTCAGTGTAGGTTCATCCTTGGTAAAAAAATATATATACTGTTCTGGTGAATGATGTTAATAATGGGGGAGACTATGCACATGGGCGGGCAGGGGACATAGGGGACATCTCTGTGCCCTCCTCTCAGTTTTACTGTAAACCTAAAACTGCTCTAAAAAATGAAGTCTTACAAAAACCTGTACTTTTAAAAACTTATGATTTAGGCAATGAGTGGGATGATTATTACTAATATGAAACATTTTCCCACTGACAGAATTCCAGGAAAACAGATGGAAGTTCTAAATCCATGTGCACATCTTTCAAGATACTTAAAAGCAAAGTAAAAATTTATCTTGAGGAGTGTTCAAAGGGATTTGAACATTATTTTCACTTTATCTTTTAGAAAACATTCAGTTCCAGGGGATCTCAGTTTAATGATTTTCCTGCTAGTTTACTACCTAGGTCTTGTTCTTTTTGGGGAGATGGAACTTTTTGTCTCATTTTTTATTTGGATAGTTATTCTGATGAGTGAGTTATTATTTTGTTACCTCTTCTTGGATGTGATAGGATTCTGACTTCCTCCTAGGCAGTTGGGTCCAGGCAGAAACATTATGACCCCTTTCTTGTCTTTTTCTTGTACAGATCAGAGGCAAGAGAGCTGGAACGAGGACACTCACAGCTTTTTGGTATGTAATTGAAAATTCCTCAAAACGAATTCTTTCTTTTAGTGACTTTTATGAACTGAAGGGCCTGTACTCTACTTTGTTATTCTAATTTGTGAACCAAACTGTAATAGTCTGTGTTTATTTTCCTGTAACAGCCAATATTTATGCTTTGCCTAATATTAATGCAGAGGGAAGCTAATAGTATTAATGAATAACCACTCATCTTTGGTCCTCTGGATTTCCCATGAAAGTGGATTCATGGTGATAATTGCTTTTCGGTGGGAGGGTTTTTTTTTTTTATTAAAAAAATTTTTTTTTTAATGTTTTTATTTATTTTTGAGGCAGAGAGAGACAGAGCATGAGCAGGGGAGGGGCAGAGAGAGAGGGAGACACAGAATCTGAAGCAGGCTCCAGGCTCTGAGCGGTCAGCACAGAGCCCGACACGGGCCTTGAACTCACAGAGTGTGAGATCATGACCTGAGCTAAAGTTGGACGCTTAACCAACTGAGCCACCCAGGCGCCCCTCAGTGGGAGGATTTTTTAGTAAAGCAATTTATATATGGAATCATCTTTTTTGATCTCCTTGGTGGTCAGGAACATACCATAACTACCAAAGTACCATAGATGTATAATTGTGTGAAGAACCTACTTTATAAGCAAGTATGTGTTTAGATGCTCAAGTGCAAGTTGAATGATCTAGAAAATGAGGCATTTACCGATCTAAATTTACTACTGCTTCAAATAAAATATTTATATTTAATAATTATAAAAGTAAGATAATCTTAAGATGTTCTTGCCTTTAAAGTTCATCACTAATGGATCTAGGCACTAATGGATCTAGTTATTTGAATATGTGTGTAGTTCTCATTTTTCCTTTGATTTTATATTTATAAAATAATTTTAAAAGAATTATTGTATTTCTTTGCTCCTAAGACATCCATCTCTTGTTTGGTTTAATTCCTTTTTAAAGATGAAATACAATTCTAAACTTGCTGGGGAATGCATGGGAAGCATTCTTTTCAGAGCTATCTATCAAGGACACATTGTTTTGGTGTGCGACTCTATGGATATAACTGAAAGTCTGGTAATTTTTCAGAAAATATTAATATATGAATTTAACTATTATTGTTCTATTAGCCAAACCATAACAAGAATGATCACTATTGACCCTGGTACGTATTTTCTACCACTCCCAATTATATTGCAACTGTCTTTGAGACATTGCTACCCATGACCCATTAGTCACCATCATTCATTTTGGTGACAATCTCCCTCTCTTTTCCTTCTATAATTGTTAAAACCCATTGTTCTTGTTGTCCAAGTCACTGACAAAAAATTAGTTTTGGTGCATATGTTTACTGTTTAGATGTCTTCAAACACATAAAGTCTTATTGTTTCAACTTGTGTGTACTTAAGATATATATTTATTCATGAGACACATTATGTGATTCAGGTCAAGAAAACTCTCACGTTGCCTTCTATGGTAAAGAATGCTTTATTGGCCATCATTCAATATTTTGTTGAGGAATTTTAAGGGATACTTTTTATGCATACATTTTTCATTGATGATTTACAAACTAGTTACCAGAAGGTATTGAAAAAAATGGTAGATTTTACCATCTCTAGAAGTTGTCAATTACCAAGTACTTTTCCTAGCAAAACATTTCTGATCCTTAGATCAGGGGCCTCCTCATTATGAAAGGTAACCGGAAAGAGCCCAGCTTGTTATCAGAAAAAGGTATGTTATGAGGGAACCCTGTGTTGGTAGAAAGACCAGGTTGGATGAACTCTCTGGTCTCTTGTAAAATTTGATAATTCTTATGGATGATGATACTTAGCCAATGACCACATTAGGTAATCTCAGTTTTGCTAAGGATTATAGAAATTCTTGCTCTGAACAAAATCAGAGACAGAGTATAGTGGTGAAAATGATAGTCTCTGAACTCAGACGGCCTGGGTTTGATCTCATCTCTGACACGACCTATGTGACCTTGGTCATTTTACTTAACATTTATGTGCCTCACTTTCCTCACGTGTTGAACAGAGACAGTAATAGTACCTCATAAAGCTGATGCAAGGATTTAATGAATTAATGTGACTATAGCTCTTGGAACAACAGATAGTATATAGACATTCAACAAATGTTAGTTGATAGTAATGAATGAATGATACTGTCATCAGCTGGGGCATCTGTGCCTCTTGGAGATACTTACACGGTTGTCACTAATCCCCCAGATTTATGATGCATAAGAGTACAATACATCTGACAATGATTTCTATGAGTTTCTAGCAACCAACCTCTTCAAGTTTCTTGATGCTGTCTTGGTTCTACCTGAAGCCAACGTGAAGACAAAGTTCAGACTGTTGATTAATTTCTACTTACCCCAACATTGTGGATGTCACTTCCGTCACACCATTTTTCCTCATTTTCTGGGCCCAATTTTCCATCTTCCTCTCATTGCCTTACATAGGCCTTTCTGCATGCATTTAAACACTTCTGGACGTAAGATTTTACAACAAAGGGGCTTATTAATAATAGAAAAATTATTATTTCTCTAGCAAAGCTAGATGTTTACCTAAGAGAAAGTCTTGAACAGCTACTAGGGTAATACAATGTCTTCCAACTTGATGCAAAAGCATAGTAATAATTTTCATCTTTACTATTGTCATTAAGCGATTTTATAGTCACTCAGATATATTAAAGGCATAATTCTCAGTCCAAGTGTGTAATGAGAGTAGGCAGTTCACATTTAATTCTCATTTTCACATGCCTACATTTCTGGTTCCATGATTATTTTTAGTTCTTCATAGAATTTTTCTTCACTTTTTAAAATTGTGGTAAAATACCCATACCATAAAATTTACTGTGTGAGCCATAAAATTTACTGTGTGAGCCATTTTTAAAGTTTATTTGTTTATTTTGAGAGAGAGAGAAAGAGAGAGAGAGAGAGAGAGAGAGAGAGAGCAGGGGAGGGGCTGAGGTGGGGGGTGGAGAGAGAATCCCAAGTAGCCTCTGTGCTGGATGGAGATCATGACCTGAGCCAAAACCAAGAGTTGGATGCTTAACTGACTGAGCCACCCAGGCACATTGTTAAGAGTAAAATTCAGTGGTATTAAACACATTCACGTTACCATGCAACCATCACCACCATCTCTCCCTGCAACTCGTTTCATCTTGTAGAACTAAAACTTTACACTCGTTAAACAATAACTCTCTTCCCCTCTTTTCCCTTCCCCTCAGCCCCTGGCAACCATCATTATATTTTTTGTCTTTAGATTTTGACGTGCTAGGAAGTCCTTCCTGTAAGTGGAATTGTACAGTATTTTTCTTTTTGTGTTTGGCTCATTTCACTTAGCCTGATGCCCTCAGGGCTCATCCATGCTTTGGCACATGTCAACATTTCCTTCCTTTAAAAGGCTAAATAATATTCCATTGTGTGTATATACCACATTTTGCTTATCCATTTATCTATTGATAGACACTTGGGTTGCTTTCACATTTTAGCTATTGTGAATAATGTTGCTGTGAGCATAGATGTATAAATATCTCATTGCAACCCTGCTTTTAATACTTATGGGTAAATACCCAGAAGTGGAATTGGTGGATCATATGTTAATTCTACTTTAAATTTTAAATTGTTTTTCACAACAGCCGTACCATTTTACATTCCAACCAACACTTTTCATGGAATTGTTAAGTACAGAATGCTTGTCTAATTATTTTGACATATTCCTACTGGGCAGTGAATATTGTGAAGTTTGAAGTGAATACATTTTGAAAGTAAGGTTATATTTTTCCAATTCATTTTTTTCCTGCTGTGCCTATGAAGGCTATGTTCTAAGACCTACTTAATGTTAATTTATGTTACCAGGTGATTCAGAGCGTCAGTGGACTTTTTCCAGAACAGAAACATGTGGGGCCAAGTTTCATACCTCTAATGGAAAAACAACTTGGACTCCAAGGATTTATTGGCTTAGTTTAAAATAAACTCTATATTAAATTCCTATGCGCTGGCAGTTAAGGAATAGATGACCACATATGTTTTCTTCTGAAGGCTTGTAATTTTTTTTTGCACAAAATACACCAATGTGACCAGGAATGGGGACACTGGATTACAAAGAAAGAATTGGCTAGCTGAAAAAATACTTATATAGAGGACTGAAACAGAATCTACAAGCTTTTCAAATTATCAAGAGAACAGGTTAACATTTGTGGTATTATTTTTTCTGGTTAAATAATATTTGTGCTTTTTAATATTTTGGTTCAAAAATACAGATACAGCTTTCTAAGGGACAGAACCCAATTCTCAAACTGAGAAGTTACTAGCTGAAAATCTCACAGTCTTTTGGGGTTATTTCCACAAATTAGTGGGTCACTTTCTCAGAAAATCTTCTGCATTTATTGTTTATGGACAGTGAGCGTAGAAAGGAGGAGGAATGAGCTTACTTACGGAACAAAAGTATTCTGGTTGCCAGAGTTTTCATTTGTTTATTAGTTCATTTGTTTACTATGCTCCGTTGAAATATCAATGTCTTCCCTAAGAAAACCACTTTCCAACTAAAGTGTTCATAAAAGGGACTGACAACCTTGGGTATATGTCAGTTTACTTTACACAGGAATTTAAATAGAACTTAAAAAATGTAGCAAAGACTTTTGTAAATGATTAGTAAGGCACAAGGAGCGCTTGTCAGGGGCGCCTAGGCTATGCTGTGGTAGCAAATTAACCTTGAAGCCTCAGTGGCTTACCACAAGGAATTTTTATTTCTTATTCACGCTATATGTTCAATGCCAGTCCCATGAGAAGGGGAAGGCCCTTCTTCTCCACATGGTCTCTTAGAGGGGCGAGCTGATGGAAGTCCCATCTCCTTGTGGCACCACCATGGCAGCAGATGGCTTCAGGGTTTGCCACGACAGGGAAAAGGAATGTGGAGCACTCATACTCTTCTCCAAACTGGAAGTGATGCCCATCACCTCCACTCAGAGCCCATGGGCCAGAGGTAGTCGCACCACCTTTCCCAACAACCTGGGGCTGGTGGTCTTCCTGGGGTCTGAGGGAGGAGAGAGAACCTAGATTTAATAAGCACCAATAACTTTCTCTTTGATGAATTCTGCTGGAGTTTTGGATTAGGCATCTCTATAAAACAATTTTCCTTTTGAAATCAGTCACATTCATAATTCTTTATGTTTTTCTATGTAGGTAAGTAATTTTCATCTTTTTATTAATTTAGTAATTAATTTCACATTTTTAATGTGGTAATTCTAGGCAGGAATAAATAAAATAAGGATTATTGAGAAGGAATTAGTAAAGGTATAGATGTAATCAACCATGAAAAAAATGTCTATGGAAAAAATGGCCATCATATGTCAATGTATCTATAGGCTTCATTTGTATTATCAATCATACTTCATTATTTCTTTTTCTTTTCTATAAAACCATAACTAGAACTTAAATGAGACTCCAAATGCAGTAAGGATTGATTGCAAAATCAGCACAAGGGATATTGTATGGAAATAAGGAACTATACTTTAGATCAGTTTTAATAGATTGTCCTTAATTTATTTTATACTTTTTCCCTCCATTATCTTTTCCTGAATCTTAATCTCATGTTTTTTTTTCCCTTTCTTATATCTCATTTTTCTCCTTAAGTTTCTTTTTCCATTTATCAAAGTATTGTATCAAGCAATATTTTCATTTTGGGTACATGGGGAATAAACATGTCTGCAAATGTCTTTATTTTACCCTCATGACTGATTGTGTGTCTGAATTATAGAATTTTATGTACACATTTATTTTGATTGAGAACTTAGAAGGCATTGCTCCAATACCCTTTAACATTCCATGCTGCCTGTTGGAAATCTGATGTTATTCTTATTCTTGCTTCTTTGTAGATAATACCATTTTATCCTGTCTGTAAACTTTTAGAATTCTTCGTATGCCTTTGCAATTCTGAAATTCCACAAGTCATATTCATCATGTTCAGCTGTACATCTTCTTAAAAATGTCTGGCTCAGCATTTTGTGGCGCAGGAAGATTTCTTTTTTCCCCGTCTCTGGAAGCTCTCTTCCCATTTATTCTTCCCACCAGGTCACCAAGATGGCCACTGCTAACTCCAGGCTTGCACGGTCCTCATGGCTCAAACCCCAGAAAAAATGACAAGCGACTTTCCCAACGCTGCAGGCAGGATTTCCTGGCTAGCCTTAGTTCATTTACTCTTTTCTGAATTGGCCCTTTGCGGCAAAGGTGTTAAATACTTTGGCCCGTTTATTTCTTACCACCTCTACTCCCTTCACTGAGGTCCAAGGCATTCTCCTATCTTCCCTGGATTACCGCAGTAGCCTCTTAATTGACCTCTCGGTTTATGTCTTTGCTTCTTTCAGTCTCTTCTCAGTGCTGGAGTCAGAGCTGTTCACATGTGTGTCGGATCAAACTTTGTAAAGCTTGCCTGTTTCACTTCAAGAGAAGCCAAAGTCTTCAACGGTAGCTTGAAATACCACCCACGATCCACAGGAACTGGCCTCCCATAATCCCTACACCCCTATCTCCTACCACCCTCCCCCCATCTTACGCTATGCCTCTGCCACGCTGGCCTCCTTGTGTCTGGCCTTACACATGCCAGACGCCCTTTCAATCCCAATTCAGTGCTCTGGTTGCTCCGCTCTTGGATTCCCACAGGTTGTTTCCTTATCTCATTCTGGTCTTCACTCAAATGTCACCTATTTAGGGAGACTGTTCCCATCCATGCATTTAAAATTACATCCCTCTATAATGCTCGTGTCTATTTTATTTTTCTTCATTTATTTCCATCTATTATACTATTTATTTTACTTATTTATCCTGTTAATTGTCTAACCCCATGAAATGTAAACCCCGTGAAGGCAAGGGGCTTTTATCTACTCTGTGCTGTATCTTTGGGCTCTAAAACTGCGTGTGCTACATAGTTAGCCACGAAGTATTCGATAAATGAGTGAACGAGTGGCAAACCTAAGCCATATGCTTGCTCCTGTTTGGGGGATGTGGGGCCATATGGAGGGGAAGAGGCGGTTCCAGCTGGTCAGGCAAGCGTTAATAAATGTCAAAAACAAACAAACAAAAGATCCGTCTGGTGAACTTTGAGAAATGGGGTCTGTGTTAAAAGGGGATAAGATGAGTAGGTGAAAGAAAGCCACAGACTATGAAACACTACAGTGGTTTTCTAATTTGTTTGATTTTGAATTTTGAGTGTATATAATCGTCCTTATATGTTATAATAAGTTTTAAATGTTAGGTAATTTTGCCCGGAAAAAAAGTATGGGGAAAATAATTTTTTTCTGATTTTCTGTATAATTTGTTTCCAATTTTAATTAGATTTTTACTGCTTCTGACCAATGAATGAATGAATAAGCTAGGTTTGGGCAAAGAAATATTTTATTGTTTTCAAGAGAGCAGGTTGCAAGACGGGTTGTCAGGCAATCTCTCTATATTAGATTTCTTCTTAACTGTTTGCCTGTATCCAAATGAAATTTTTGAAGTTAATTTCAGGCTGAATAATTAACAGGTTGATAGCTATCACTCAAAAGTTTTTATTTGTATCTAATACCCTCTACCCCTTTAATCCGTCTCACTGGAGTTCTGTTACTTTTTGTCCAAAGAACTAGCTTTGTGTTTTACTGATCTTCTCCATGTTTTTCTCTTTCATTGAGTTCTGCCTTTATTTTTGCTATTTCTTCCTTGGTTTGCTATTTTGCTATTTTTCTAGTTTCATGTGTTGAGCCCTTGGCTCATTTGTTTTCATTCCTTCTTGTGTTCTGATAAATGCATTTAAGGTGTCAGTTTTCCTCTAAAAAGGCTTCAGTTGTGTCTCCTAAAGATTTTGATGTGTAGTGTTTTCAGTGGTGATAAATTCTAAGTATTTCCCATTTGATTTCCTTCTTGATTCAAATTGTTTTTAGAAGTAGTGTGAGATTTTGTTTTCAGACACATAGACATTTTATTTATTTATTTATTTATTTATTTATTTATTTATTTATTTATCTATCTATCTATCTATCTATCTATTTAGAGATTTGATGTCTCATCTTATTTATTTGTTGCTCTTAGAAAATCTCATTTTTGACTAGAGTCAGACTTATGTAGAAGCTGTCAGAGAGGACAGCAGTCTGTTCCCTGGCAATCTGTTCCTGGCATTTTTGTTTGGCCTCCTTCATTCTCTTGGCCAAAAATTTAGCATATTCTGCAGCCTCTTCTTTATTTTTCTCAGTACGCTATTTCTTAAAAGCAATACACCCACATTTGTGTTGTAGGACACGTGCAATAACAAGACCCTGAATCTTGAGTGCTTTGGTTCCAGGTTTCTTACTTTCCTTGTTTAGGGGCTTTCTCATAACATGGTTGCAGACATCGTCCTTTTTTTAATCTTTATTTATTTTTTGAGAAAAAAAGAGTGTGAGTGGGGGATGGGGGTGAAAACAGAGAGGGGGGCAGTGGATCTGAAGTGGGCTCTGTGAGAAGAGCAGTGAGCCGGATGTGGGGCTCAAACTCAGAACTGTGAGATCATGACCTGAGCCGAAGTCGGACGCTTAACTAACACTCCCACTTCATCTTCTTTACAGAGATTGAAAAGGTTGTGGATACTGCTTGCTCTTTTGGGTCCCAGGTGACAAGGCACAGTAGTATCAGTGAGTCTGGGAATATTGTCCTTCCCTTTTTATACAATGACCAAGTTGAGAACAGTGAGCTTGGCATCCACAATGCAACCCAGACAGATTTGCACTTTTCTTTCTCCAGTCTTCCTTGGTCTGGAGCAGGAATGCCCCTTACTCAGCAGTAGGAGGTCAGAGCCGTGGATCAAGATACCCCACTTCTTGGGGAAGCCTTGTTTGTCCTTGTCACCACTGATTCAGGCCACATAATCCTTCCATTCTTCACCCAGAGCATCAGCAGCAAGTTCTTTGGCCATACGCTTCTCATAAAAGGTACAAAGTTTGCATTCATTGCAAACTTCAATGAGTTTCTGGCAGTCAGTAGCTGGGAAAGAGGTGTTCAACTTCATCCTGAAGCAGCTTACCACCTCCAAAGCACCACGAAAAAAAGCAGACATATAGATATCTTAAAGCTACGTTTTCACTATTAATTTCTACAATTAATGCGTTATAGTCAGAGAACACAATCTGTATTAAATCGATTCTGTGAAATTTATAAAGACCTCTGTTGTAATACATCACTTTGTCAGTTTTTGATAATATACCATGTATGAGGGAAATGAGTGTGTGTATTCTGTTCCTCAAGTACAGAGTTCTGTGTATCTGAAATTTGCTAATTTACAAATTTACTAATTTGAAATTTACATCTGCTTTTCTGTTTACCTATTGTCTGTATAAGCCACTGATTGCTGAGAGATTGTGCTGTAATCTTCAAATACATAATTGCCAAATTATTTGCTTCTTTTTTCCAGTTCTATGAGTTGTGGTTGCTCGGCGTATTTTGAGGCAATATATGTTTATGAAGGTTATATATTGCATTTTTGGTTTTTTATTAGTCTGTAACATCTTTCTCTATTAAACATATGTATATATGTTTAACAATGCCTGGTAAATATATTATATGTGTGTGTGTGTGTGTGTATATATATACATGAATTGTCTATTTTCAGATATTAAAATCTTTACCACAGCTTGCTTTGGGTGTATGTTTGCCTGGATATCAGGCAGGATATCTCCAATGTCTCCATATTTTTATTTTTAACTTTCCCTATCCTTTTGTTTTCTGTTTTTCTTCTTTTAGATGCATATTGTTAGATCTTGGTTTTTAAAATGACTTTTATTTTGTGATATAAAATACATTATGTTAAATAAAATATACATACAGAGGAGTGTACAAACAAATTTTAATATTTCGGTACTTTGTCCCAAAGCATAAATTCTAGACTATTTGAGTCAAGAAATAGAATTACTGTCAGAAGCTTAGAATGCTCTCTTGTGCCCCTTCCAATAAATCTCTGCCATCCCCCCAAAGGTAACCACTCTCCTGCCATTTGCGGTCACTCATCACTCCCTTACATTCCCTTACAATTTTATGGCCCACTAAACACTATGCTAAACACTACGGCCTAGTTTTGCCTGATTATATTATTTTGTGTCTGGCTTCTTTCCCTCAGTATTATGTGACTGAGTGTAGAAGTAGTTTTTTCTTTTCTTTTCTTCTTATTGCTAAGGAGTGTTCCATTGTATGATTATAACACAATTTACCCACTTTCCCGTTGATGGACATGTGGGTCATTTTCAGCATTTTGGCTGTTTTCATAAGCCCGCTGGAAGCATTGTTCTCCGTGTTTAGCATACCTCTGCTTGCACATCTGGCACGAGTGCCCCTCACAGTAAAATTTATGGATCAAAGACCGTACATGTGATCGACTTCGGCAGATATTGCTAAGCAGCTTTCCGGTTGGTTGCCCCAATTTGTACTCCCAATAGCAGTGTTTGAGAGTTTTTTCATTGGCTTTACAATGTTGATACATGGTATCGTCAGTCTTAAAATTTCATTATTTTGGTGGTCTTACCTTGCATTGGCCTGATTGTTAATGAGGTTAAACACCTTTTCATATGTATTTGGCTGATTGATACACTTTTTTGTAAAATGGCTATTAAGTCTTTCCCATTTTTTCCTTGGGGTTTTTTTTTTTTTTTTTTTTTTGCTTGTTTCTTACTGATTAATAGGACTTCTTTACACATGCTGGTATGGGGTTGTAGGGGTTATACGTACTGCACTCTGTTCTCATTCATTTGCTTTTACAATGCCTAATGTTGTCTTTGGGTGAGTGGACATTCTTAATTTCAGTGTGTTCCCACTTATGAAGCTTTTCCTTTATGCTTGGAGCCAATGGGGAATGACAGTATTGTCAATAAATGATAATGAGCCAATTGGTTATTAATTTTAAAAATGAAACTTTACTTTTATTTGAAATATAATCAAAAATTAATTGCAAGTAGAGTGTATATCTAATATGAAAGGCAGACAAAGAAAGTTCTAGAATAAAAGGTAGGATAATATCCTTATGACCATAAGATAGTAAAATTAAGAGCAAATAAGAAACACTAACCATAGTCATCTTTCCATTCTCAAACGTTGTAAACTAATTAATGAACATAGCACATCCTTCCAATTATTTAATTATTCTTTAAAAAAAATTTTTAACGTTTATTTTATTTTATTTTTGAGAGAGAGAGAGAGAGAGAGAGAGAAGAGCACGGGAGGGGCAGAGAGAGAGGGAGACACAGAATCCGAAGCACGCTCCAGGCTCCGAGTGGCCAGCACAGAGCCCGACGCGGGGCCTGAACTCATGAATAGTGAGATCATGACCCGAGCTTAAGTCATAAGCTTAACTGACTGAGCCGTGCAGGTACCCCTATTTAGCTCTTCTTTAATTTATTTCAATAATGTTTTATAGATTTATAGAATTCTTCATAGAAGTATCACACAACTTTTGTTAGGTTCATTCTAATGTATTTGAAATTTGATGATGTTGCTGTATATGTATCTTCTTAAAAATTTTATTTTCATGCTATTTATCACTGGCATATGAAAATTTTATTGAGCTTTACCTATTGGCCTTATATCTATTAACCTTCTATGTCTACTCTGTAGTCTTAATAATTCATGTGCGGGTTCTTTTCCACATGTAATATCGTATCATCTGAGAATGCTGAGTCTTAATTTTTAATTTTAATCATTATAGTTCTTACAATTTTTTGTTTCATTTAATGTTTTATTTAATGTTTATTTATTTTTTGAAGGAGACAGAGGCAGAGTGTGAGTGGGGGATGGGCAGAGAGAGAGGGAGACACAGAATGCGAAATAAGCTCCAGGCTCTGAGCTGTCAGCACAGAGCCTGACATGGGGCTCGAACTGATGAGTCTTGAGATCATGACCTGAGCTGAAGTCAGATGCTTAACCAACTGAGTCACCCAGGTGCCCCTTAATTCTTACAATTTTTAAATGAGCCCTGCTAATACAGTGTTGTTGGTGGTGAGCATCTTTGGTTTATTCCTAATGTTAAAGGAAAAGTTTTCTTACATTTCACCATCAAGTATGTGATGGAGGAAATAAGGACCATTTTACTCATTGAAAATGGTGCAGTAAGAACCTCTTTGTTTTGCCCATGATAGGATTTGGGAAGGACTTGGTCTGGCAGTTCATCTCTGATCCACCTGGTTTTAGCTGGACTGGTTGGGAGGAGAATCCACTTCCAAGATCACTTTTTCCTCTACACATCTAGAGCCTTGACATTCTTTGTTTTTTTTTCCTTTTCCGTGTGGCATTTCATCCTCCTGGGACTATCAACATGGGTTTTTACAGCATGGCCAGAGTAACTGGACTTTATAAATGTCATTTGGCCCCCCTAGGACAAGTCTATTTCTTTCAGATCTAAAATCCTATGAATCTGAGTCCCTGAGGTCATAGCAGTTGCAATGAAACATACCTATTTACTGAAAAACAATTTCTAATCTGAACTTTGGGCTTGACCAAATTTTAGTACTATGGGGCAAAGAAAAAATAGATGATTCCCTTGGTTTTTGTGATGACAGACTTTTACTTTTGAGGTTAGATGATGTTATCTAGGGTGCTGGAAGAGTGGCAGGTGCACATGTAAGTTGACTGTGAGGAGGTGGGGACAAAACCGTGTAGGTGAGGTGTGAGTGAGAAAGAGAGTGTGAAGCGACAAAGTTGGGCGGGCCACAGGAAGCTGGGCGGACCACAGGAGGCTGGCCGGAAAATAAAAAGTCTCTGGCTTTACTTAAAAGCAAGAACAAAATAACCCAAAGACAAATGGAAAATCTCACACACAAAGTCTAGAAAGGGATGGAAACAAAAATACTCACACAAGTGCTCGGGGTAAGGTAAGCTGAAGTGTCTGGCCAATTACAATCTACCCTGTAATTTTTGTATTACTTCGCAGGACTTTATGCAGTACGGTAGTGTATTTAAAAAACAAATAGAGGAGCAAACACTTCATTTAGAAATAGCCACAAAACTTCTTTTGTAAAACTTAAATTTCTGGGTTTATAACTCCAGCAGATGAAAAAAAAATGCTCTATTGAAACCTAAAGAATGTGAAATTGGGGAGTCAAATAATGTTTTGGTCTTTGGTCTCAAGCTAAATAGTATACTTACATGTTGGTCCACTAGGTGTCTCTTTGCGTACATGTTATGATTCCAGCCAGAGGCAGCTACTCTATTCTTGAAGGAAACAGTTTACGTGGATTGTGCCAACAAATGCCTTCATTTGAGAGTGTTTAAGAATGACTTTAATTTACAGTTCTTCCTACAGGATAAAGAGACGTGTCTTGGCTACATCTCTCACTCCTGCATTAGAAGTTTTGGAAGCATTGACCCAGAATTGTCAGTAGCTGCAGAATTCAGGTACTTGCACTGGGGTTGTTGACAGGCTGATATTGCACAATAGTTGCCCATTTGGGATTATGAGCAGGAAGCCAGCCCCACATGATTTCTGAATGAAGCCTTGGCAAGGATACTCAATTCCAAAACAAGCTGTGTTTGGCTCTCCACTGTCTCTTTCTAGGAGCCCTGTGCCTTCCTGATCAGATCCTTCAAAATTACCCATGGGCGCACATGTAGCCCTTTGTGTACAAGGTATCACTTTGAGTCACATAAGGTCCCTTTGAATTGTCCAAATTTGGTAAATAATTTACCCACACTAACTTATCCTAAAATAAAGGCAGGGCCAATATAAGTGAATAAATATTCATTAGGTGCCTGCTGACAGTATGTCTGGACTGTAGTATCTATAAGAATTATTATACTCTTTCATCCTGTAAGAATGTGATGAGATTTACTGTTTGCAGAAAAATTAAGCATATTGCTAAGGAGAAGTTGAAAAGGCAAAGATTACTTGGACACTGCTGATGTCCAAAGGGCTCTGGGCTTACGGTATGAAGACCTGAATTCAAATTCTGAATTTTTAACTTGCTAGCTGTGTAAAGTAGGTGGTATGCCTGCTCTGTATGTCAGTTTATTCATTTCTAAATGTATAGGTAATACTAGTTTACAGAGTTGGCATGCAAGCTACAGTGAGCACCAGTTCTGCCAAATATCATTATAAGAGCCTCCTAGACAAGTCACCGTATTCTTAAAAATTTTTTTCCATTTTTTTTTTGAGAAATAAATGACAACGTCACTGTATAAATTTGAGGTGTGCAACGTGGCGTTTTTTTCTTTTTTTATTGAAATATGGCTGAAGTATACTGTATTAGTTCCAGGTGTACAACATAGTAATTCAACTCATATACAGTATGAAATGATCAGTGGGATGTGTAGTTACCATCAGTCACCATACAAAGTTATTACAATATTATTGACTATGTTCCCTGACAGCCTAATGGTTTGATTTATGTATTTTGTGAAATGATTCACCACTTTGGTTCAGCAAACATCTATCTTCTTATATAAATACAGTAACAAGAAAAGAAAACGAGAATAAAAGAAACCATTTTCTCCTTGTGAAGAGAACTTGTTAGAATTTACTCTTAACAACTTTCCTTTATGTCCCACGACGGTGTTAGCTAGTCATCGTGTTTGTTACACTTCTAGTACTTATTTGTCTTGTGACCTGAAGTTTGCACCCTTTAAGAGAATATTTATTTACTTTTGAGAGAGAGAGACAGAGAGCGTGTGAGTACACATGCAAGCAGAGGAGGGGCAGAGAGAGAGAGAGGGGGAGAGAGAGAATCCTAAGCGGGCTCTACACTGCCAGTGCAGAGCCTCACGTGGGGCTCCATCCCATGAACTGTTAGATCATTAACTGAGCTGAAATCAAGAGTCAGACACTTAACCTACTGAGCCACCCAGGCACCCCAGAAGTTTGTGTTTTTGACCACTTGCTTCCAATTCCTCCTCCCCCAATCCCTGCTTCTGGTACCCACAAGTCTGATCTCTTTCTCTAGAGTTTGCTTTTTTTTTTTTTTAAATAATGTTTATTTATTTGTGAGAGAGAGGGAAGATGCGCATGAGTGGGGGAGGGGCAGAGAGAGAGGGAGGCAGAGGCTCTGCGTTGACAGCACAGACCCTGATGTGGGGCTCGACCCATGAACTGTGAGACCATGACCCGAGCCAAAGTCAGATGCTTAACTGACTGAGCCACCCAGGCTCCCCTGTTTATTTTAGATTCACTTACAAGTGAGATCTTGTCTTTCTCTGTTTGACTTATTTCACTTAGTATAATTCCTTCAAGGTCCATCCATGTTGTCCCAAATGGTAGGATTTCCTTGTTTTTGGTTTTTGGGGTTTTTTTGGTTGAATAATATTTTATTGTGTCTATATGCACCCAAACTTCTTTAGCCATCCATCAGAGATAGACACTTAGGTTGTTTCTGCGTCATGGTTATTGTGAATAATACTATGATCATGGGGGTGCAGATATCTTTTCAAGTTACTGTTTTCATTTCCTTCAGATAAATACTCAGAAGTAGAATTACTGGATCATGGGGTAGTTCTATTTTTTATTTTTTGAGGATCCTCCATACTGTTTTCCACAATGGCTGCACCAATTTACATGCTCACCAACAGTACACACGGTTCCCTTTTCTCCACACCTTTACAGCTTTTGTCATCTCTTATCTTTTTGCTGACGGATGGCTATTCTAACAGGGATGAGGTGATATCTCATTGGGGTTTTAATTTGCATTTCCCTAGTGACCAGTGATGTTGAGCATCTTTTCATGTACCCATTGGCCTTTTATATATCTTCTTTAGAGAAATGTCTGTTCAGGTACTATGCCCATTTTTGATTGGATTATTTGTGTTGTTTTGCTCTTGAGTTGTATAAGTTCTTTATATGTTTTGGATGTTAACTCTTTATCAGATATATGGTTTGGATGTATTTTTTTTTCCCCATTCTGTAGGTTTGTCTTTTGACTTTGTTGATGGGTTCATTTTTTACAAGTTAATTTATTTATTTTGAGAGAGAGAGAGAGAGCAAGTGAGCGAGAGAGCAGGGGAAGGGCAGAGAGAAAGAATCCCAAGCAGGCTCTACAGTGTCAATGCAGAGCCTGATGTAGGGCTCGATCTCATGAACCATGATATCATGACCTGAACTGAAATCAGGGGCTGGATGCTTGACTGACTAAGTCACCCAGGTGCCCCTGTTGATGGGTTCTTTTGCTGTGCAGAAGCTTTTTTAGTTTGATTTGGTCCCACATATATTTTTAATTTTGTTGCTTGTGTTTTAGATGTCATATCCAAGAAATCATTACTAAGACTCATGTCAAGAAGGTTTTTTCCTTACGTTTTCTTCTACGAGTTTCATGGTTTTTGGTATTACTAAAACTTACACAACTCAAGAGCAAAAAAACCACAAATAATCCAATCAAAAATGGGTCTTTAATCTATTTCAAATTAATTTTTGTGGGTGGTAAAAGATACAGTGTAGGAGTGCTGACAATACCGAATCCATCTTTGGCCCTCCATCTTGTACTTTTCTGCACAATGACCTCCCTCAGGGCTATGTGTTCCAGGCCCTTTGGAGGTTAATGTATGTCCTGACCAGAAGGCAGGAAGGCTTGTTTTGAGCTTCTCTCTAGCACACAGATGGCATCACTTTCGATAACTAGTAGAGATCCTTTAGCACACAGATGGCACAGCTTTAGTTAACTACCCTTCGACCTCATCATAATGCCCCTCTATAAAACCTGTGGATTAAGGTCTGAGCTTTGTGGAGAATAGCTCCATAATGCCTGGGTCATCACAGATGACCGATCCCACTGGCAGTAAGTTACTCTGAAAAAACTCTGTAAACAGTATGTAGTGGCTTACTTTGGTTTTTGGTCTCAAAGTGCCTTCTTAATTTGGAAGATACTTACTGTTCCTCCTCCATCTTCTAACATATGGGTTCAGTTTCATCCTTTTATATGTGAATATCTAATTATCTAGCAACATTTATTGAAGAGACTTTCTTTTCTCTACTGAGTATCCTTGGCTCCTTTGTCAAATATTAGTTGACCATGGGGTGCCTGGGTGGCTCAGTTGGTTAAGCATCTGACTTTGGCTCAGGCCATGGTCTGATGGTTTGTGGGTTCGAGCCCCACGTTGAGATCTGTGCTGACAGCCTGGAGTCTGCTTCAGATTTTGTGTCTCCCTCTCTCTCTACCCCTCCCCCACTTGTGCTTGCTCTCTCTCTCTCTCTCTCTCTCTTTCTCTCTCTCTCTCTCTCAGAAATAATAATTAAAAAATATTAGTTGGCCATATATGCTTGGGTTTATTTCTGGGCTCTCTATTCTAGTGGTCTATTTGTCTCTTTTTATGCCACTACCATCCTGTTTTGATGAGTATACCTTATAGTACAGCTTGAAGTTAGGAAGTATGATACCTCCTGTTTCGGTCTTTCTCAAGATTTCTTTGGCTAGTTAGAGTCTTTTGAGTTTCCATATAAATTTTAGGAGTGTTTTTTCTATTGTAAACATTTTGATAGGGATTGAATTGAATCTATAGATGGCTTTGGTAGTACTGATTATTTTAACAATACTAATTCTTCCAATCCATGAGCACAGAATATCTTTCCATTTATTTGTGTCTCCTTCAATTTCTTTTTCAAAGTTGTGTAGTTTTTAGTTTACCTCCTTAGGTAAATTTATTCCTAAGTATTTTATTATAAATGGGATTAATTTCTTTCCTAGAAATGTTGTCGTCAGTTTATAGAAACACTACTAATTTTGTATCCTGCAACTTTACCGAATTCATTGATTAGATCCACAGTTTTTTGGTTGAGCCTTTAGGATTTTCTATATGTAAAAGTATGTTGTCCACAAATACAGATAGTTTTACTTGTTCTTTTCCAATTCTGATACCTTTTATTTCTTTTTCCTAACTGATTGCTCTAGCTAGGGCTTCCAGTAGTATGTTGAATAGGAGTGGTGAGAGTGGGCACAATTGTCTAATTCCTGATCTTAGAGAAAAAGCTTTCATCTTTTCATCACTGAGTATGATGTTAGCTGTGGGCTTGCCATTTATGGCCTTTATTATTTTGACATATGTTCCTTCTATGCATAATGTGTTGAGTTTTTATGATGAATGGATGCTGAATTTTGTTTGCTCTTTCTGTGTGTATTGAGATGATCAAATGATCCTGTTCTTTAATTAATGTGACATATCACACTGATTTGTACACTGTTGATTTAAACTATCCCTGCATCCCAGGGATAAATTCCACTTGATCATGGTGAATAATCCTTTTCATGTGCTGGTGAATTTGGTTTGCTAGCACTTTATTGGGAATTTTTGTATCCCAATTCATCAGGGATATTAGTTTGTTGTTTTCTTTTCTAGTAGTGTCCTTTTTATGGTTCGGTATCAGGATAATGCTGGCCTTGTGAAAGCAGTTTGAGATTCTTCCCTCCTCTTTAACTGTTTTGCAAGAGTTTCAGAAAGATTGGTGTTCATTCTTTAAGTGTTTGGTGAAAGTCACAAGTGAAGCCCTCTGGTCCTGGGCTTTTCTTTGTTGAGATATATATTTTTTATGATTGACTCAGTATCCTTACTGGCAACTGTTCTATTCAGATTTTCTACTTATTCCTGATTCAGTCTTGGTAAGTAGTATGTTTTAAGAATTTTTCCATTTCTTCTAAGTTGTCCACTTTATTGGTTTACAGCCTCTTCATAATACCCCTTATTATCCTTAGAATTTCTGTGGTATCAGTTGTAATGTCTCCTTTTTTATTTATAATTGTGTTGATTTAAGTATTTTCTCTGTTTTTCTTGGTTAGTCTAGCTCAGGGTTTGTCAATTTTATCTTTTCAAACTCTAAGTTTGGTTAATATTTTCTATTGTTTTTCTCTTCTCTATTTCACTTTTTTTCTTCTATAATTATTATTACCTATATTCTGCTAACTTTCTGCTCAGTTTGTCCTTTTTCTAGTTCTTTAAAGTGTAGAGTTAGATTCTTTATTTGGGATTTTTCTTGCTTTGTTTCATAGGTGTTTATTGCTATGAACTTTCCTCTTAGAACTGTTTTTGCTGCATCCCATTAAGTTTTGGCATGTTGTATTTCCATTTTTGTTTGTCCTAAGAAAAAAATGTTTAAATGTTTATTTATTTATTGTGAGAGAGCAAGCAACAGTGTATGAGCAGGGGAGGGGCAGAGAGAGAGAGAGAGAGAGAGAGAGAGAGAGAGAGAGAAAATCCCAAGCAGGCAGTGCACTGTCAGCGCAGAGCCCAATGTGGGATTCCATCTCCTGAACCATGAGATCATGACCTGAGCCAAAAGAGTTGGATGCTTAACCGACTAAGTCACCCAGGCACCCTGTGTATCAAGAAAATTTTTATTTCCCCTTTAATTTCTTCTTTGGTTCATTTGTTGCTCAAGAGAGTTCTGTTTAATTTCCGTGTGTTTGTGAATTTTCCAGTTTTCCTCTTGTTATTGATTTCTAGTTTCATGACATTGTGGTCAGAGAAGATAGTTGATATCCTTTCAATCTTCTTGAGTATGCTAAGACTTGTTTTGTGACCTAACATATGGTCTATCCTAGAAAATGTTCTATGTGTGCTTGAGGAGAATATGCACTGCTATTGTTGAATAGAATGTCTGTTAGGTCCATTTGGTCTATAGTGTTGTTCCAGTCTGCTGTTTCCTTATTGATTCTCTGTCTGGATGACCTATATACTGTAGAGAGTCAGGTATTAAAGGCCCCAACTATTATTGCATTACTGTTTATTCCTTCTTTTAGCTCTGTCAGTTTTTGCTTTATGTGTTTAGGTGCTCTAATGTTGGGTATATAAGTATTTACAATTGTTATGTTGTCTTGATGTATCGACACCTTAATCGTTATATAATGATCTTTGTCTCTTTTAACTATTTTTTTTTTTTTTTTAATTTTTTTTCTCAACGTTTATTTATTTTTGGGACAGAGAGAGACAGAGCATGAACGGGGGAGGGGCAGAGAGAGAGGGAGACACAGAATTGGAAACAGGCTCCAGGCTCCGAGCCATCAGCCCAGAGCCTGACGCGGGGCTCGAACTCCCGGACCGCGAGATCGTGACCTGGCTGAAGTCGGACGCTTAACCGACTGCGCCACCCAGGCGCCCCATCTTTTAACTATTTTTAAAGTATATTTTGTCTGATATAAGTATAGCTACCCTTGCTTTTTGTGGTTACCTTTTACTTGAAAGGTCTTTTTCCATCCCTTTACTCTCAGTGTATGTGTGTCTTTAAGGCCAAAGTGAGTATCTTGTAGGCAGTATATTATTGGATCTTGTTTTATACATTCAGCTATTTTTTGTCTTTTGATTGAAGAATTTAATCCTTTTGCATTTAAAATAATTATTGATAGGTAAAGACTTACTATTGTCATTTTGTTAATTGTTTTCCAGTTGCTTTGTAGATCCGTTGTTCCGTTTCTTATCCCTTTGTGTATGCTTTTTTTTTTTTTTTTTGGAAAGAGAGAGAGGGTGCAAGTGAGCAGGGGGGCAGAGAGAGAGTGGGAGAAAATCCCAGGAGGGGCAGAGAGAGAGTGAGTGAGAGGGAGAGAGGGGGGGGAAGCGGGGTTCACCCAGGTCAGGGCTTGTGCTCACCTGAAGAAGGGGCTCGTGCTTACCCAACGTGGGAGTCAAACTCATGGACCATGAGATCATGACCTGAGCCAAAGTTAGATGCTTAACTGACTGAGCCATCCAGGCACCCCTGCGAATGCTTTGATATCTTTTGGTACCCATATGCTTTAACATCTTTATCATAATTATTACATAATTACCTTTTGCATAATTATTACAAGATTTCCCCTTGTGGTTACCATGAGGCTTATGTAAAATATCTTACACTTCTAACACCCTTTTTTAAATTTGATAATGAATTGATTTCAATAGAATTTTCATACTTTACATTTTTACCTCTTATCCCCCTCCCATTTAGGCTATTGCTGTTATAATTTACATGTTTTTATATTGTGTAACTAATAACAGTTTATTGTATTTATGGTCATTTTGCTACATTCATTTAACTTTTAAACTAGAGTAATGAGTTATGCACCATTATTACCATATTGCAAAATCTAACTATGACTATATATGTACTATTACCAGTGAAATCTACACTACCTTTTTGTATTTTTATGCTGTTAAATTAGCATTATTCTACTTCCACTCAAAGAGCTCCCTTTAGCATTTCTTGCAAGGCAGGTTGGTTGTAATGAACTCCCTCAGCTTTTATTTTTTCAGGGAAGTCTTTATCCCTCCTTCATTTTTGTAATTAAAAAAAAAAATAATGTTTATTTACTTTTGAGAGAGAAAGAGAGTGAGGGAGGGGAAGAGGAAGAGAGAGGGAAACACAGAATCTGAAGCAGGCTCCAGGCTCTGAGCTGTCAGCACAGAGTCTGACACAGCGCTCGAACTCACAAACCATGAAATTATGGCCTGAGCCAAAGTTGGACACTTAACCGACTGAGCCATCCGGGTGGTCCAGTGATACCCATTTCTTTGGGGCCAGTTATTAGAGCTTTATCAGTTTCTTTGGTGGTGTCATATTTACCTGATTTTTATATGATCCTTCTTTCCTTTTGTTGGTATCCGTGCATTTGAATCATGGGCCTTCTTTTCTGAACTTTATAGGTTTGCTTTGGCAGAGGCAGTTTTTCACCAGTTAGCTCAGTTTGGGTTTCTGGGTGTGTCTGCTGGTGATGTCTTTGGACAGGTGAGACCTGCTATTGTCTATTTTTGGCTGAGGCAACTGTTTGAGCTCTGATGATGGAGATGGCGCTGTGCCACTGGCTGAGAATAGTTGGATGGGACTACTGGCTTGGTTCGTTACCCAAGTGAGGCTGTAAGATTGGCTCCACAGTGGCGGGAATTCTTTGGCCAGGCTTACTAGATGGTTGGGACTGGGTACTGTCTTCAGTAGTAGTAGCTGAAGCTATGAATGAGCTTCCCTACCCTGGAAGGGCAGTGGGCCAGGGCCCAGAGCTTGTACAGCTTGTTGTTTGGGGACCTGAATCGGCCTGAGTGTGTCCTGAATTCCCCAGTCAGGGGAATCCACCCATTTTGCTGTGCAGATGGGGGAAGCCATGGGCTGTGCTCTCGGTTCAAGTGCCACTGTACGTAGGGCTGTGGAATATACCGTGCGGCTTCGTGTGTGCTTCGGTTACGTTTTCTTGTCAGACAGGCTGAAGGCTGTGTTCAGTGATGAGTAGGGCTATGAATTAGATTCCCTGCCCAAGCATAGTGCAAGCAGCTCTAAAGCCAGTAAAGCTCTTTGTTCATTGTCTTAACTCAAGCTGGCCTGTCTGACTTTGCGGTGCAAACCACTGGCTCTGTCTGCTCTTGACTCAAGCACCACTAGGTTGGACACCTTTCAGGTGTTTTCTCCAGCCCTTCTGATTTGATGGGTCCAGAAGACACTCTCTGCAGTTGGTGGGGCCAAATCTCAGCCCCTTGCCTGGGTGGGAGGGGAGGAGCCACCCCAGGCCATTGTCAATTTCCCAAATAGGTTGTCTATTTGGGAGGAGCCGGGAGCTACCTTCAGCCTTGGCTATGAATTAATTCATCCACCAGCGTGTAGCCCGGGAAGACTTCACACTTGGTACTGGCTTTGCCCTGGGGGAGATCAGCTCTGTCCACCTGGCTCTTGGCTCCAGTGCCACTGGGCTGCACAGCCTCCAGGAGTTTATCAGCCTTTTTCATCAGATGGGGCTGGAAGGCACTCTCCACAGCAGGTGGGGCTATGACTCGGCATCTTGCCTGGACGTGGGCCACACAGCTCTGTGGCTGACAAAATTTGTTGGAGGATCTGAATCAGACAGATCAGCACCCCTCCTCCCTGCCCCCGCCACCCCAGAGTTCCCTGGTCAGAGTGCGGCCCCAACTTGGTTCTGTAGATGAACAAAGCCTCTGGTTGAGTTTACTACTTGGGTACTGCAGGCATGAACTTGGTCTCCCAAGATCTGTGTGCTGCTTGTTGCCAGCCCAACCTTCCTTCTCCATCATAGTCAGATTTTGGGGGCTGGGCCCTACAGATTCCTCTACAGTCCCTGTGGTACGATATTAGGGTAGAGTCTCCTACAAAGTGACTCACAGCGCTGGGAAGCTGGGTTCTCAGGGGAGATCTCTGCACATGGTGCTGCCCTGTCTTGGGGGAGAGGCGATGTAGTCAACATGTAGCCATTTCTCTTACCCTTCTAAGGCATCATCTTGGGCTTTGAGGTGCAGGGAGCTACTTCAGCCTCACCCTTATGTTCTAGAATTCTCTCAATGGTGTTTTGTTCTTGAATAGATGTTACTTGTTCTTCTTGTGAGAGGCAGCAAAGTAAGAAGCAACTTATGTCCGGGTGCGTGGGTGGCTCAGTCGGTTAAGTGTCTGACTTTTGGTTTTGGCTCAGGTCATATCTCACGGTTTGTCACTTTGAGCCCCTGCATCAGGCTCTGTGCTGTCAGTGCAAAGCCTGCTTTGGATCCTCTGTCCTCCTCTCTCTCCGCCCTTCCTCCAGCTTGCACCCTCTGTCTCTCTCAAAATAAATAAATAAACTTTGAAAAAAAAAAAAAAAGAAACCACTTCTGTCACCATGTTGGTAATGTTACTCCAGTCACCTTGTTCTTGAAAAAGGAAGCCTTTCCATTATTATGCGCAACAGTTCAGCTCCCTATGGTCTCTACATTCTCTACTCATCCTGTCTGACAAAGCCTTGGGCACTACCTTTGCAAAGTCGTATGGCCTGTTAAAGTGATATTTCCCAATGAAAGAGCTAGCCAGACAAAAGGGGAATTTTGGCCCCAATTCCACCTCAATAGGTGCAAACAGCAGGCAGCTTTTGTAATAGGTTTTCTTTCTCTGGCTTTCTTCCAGCCAGCAATGGTCCCGTGGTAGAGACCACTGCTGCATAGGGTGTACTTTATTCACTCTGGTGGAACACGTTCAGTGGAAGGCCATTTGGCAAAGCTGAATTAGAACGACTGGCTGTCTCAGAGCAGTGTATGTACAGTCTGGATCACACAAGCAGAAAGTGTGCTATCTTCCACGCAGAGAAAATAGGGTTATGATTCTTGCCGAATAAAGAACAATAAAGTGGAGAAATTGAGGGATGCGAATTGCAGAAAGGTAAGGGCCATCACTTGCTGTTCATGCCTGGTCCACCTTAGAGCACTGCATCTTCTCTCACCACAAACAGGGGTGTGGGGGGGAAGGAGTCAGCTGCTGTTACTCAAGGGCTGCCATTGGAGAGACCCAGGGTGAGCTCCTGGGTCAGACTGTAGTGGACTTTGAGACTTGGCCTGGGGGCTCCTAGTGTTTCCTGTGGCCTCACCAGAGGCCTAGTGGCCCTTTCCCTACTTGATGTGGTGTCTTGGTGCTACTATCAACCTTTGAGAAGATTCCTTGAGTTTCAGCCACAAATGTCCTAGATCAGACCTAAGCACACAGCTAGATTGAATCTTAGAAGGACTTAGAAGGACTTAGAACCCTAGAAGTTCTTGGGATCTGTCACCGCCTGGAAGAGGAAGTAGGTACCATGCAGGTTTTATCTGCATCACTGTACAAGGCTGCTGTTAGGGTGTGTGTGTGTGTGTGTGTGTGTGTGTGTGTGTGTGTGTGTGTTTAGAGGGGTGTGCAAATATGTTTTGCAGGGCCCTTGCCTATATAAATAATTCGAAGAGCTGAAAGCGTGCTAGCCTAATTCTGGAAGGCCTGTGGGAGCAATCACTTATAGGTAGGGCTGGCATGATGGAATTTAAGACAATCGGGAACAGAATCAGCCCCATGGGGTTGAGTCTCTTCCAGCATCTAGTGAACCCTATGAGCTGGGGAAGGAGAGTGCCTCAAAAGGAGCAATGGGCGTAGGGTGAGATCCGTAGGGCATGGCCCACTTACCTGAGCCCTGAGGGCAGGCATGCGGGGGTGCAGACCGCAATCTTTGAAGTTTGGAGTTCTGGAGGCTCACAGAAGGGCCAGAGACCCCTCCAGTCCAGGGACACAAAGGAGTTTCGTGCCTTCCCAAGGGGGCGTGGTCAACAGCCACGTGCACCCACCTGGTGGTGCAGGTTCTTCCGGGAGGTAGAAGAGGCAGGTTGTTCAAGATGTCTTGCCGTTTGCCACCTGCTTGTTACCATAGTAAAATAGTCGATTGGGAGCAGACATTGACATGATTGGCTGACAGAGGAACTATCCTCGCTTAGAATTGTAAATTTTTCTGTCTGAGTCTTGACTGTCAGGGCTGGCAGCTTCTGTGGGAATGTAAGAATGGACAAGCGAGGGAGAGGTCTGCCAGTCTCTTCAGATGATGTATCACAGCATTTCGGTGGTGTTGAAAATAAAGTAATTTTAATCATCATAGTTTGTTTAAAAAAGCTGTGGCTCTGAAAACCATCTGTCAGTTCATCCTCAAAGTGGAGAGACGGCAGAAAAGAAATGTAACAAAACGAGTGGGAAACTTCACAATAAAAAGAGAAAAGAATGAGAGAGAAAAGAAAAAAAACTGAGGATTTTTAAAAGCATGCAGGGAATGGATTGGAATCAGAATGACAATGGAGCTTAAATTTAAAAGAAAAAATGTTTGAGATAATTTGGAAAAGGATTTTTCCTTTTTTGAATTTGCTGGACAAAGTAACAGCTCCAGCCCCTCCCCATGCCATACATCATGGTATTTGTGCTCAAAAGGGAGTCATCTTGTATTTTGCTTGCTTCTCTCCTGCTCTGCCTTAACAAGGGATCTTCTGCTAATTGGCAGAAGATAATGGATTATCTCATGCCCTATGCTTTTATATATGAGCAAAGATGAGTTTTCTCTCTTGCTTCCCATGGCAATGCTGTGACGGACTACCATGTAACAGAGGATGCTTGCTTACTGTTCTCATTGCTAGTTAAATGCCCACTTTGTTGCCACATGTATTTCATGCTTTTGGACGATGGAGACTTCTGCCTCTAAGAGTGACCAGCATTTTCTATTTCCTCTTTCGCTCTAGTTCCTGGACTAACAGTAATGCACATGGTTTGCTTATGTCCATGGACTTTCTATAAATCCATTTGTTGCTCTGCGAATATCTTGTCAAATGCGAGCATTGTCATTTTAAAGGGTAAGCATGTTGTGAATTAGTATGTGGGTTTTTAGAATTTTGGTTCAGAGTTGTCTTGCTCTGTGAGAAAAGAAAAAAGGAAGCAGCTTAGGCCACGGTTTATTTCACTTGAAAAACTGTCTTTAAATCACAATAAATTGCCTTTTCTCAAAAAGTTTTTATTTAAATTCCAGTTAGTTAACATACAATGTACTGTTAGTTTCAGGTGTACAATATAATGATTCAAGACTTCCATACAATGCCCCGTGCTCATCTAAATCGTCTTCTTTTTGAAAACCTTTAGCACAGTAGGCTCGTACTGGTTTTGCTGCACCATTCCAAAGAATATAAGGTCTAGGGGGGAAAAATCAAGGGGGCTACTTTTGGATCAGTTGAACCAATAACTACCTTTAGTGAATTTTTCTTTGCTCTTAAAAAAAAAAACCCAACCAATTATACTAGCAACTGCCTGTATAGCATTGGTTGCCATGTTGATATTCTTGGTTTATTTTCTGGTTTCAAAGTGATGTAGCACCAGAGTCCATATTTTTGACTTAACTAATTTGCTAAATAGTTTCTAAAATAAGTTGCCAGAATAAACTTGCATTTTGTGTCTAAAACAAAACAGAATGCTTCTTCACTAGCGTCTTAGTCAGCTTGGGCTTCTAGAACAAAATACATAACTGGGTAACATGTCAACAACACAGATTTATCTGTCCTAGTTCTGGAGACTGGGAGTTCAAGATCATGGTGCCATCATGGTTGGGTTCTGGTAGGAGCTTCTGGGTTGCAGACTGGCGACTCTTCTCCTTGTCTGTTCGCATGGTGGAAAGAGGGTGAACTAGCTCTCCGGCCTCTTTAACGGTCTTAATCCGATTTATGAGGACTCCACTGTCATGACCTAATCAGCTCCCAAAGGCCCCACCTCCAAACACATCACATGGGGATGAAAGGTCAACATATGAATTTGGGGGGGAGGGTTGGTGGGACACAAACATTCATTCCATGACAACCAGTATATATTAAGGACTTTTTCTTCTTTGAAATTAACTTTATTATTCATTTGGTAATGAAATGTGTTTTCCACTTTTTCAGTTACAGAACTTATCAAGAATACATTTTATTTCATTTCGCAAACGTAAAAATATATTTACGACCTTACTGTTTTGGCTGTGATGTGTTAAGGAATTGTGTTTTTAAAGAAGATAACTGTCGTCAATGTGACTGAGAAAACTATCCCCTGAAACCGTTAAACTCTGCAACAAGGCACCCAAAATGTCTCTAGGAGGGTAGGTTAGGAAGTTTAATCAACCTTGAAGAGTAAACGCTATTTTATTTGATGAAACCTGTTATCACACTTGCTCGCATCCTTTAGTTGTGTGCTAATTCCATCAGGAGGAATAGTTTTCTGTAGCTAAACCATTTCTAAGTAATTGCTCCCATTCAAGGTAATTGTTCCCATTTAGTGAGCCTGCATAAAGTCCTGCAAATTCCTCATGTGATATTTTATCTAATTCTCATGAAATCCCTGAGCTGGTTGTTAGTATTTCCCTTTCACTATTCGGGGACATTAAGTGATTTTCATAGGTTTCCACATTTAAGGAGCGGCGGAATGAAATGTTTGACCCTAACCCATGTGGGTGTGTAGTAGTAGTTTTGAAACGTGTTATTTTGGCCGTGTACCCAGAAAGTAATTTGGAAGCCTGATATATTCCCTGACACTTTACATTGTCACCTAGAATTTTCATTGTATGTTTAAATGGTTGCAAAAGATGTCACTTCTGGTGTATTATAAGTCTTGATAGTAAAAAGATTATATTTAAATATATATAAAAATATATAAAACGTTATACTTAAATATAACCTAGGCGATCTAAATAGCACAGAGATTTTATATGTTTCATTAATTGTTTTTTTAAAGTCATCTTTAGAGTTTTAATTTTACATTATTCTATTTACCCCCATGCCCCCCGAAACTCATATTTTCATTCTACTACTCCATGGATTTTTGTACAATTGTATAATTTATTTTTTGCTTCAAAAACTTTCATTGATGACATTATGCATTTCAGCAAAAAAAATACATATTTAAACTGAAATTAATTTAATTTTTTGTGTGTCATAATTCTTTAAGCCAATAAGATTTCATTTGGAGTGGGTTATATCATATTTATTAGTAGTATATAATTTGACAACATGAATATGCTATTTTGACAAATAATGATTAATACAAGAGGTACATGTTTTTATTGAAAATGAACTATTTAATGAGATAGATGAGGCTTTTCCTCTAATTATGGAACTACTTCTAGGTAAATATTATTTATTGCTAGAATGAGAGAGAGTTCAGAGCAAATTTTAATCCTATTGTTGGTTTTTATATATGTAAGCACTTAAAACTGTTTGTCACCTAAATAAATAGATGGAAATAAAGCACTTTTGAATTCTTTCCAAGTATATGCCAAGTATGTGTGAGCTATCACAACTCCTTTTAAAAATTAACAAACCATTAAAATAGATTTTCCTTTAATTTTGTTGACAGCAAAGAACTATATACCTCTTGATTTATGAAAGTTATTTGTTGTCTTGTCATTGGGTTCTTATACATTTTTAAGTCCTGGGAATTATACAAAAATCCTTTAGCAAAAAAACTCTTTTGTGAAGACATATCAAAAAACTCCTTCTTCCTTTTAACTCTTTTAACATATGGGCACCTTGCTTAAACTAATATTCTCATGAAGGGTTGGGAATAAGGCAAAATTATTACTTTCAAAACACTTTTGTCAGTGTCATTCTTATTTTTCATAAACTCCTTTGTGTGCTTTATAAGTATTTTTATCAAAATCTTGGACCTATATATTCAGTGTGTCAATATATAGATAACATGTGTGCTGTAACAAGGTTAGCTGAGCTGGTTCTCTTTGTCGAAACAATAAGCAAATGTGTTTACGTTAGTCTCCGTGACTACCATTTCACTTCTTTAATTCTTCTTATGGCCATGTGCTTTGTTACGGAAGAGGAGAAGCCAGAGTTGGGCTTAAATTGTTTTGATGATTCTTCTGTCCCAAATTATCTTTGAATAATTTTGGTGAAATTTTAGATTTCATATATGTTCACTATTTTAAGAAGTGCTGAAACTCTAAAATTATTAAGTAAACTGTTTACTTAATATACATAGCCTCTACAATGGCACGTCCATGCCTAGGTCTCCCCACTTATTCCTCCCTGCCCCCACCCCTGAGCACATATTGTTTCTACCCATCAGCTCTTTGAATTAGGGAAGTCTGACATCAACACAGTGTCATCACCACATCTTGCAGATTGGGAAGGATAATTCTAGTGGGATATTCCTGACCGCACCATTCCCCTAAACAAACAAACAAACAAAATTAGAATTTATAGGTTTTCCTTATGGAAACTCATCCAAAGTTGAGTACTTTTATTGTTTGTGTTTTTAATTCATTTACTCCCCAAATGTCTATTGAATCCCTGTGTGTACTAAGACTAGGGATACAGCAGTAAACAAGTGAACAAGAGAAGATATAGTGCCTGTCCTTCGGTCAGTTATACTATAGTGGGGAGTCAGATGTTAAAGAACCAATTGTAACATTAATAATTCAGTACAATTATGAGAACTTCTGTGTCTAAAAGATAACGTGCTGGGCGCCTAGGTGGCTCAGCCAGTTAAGCGTCTAACTTCGACTCAGGTCATGATTTCATGGTTTGTGAGTTTGAGCCCCACGTCAGGCTCCCTGCTGTCAGCGCAGAGCCTGCCTCGGATCCTCTGTCTCCCTCCCTTTGCTCCTCCCACCCTGTCTGTTTCTCTCTAAAAAAAAAAAAAAACGTAAAAAAAATATTAAAAAATTAAAAAAAAAAAGATAACATGCCAGGAGAGAATGCAAAAGGGGATTGATCTCTCAGAGGAACTGGGGAAAGCTTTCTTGACTAAATGACCTTTGGTCTACAGGCTTAAATGGTACGTATAGGTAAAGATTAAATGGTAGGTATAAACCATCTTGGGTGCGGGCTGTGGAAGAGCATGCATAAAGCTCCTGAGATTAGTAGAAACATGTTTAAGGAATTAAAAAAAAAAGCTAGTGAGTCAGGAAAGAAAGAGACATGGAAATGATCCAAGATGGGACTGGAGAGGAGGCAGAGGCCAGGCAAAGCCTTCCTTGTAGATTTTCATGATATTGGTCTTTACCTCATGTTTCAATGGCCATGGTAGAGATTTAAGGAGAGAGAGGATAGTTAAACGTGCATTGAAAAAACCTCACTCTGGGTAAGAAGTAAAGCTAGGACATGAGCTGGGATGTTTCTGCGATGGTTCAGGAAAGAGGTGCCTTTGACTATGGTGGTTGCAATGGGTGTAGACAGAACACACCCAAGAGACTGTTAGGAGTTTAAGGAATACAATATGTATAAGAGACATATTCTGCGCGATCAAAGGAAGGCTTAACATCAGTGTCAACAAACCCCAATGCTCAGTGGAAGAATCAGTGCTGAATTTTTCTCTCTGTCTTCTATCCTCTTCTGTCAGTTCTGCTTATTTTGCTATTAGAAATCTGGCCGAGTGAAGACATTCAGAATTCCACTGAAATAATAAGGTTTTCTGATGGTGTGATCTATTAGTTAAAAAAAACATTTTGACAACTCTTGCCTAAGCTGTGTGCTTCCCTGGGATAGGCTCAAGGGCATGAAGATGTATGGGTCTTGCCTCTACCTTTGATATTCTCATTGTCCAATCAGGTAGACCTGCCCACAGCATCGTGGTATGTAAAATGCCATGGCTATTGAAGGGTTAATTATGAACACTGTCCTGTTGGGGGGAGCGAAGGTTAAGAGAATTTAAGAGAGCAGACTGTGGAGCCTGGGTTTGAATCTGGAAATATCCGGATTCTAAGTTTCCAAGTTGCCTCTTCTGAGACATGGGAGTAATAATAGTGGATTATTCATAGGTGATTGTAACAATCAGATGGCATGAGACATGAAAATCATCAACTGGTAGAGGATGTAGTAATGGCTTAATAAATACAACAAAGGTAGCCATTATGTTATTCCAGGGGAGGGGCTGGTGATCCCTCTGAATCAGGAAAGTTTACACAGCAATGCTTTACATCATATTTAAAGGGTATATATAGTTGACCTTTAATAAGTGTGTGCTTAAGGCATAAATATGTTTTATGATGGTAGAAGAATTTATTGAATATTTTTAACATGTCAGGTACTGCTATGAGTATTATAACGATACTTTCTCACTTCATTTTTGTCTGACCCTAAGAAAGAAATACTACTACAATGCCCAGTCATTTGCATATTTATAATATCAGTCATTTGCCCAATATCACACAGTAAATTGGCAAACTGAGATTTAAATCCAGTCCAGACCATTCCAAAGCTCTGCTCTTAACTTCTACAAGTTTACAACCTTCATTGTCTAAAAGTGCTGCTGAATGTAAACCAGCTTTTGCTTATTATGTATTTGCTCAATCAACGGATATTAAAAATACATTGCTATAAAGAGCCAATAAAATATTTATAGCGTTTTATCCGAACACTTTTGTTTTATAAATAAATACTTATGGTAGGAAATAAACACATCGGGGAGCAAACAATACATTATGTGGTTATTCCGGTTCTCATAGATGATTACTGCACACATTCTGCTACAAATATCTTCAGACTTTCCCCCCCAATGCACTGATGTATGAGATGTATGTATATAAACCTGTATTTTCATGATAAAAAATGAATGATAACCTATTTTTTTCAGTAAGAATACATTATAAAACTCTTTGCATGTTTAGGACGGTAGTATATAGCATGGTTGATAGCAAATAGCGACGACTCCGCAAATGTTGGTGGTCGCTGATCGTCATCGCCGTCATCTCGGAAAACCACCCTCCAGCGAGGCTGTAATCATTTGACATTCCAACAACACGAAATTATTCTTTGCAGCACGCCTTCACCAAATGTGGCTTCTACCACTTAATTTGTGTGTGTGTACTAAGCTTGAAGAGTAAAGATGGAATCATGTTGTTTCATTTTGCACTTTTATTGCTAATGAGGTTAAACATCAGTCATTTGTATTTTTATTTTTTGAATTTTCTTCACTTGTTATTCTATTAGTTTGCTTATGATTTTCCTATCGGTATTTAAGAACTCTTTATAATGATGATTTTTAAAAAGTTTTTATTTCAATTGCAGTTAACATACAGTGTTATAGGGGCGCCTGGGGGGCTTGGTCGGTTAAGCGTTCGACTTCGGCTCAGGTCATGATCTCACGGTCCGTGAGTTCGAGCCCTGCGTCGGGCTCTGTGCTGACGCTCAGAGCCTGGAGCCTGCTTCCGATTCTGTGTCTCCCTCTCTCTCTGACCCTCCCCCGTTCATGCTCTGTCTCTCTCTGTCTCAAAAATAAATAAACGTTTAAAAAAATTTAGAAAAAAAACCCCAAAACATACAGTGTTATATTAGTTTTAGGTGTACAATATAGTGATTCTATACTTCCATACAACACCCTGTGCTCATCACAGCGAGTGCAATCCTTAATCCCCACCACCTATTTCACCCACCCTTCACCCTTCACCTCTCTCTACTCTCCTAACCATCAATTTGTTCTCTATAGTTAAGAATCTGTTTCTTGGTCTGCCTCCCTCTATTTTTTCCCTTTGCTTGTTTGTTTTGTTTCTTAAATTCCACTGATGAGTGAAATCATTGGATATTTGTTTTTCTCTGACTTAGTTTGCTTTGCATATTACTCTTTAGCTCCTTCCACATTGTTGCAAATGGCAAGATTTCATTCTTTTTTTTATGGCTGAGTGGTTTCCCATTGTATACATACACCACCTCTTTGTTATCCATTCATCAGTCGATGGACACTTGGTCTGTTTCCATAAATTGGCTGTTGCAGGAAATGCTGCTGTAAACAGCAGGGTGCGTGTATCCCTCTGAATCAGTATTTTTGTATTGTTTGGGTAAATACCTAGTAGTGCGGTTGCTGAATTGTAGGGCAGTTCTGTTTTTATCTTTTTGAGGAAACCCCTCCATACTGTTTTCCACAGTGGCTGCACCAGTTTGCATTCCCACCAAGAATGCAGGAGGGTTCCCCTTTCTCCACATCCTCACCAACACCTGTTGTTTGTTGTGTTGTTGATTTTAGCCATTCTGACAGACGTGAGGTGACATAGTTTTGGGTAGCTTTTTTTTTTCTTCGTTTGTAGTTTTGATTTGCATTTCCCCGATGCCAGTGAGGTTGAGCATCTTGTCATGTGTCTGTTGTCCTAAGTATGTCTTCTTTGGATAAATGGCTACTTAGGTCTTCCACCCATTTTTTAATTGATTATTATGTATTAAGTATATATTGCAGATATTATCAGCAGCTTGTGTTTTTATTTAGGTTTTAGTCTATTTTTTTAAATAAATAAAAATTAAGTAATTAAATTTGCCAGTCATTTTTACTGTGGTTTTTTTTCATTTGGCATTTTCCAAATAAATGTTTTATTCATATCTACGTAATATAGATATGGTGTTTTTGACATTAAAAAGGGATATGCATTCTTTGAGATTTGGGAACCATGGTGTAAGGCATAAAGTCATGCAGATTATGAGTCTGTATCTCTGGTGGTAAGGAGAAAGAGATTGAAAGGCTCTCTGTTTTGGAAGAGTTTCAGTGGCTGGAGTATGTTTAGTAAGTTTCTTGCTGATCAAAGTCTGAAAATATGGGTTTTCTTTCTTTTTGTTTTCATCCACTTTTCTTGAAACCACAGAGCATGTTGTCTTTCAGGTCATCCACTACAAAGTGTAATACATCAAAAGCAGCTCATCTTCATACTAAAGTTGGGATTTCGGAGGCACAGGGATTAGTTACATTTTTGAAATTGTTTAGTGAATATAATCAGAATAGTATTCGATCAAATATTTCCCCATCTTACACTGTGTTGCTCATCATAAAGAGGAAAATATTTTCATTTTTCAGATATTTGTTTATATACAACACAATATTAAGTATGTAAGTAACATGCATGTCTTGCTGTAGATGTGAAAGGATACTGACCCATGTACAAATAAACTTCTGGTTTATTTTACGAACTTGGTTTTAAATGTTGACGTATAGCTCTGTGTTAAAAGGCCATTGAGTTAATTGCTTTTATTGTGAAATTCATCAGTCAAATTAGAAATGCCTCCCCCTGTATCAAAGAGATAATATCCTTTTTGTTTTTAATTTTTTAAATGTTTACTCATTTTCTTGATAGAGAGAGTGAGAGCAGGGGAGGGGCAGAGAGAGAGACACACATGCACAGAATCCAAAACAGGCTCCAAGCTCTGAGCTGTCTGCACAGAGCCTGAAGCGCGGGGCTCCAACCCACGAACTGCGAGATTATGACCTCAGTCGAAGTCGGACGCTTAACTGACTGAGCCACCAGGTGCCCCGAGATAATATGCTTTTATGAACACTTTAATCCCATATTTAACTGAGACTCTTTTTTTTCTCTTCTAGCTTTTGTTTCTACCAATTTGACATCATACATGGCTACTGATGGCAATGCTCTTGTGAGTACCGTTCGGGACACTGCAGACTTAAATACTGTCAGTTTGATGAAGGAGTAAAAAATAAACAAATTGATCTTCAGTTTGGCTAGCTAGTGACTGTCCTCCATTTCATTAGCCACGAGGGGATTAAATGATCCTTTTGTTAGGTTTCAGGGGGTTTCTTATGATCACCAAGCATTTAAGACTGCTAGCTATTTGCTTTTAAAGATCAAAAACATAACCATGATTTTAATATACGATACATAAATTGCCTCTGTGTTTTAGGTCAACTATGGTAATAGCACAACCTCTCATGCAACGTCTATGGGAAAAATTCTGCTAATTATTATGCTGAAGTTTTAGGCTTTTTTGAAAATACTTTTACAGCTATAAATTTGCCTATTTAGGTAAATCCACTGAGCAAGTATGTTATCTCTATTAGACAAGGACACTTAGCAGAGAAAATTAAATAGTTGATAAAATTAACATGATATTTCTAATAGGAGGGGTGTGGGGTAGTGTGGGACTGTATAGTGTGTATCTTTTGGCAAATCTAATGACTTCATGATGGATGCATAGGATAGTTTTCGGAGTAGAGCCAAAAGCAGAACCAGAAATGGGGTATTGAGAGAATACAGTATAGACTTCCTGCAAAATAGGGGGCATGGACCATAATTTCCTGATGCAAATTAGGAAATGGATGTCAAGGCAGGTTGTAGGAATCGTGATGGAGAAATGGAATGAACTAGAAAGCTCCTGGAAGGGACACCTTACTAAAAAGCAAGGCAGCTGATTAATTCTCTGCTTTGTTAACAATTTCCTATTCCAGAAATAGAGAAAGCAATGAGAGCACTTTAATTCTGATGCTAATTCTAAATGAGAAGGAAAAGCTTGCTAGTGATGAAAATGGTGGAAACTTTGGGAGACAGGACTGCAGAAAACTAAAAATGAAAACACAAATTATAGTTCATTATTTACCCTGGGAAATTTGCCATCTAAAACTTGCGGAAAAGGCAAATGTGATCCCTTGGACACAAACGAGTAGGTGTTGTTTGATCATAGAAATGTGAATAATCATGATGAAGATAAAGAAGGGGAACACCTAAGAGAATAAATGAGGCCGCAGTGGGAAACTTGGCCAAGATTAAATATGAAGGCATATGTATAGGGTGTTCAAGGAAGGTCCTGTGGTCAAGGGCAAAAGACAGGCATCATAGATTTGTAAAATAGTCAGGAACACTAAAGCTTAGAGTTCCCAGCGTTTATAAAAATTTTTAAAAAGAAAAAGTGCATATGATGATAAGGACATGTTATACAGAGCAAAGAAATGCAAAGGAAGAACTGGAATTGTTAGATCCTTGAGAAAAGTAATGGAGGGTTTGATTTTTTTTTACATTATTTCCCTTTTCTACTGAAAGAATGTAGTGTTCCAACTGGAAGGAGTTGATCTTATATATTTAAGAAGAAATGGAAACTAAGATAGTTAGAGAGCAGTTAAGCACTTTAAGAAATTCATTCACTCATTCAAACATTCATTTAAAGTTTACTGATTACCTGTCCTGACTCTATCATTTATCACCCACTGTACTAGGTAGGAACTGGAGATTTAAGTATGACCTGAAACATGTTTAAATCTCCACATCTTAAGTAAAGTATAACCCTGGCTATTGGTGCACACTGAAGATTTGATTACCAAAGGACTAACCTACCACCCACACAATCCGCAATTGACAGCCAGCACCGCTGCAATATGTAACCTGCTTCCCCTTGGGCCCGGGAGCAGGTGGATTCCACCCTCATTGGTGGAAACTCTGGCTATTTATGGGTCTTTCTCATTTCATGAGCCATCCTCCACTCCCAGACTTAATCAGCTCAGCTCTCCTCGTGTGCCTATTTACCTGTTATTTTTATCTCGCGGCCATCAGTGTCTAGGTCGTTCGGCTAAACATCTCTCTTAAGCATTTCTTCCAGTTGCTTTTCAGTGGTTACCCTACTTTATATTTCCATTCAGAAAATTAGTTCAATTTTCTGCTGTCATTTGTTCTCTAAATAAAATGTAGCACAGGAGACCTATTTTTATGCTAGGTAGTTTCAGTAGGCTTGACACATTTGACCTAATCACATCCCGAATCACACTTCATTTCCACTAACCTAACGTTTATTGAGCTATATGTGCTGAGCCTTCTGTTTGGTGCTTATGATGGGGAACTTACCATCAGCAGGGGTGAAGGCCAGTACTCTTAAGGCACTTTTGTTGATCGTGACCTGATAGTTGCTGAGGTTGGCATGGTAAATTGTGCCAATAAAACTGCCCAAGAAACTAGATTCCGAGCATCTGAGATTTTATTATGTGTGTGGTAGAATAGCGTTTTTTCTGGTTAAGCTGAGTTGTTCATTATCTGATAGTAGCCTTTTCTCTCCTCTGAAAAAAACAGAATTTTTAGAGCTAAAGCTTCCCAGAGAACCAAAGGTATTCACTCAACAAGTTCCATTGGTTTCACCTTCTTGGTATTTCTTTGTCTTCACGGCACAACACTGCCCTTCCCTATCCCTGCTGGGATCCTTGCCTCTGCACCTGCACCCCCCCCCCAACCTCCCTTGCCCCTCCAACCCACCTGCCATGCAACAGACTGAGTGAACTTTCTTAAACGCAAATAACATGGTGTCCTTGCCTGCTGACATCTGTTCAGCGGCTTCCCATTGACTTTTGGGTAAACCTCATACTTTCAAATGTAACTTACAAGGTTCTGTGTGATGTTGGCTTTACTACTCAGTGTGGTTATTCCCCAACACTCTGTGGTGGGTGCCTTCTGGTTCACACCTGCATTCCTGTATTAGAGCCTTTCATGCTCAGGCCTTCATCCTTGGGACCTTTGTTTTTATCAACCCACGGGGTGCTTCCCCTGACTCCCCTGACTCCCTGATCCTGGGTAATGGCACTTCCATATGGACCTCATTATCCTTGTTCAATTCTTTCTTTTCTGCATTTGACTGGAAGCTGTGTAAGAGCTTGCTTGCCTCTGAATCTTGGGTCCTTGGCCCGGAGTAATTGTGCAAGAACTGGGGGTTGAATAAACAAAAGCCACAACTGACCAAATCGTGGCCTGAAATAAAGAATTAGCATAATCATCTCTAGGATCTGGGTCATAGCTTGTTGGGAAATCTGCAACATAATCATTAGATTTGGTACGATCCCTAAACATTTCTAAGAATCCACTTGTGTAGTCCTCCATATTTATAAGGCTTTCCATGCGTCATGCTGTGGTGATAACACAGTATTATACACTAAATGAGTATTGCTTATTTTTCTGATATGACTAGTTTCTCACTAAGATAAAGAAAGAGATGAATAAGCAAACAAACAAATCACAACTAGCATACACGAATCTTAAAGGCTTGATTAAGAAAGTTCTCTGTTCTCAGATTTTAGTAACAATGTTGTAGCTAAGAAAGGAAAACAGCCTTACCTTGAAGACAACAAGGGTTAGAGGGAATGCTACACATCATCTCTTGTATCATCATATTTAGTTCTTTCACCTAAAGCTTCTGAGAATTCTTACTTTCAGGGATGGCTCTTGTGGGCAGGAAATGGTCAGATTCATCTTAGATAAGAACCTTATTACAGTGGTTTCCCAAGAATTCTTTTAAATAAAATTGTTTTATTAAATATTGCCTAAATGTCAAGTGAAAACTTGTTCCTGAAACAGAAAACTCTGCATATGAATCATGGCAACTTTGCTCAGTTTTCATGCTCCATGAGGACAGCAGGCTCATTGAATGGGAAGGGACATTTACTTCTGGTGCCGTGGCTGGGTTCATCTGCTGCTTCCTGGACTGTCATCTGTGGGATGATTTGTCTAACAGCAAACCGGTATTTGTTGTGTTTACTTCACAATAAAGCTCTGCATTCATCACTTACGGAACACTTGTTGCCTGGGTGTTCTGTGTGTGGTGAACAGTCTAGACATGATTCTGGTCCCCATGGGGAACTGCCTGCCCCTCACTTGAACTCTGTGCTCATCGTGTGTGCCTCAGGGCTGGGGTGATATTCGGGGATGAAGTGAGGAATTTAGTTTTCACATTTTTGATTTACTAAAAAGAGCTCACATTTTGGCAGCTTGTTCATTTAGGCCACATGAACATAACTCCGTTAAGCCAACGCTGCTGTGCACAGGCGTTGTGCACAGATCAAACTTGGGAGGCTGTTTCACATATTTGCTGTTCCAAGTAGGACTTCCGGTGGAACAGTGCCTGACAGCTGTCTGGGGAGCAGATTACCGGGTAGGGTCTTGTTAACTACCACTGGAAAACTTCTGTCCCCCTTTCCAGTGCTCTTCTTTTGTCCCCTGCATTCTTATTTCTTTGGTTTCAGATTCTTACTATTTGTAGGACATGGTTAAAACAGGATGCTGGAGAAAGCTGCGATAGTTTTTGAGGAAACGGTATTTTAGATAAAAGTAGAGATTTGTTGAGCACAAGGTTATTTTACCTTCAAAGAAATAGCAAGGGTCAACACTTCAGGTGGGTTCAAATTTAGTGTCAGTTAATACCAGAAACTTTTCTCTATGCATGTGCTGCTTTGGGGGTAAGAAAGGTATTGGGGCAATCTTCATGTTGCTTAACTGTGCTGATGTTATTTAGTGGGGGCATTTCTCAGCTCTGCGTAATCAAGCCGTAGATGGCTTTCCAGGTATTTGTTAAATCTCCACATGTGCCAGGACTACTAGTAAGGCATCATGTGAAGTACAAATTGACATAGGACATAGTCAGTCTTTTGGCAAATATTTATTGAGTGTCCTTTCTGTGTCAGGCATTGGGCTAGGTGCTAGATTTTGAAGTCATGACATGATCAAGAACATCAATTATGTCTTGAAGTCTTGGCCAATCATTGAGTCTGTGGAGAGTTATAGTCATTCGAGCACGAGCTGATAAGAGATAAGAAAACTTGAAGAATCAAATGAAGAGGGGTAATGATTGAATAAACATGTGAACTAGAGGAAAGGCCTGAGAGTACTCACAGGTTCTGAGTTGGACCATCTGGTGGATAGGGTTACCATCATGTATGCACCACACAGATATATAAACATAAATTATAATATCTGTTGCCGAGCCATCAGCAAAGTATGGTGGGATATAGAAGACAGAATAGGCCAAGTAACATAGAGTTAAACAATAGGCTTAGGAGTCCTACTGGCTTGGGGTCCAGTCTTGGCTCTGCTTCTCGTTATGTGTGATCTAAGGAGACGTTACTTAACTTCACCGAGATCAAGTTCCTCATTTGTGGAAAGGAAGATAAAAATAGTACCTATCATGAGGATTTTGGGGAGATAATATGAGGCAATTATTACAGTGACTACAATAAATATCACTGCATGAATGTAAGACTATCATAGGAGCTAACTGCCTTCTAAAGTCAGAGAACACTTCATGGACGAGGTGGCATTTGACTTGGGTCAGAAAGATGAGTAAGCATTAACCAGATGAAAAATGGAGTAGGGAATAAAGTATTCAAAAGTATGGAGTTGTCAAAATACTTGAAATTTCTGCATAATAGAATAAAGTTTAAGGTGCCAGGAAAGGAAATGAATAGATGTCTTGGTGGCATAGTGAGGCTACTATGAAAAGGGAATTTCTTGTCCCTCAAACTGTGATTTCAAGATAGAATCTTATCAATGAAATCACTGGTTTCCTTTCAGTAATGGTCCTGTGTGTTCACACTCTGATACTATACTATGTTGTAAACATAGAACAATGCTAGACAAAGAGAAATAGGGAAAACCAAAAAAGTGAAGATAGGTTAAAAATACAGTAATAGCTCTGAGGATCAGAAATGAAAAGCAGCGAGCAAGACTGAAGCTATGGGACTAATGGGTACCTTGTCCGGAGGGAGAAAGTAGTTTGGCTACTGGACCAGTTTAAGAGGATTAAAAACTGCTCCTAAATATGATGAGAGCTACATTCATTTCTTGGTGACACCAAACAGGGGCTCCCTGACTTGTGAAAGGTGCTAAAGATGAAAAGAAAACAATCGTCAAACCACTGCCTGGGCTTAGGCAATTAACTCCCTAAAGGTTAGGGAGTGGGAGACAGGAACACAGCCCCAAAATCAGACACTGAACCTAGTCACCAGCTAGATTAGTGACTGGGTATGCAAGATTCATTATGATCACCTCAATACATGATTGTAGGACTGATTCTACACCCAGTAGAGGCAATCAGCAAACTGATAAGAAGGGAGCCATGGGCACAATAGGGGAAGGGGAGAAGGAGAGAAAGAGAGAGAGAGAGAGAGAGAAGAGAAGAGAAGAGAAGAGAAAAGAGAATGGATAAACAAAACCTCTCTACTCATATTCTGTAAACTTAAATTACAAAATAGATTTTTAAAATGCCAAGAAAGATAGACTATACAATAAAAATTCAAGGGAGACTTTATTTTACATGAAATCAATTTTTAAAAGCCTGACAGAAAAATTTAAGTACGAAACTCAAAATATCTTTGAAAATTTTTTGAAAGATTATCAGCCACGAATAAAAAAATATGAAAACTAAGTGGGTTTTAAACATATCTAGAAGTATTAGAAGTGAAAATATATTCTTTGAAATAGAATGTGCAGCAAATGGTATTAACTCAACATTGGATCCTTTCAAAAAGAATATTGGCAAATTAAAAAACATACAGAACATATGTGGTACTGAGAGAGAAACAGATTAAATATTAAGAAAAAGAAACTATATATTTGATAGTAGTGGCAAAAGAGGAGAATGAAAAGAAATGTAGGAAAGCATTATTGAATATCTCTGCTAATTTTCCATGCTTAAAAAAGGATACAAATGCTGTTATCAAAAGTTCACTCTAGGGGCGCGTGGGTGGCTCAGTCGGTTAAGCGGCCGACTTCAGCTCAGGTCACGATCTCGCGGTCCGTGAGTTCGAGCCCCGCGTCGGACTCTGGTCTGATGGCTCAGAGCCTGGAGCCTGCTTCTGATTCTGTGTCTCCCTCTCTCTCTGCCCCTCCCCCGTTCATGCTCTGTCTCTCTCTGTCTCAAAAATAAATAAAACGTTTAAAAAAAAGAAAAGTTCACTCTAAGGATTGAGCAGTATAAAAAAGAATAAGTCCATAACCAGATACACTGTAATAAACTACAGAATATCAAGGATGATAATTATGTCTTAAAAGAGTGAAAAGATCACATACAAAGAATTACAGACTGATAGCAATTTCATCAATACAATAAATGACAGACAAATGATTAAACGCTCCAAAGTGCCAGGTGAAAAGAATTGTATACTCAGCTAAACTATCATTCAATTTTGATGGCAAAATAAAGACATTCCTGTTTAGATAAACATTCAGAATTTACTACCTGTAAATCCTCCTTAAATGGACTGTTAGAGGAGGTACTCCAGGAAAAAGAAAAGTGAACCCAACAGACAGATATTTGATAAAGGAAACAAAGGTGATCACAGAAATTGATAACATATGGCACTAAATTTAATTGTCTATTGATGAGTAATGATGGTAATAATAACATTTTAACAGAAAAATAAAAATCTAGAATATAGTACCAAGAGAGAAGGCATCGAAGCAGGAGTTAAAATGTGCTGAATTGGGGCGCCTGGGTGGCTCAGTCGGTTAAGTGTCCAACTTCGGCTCAGGTCAGGATCTCGCGGTATGTGAGTTCGAGCCCCGCGTCAGGCTCTGTGCTGACTGCTCAGAGCCTGGAGCCTGTTTCAGATTCTGTGTCTCCCTCTCTCTCTGACCCTCCCCCATTCATGCTCTGTCTCTCTCTGTCTCAAAAATAAATAAATGTTAAAAAAAATTTTAAATGTGCTGAATTATGTGACATATTCATGATGAATTTAGAAATACTAAACTAAAATAGTAAATTGAGCATCAGAGGAATACCATGTAAGGAAATGGAAGAAAGGGAGAAAATAAAATGCCTATCAAGAGGCATATATAATCATATTAAAAAAATAAAAATCTGATTATAGGATGTTTATAAAAGAAATAGAAAAAGTAAACAAAAACCGTACACACAGAAATACCACACAGAAAGATTGAAAATAATAGAAATACTAATAAAGTTATAGCTCCAGCAACAAAATTTACATAGGGATGGGAGATATTTGGAAAACAAAATTAGCAACTTTGAGGTTTACATTGAATGCTTACAAAACTTGACTATGTAGCAAGTCACAAATAAATGTTAGCATATTTCAAGAAATTGATACCATAAAGATTGTGTTTTCTGAACAGAAAGCAATGACATTAGGACTCAAAAAGAAAAAGATTAGTAGAAAGTTCTCATAAGTTAGGAAACTTACAAGTACATTCTAGAATATCTCACTAGGTGGAGAGAACTGACTTAGAATTGAAAACCAGGGAGATTCAGGTAGAATTTAGATGTAAATTTATAGCTCTAAATATATTATTAAAAGCAAAGAATGATAATAAATGAGAAATCACCTGCAGGAATTAGAACAAGAATAACACAGTAAATATAAAGAAATTTAAAGATATAGGGATAATAAATTAAGAGCAGAAACTAGGGGAATAGTTTTAAAAAAAAGAAGCAAGTGGAAGGATTTCTGAAATTCTGAAATAGGACCCCAAAATATACTCTAGATTGCAGAGAACTGAACATATATTGCAGGAGATTCTAAGTAGTATTCTTGAAAGCAATTTGGAATATATCCAAAAAGTTAAAGAATATTCATATTATAACTCATGGAGTATATGTTTCTTCCTTCTTTTCTTTGTTACTTTTTATTATTTTTAAAGGAATAGAATACAAATACAGTCGTGTTTTCCTATTGACGCCTTCCTTTTTCCATTTCCCTCTCATTCACCCCAAGTTACATTGTGATGTTTATCATTCCCATGCAGCTTTAGTATTTACACGCAATATTTAACAATCTTATAAACAATAGCATTATTACAGGCATTTAATTTTCAACATGGCGTTTTTGAGATTTGTTTTGCCCAGGTAGCGCTAGTTCTGACAGACCATGGCACTAAAGGAAAAGGACGCTGTTTATCCACCCACATACGAAACACATAAGCATTCTACAGTTGTGTATTACCAGTACAATGGTGCAATTAACAAACCGTCTGTGATCTCCACTGTGCATAGGGGCATGTGTTTCTCTGGGCTGGAGTATTTATCTGAGAGTGGATCTTTCTTTTTTTTTTACACTGGCAGCACTTGATGTTTTGGACTCCCCTTTCTTTCAAATCTCTTGGTCAAGGGGCATCTGGGTGGCTCATTCAGTTAAGCGTCCCTACTTTGGCTCAGGTCATGATCTCACAGTCTGTGGGTTCAAGCCCCACATCCGGCTGTGTGCTGATAGCTCAGAGCCTGGAGCCTGTTTTGGATTCTGTCTCCCTCTTTCTCTGCCCCTCCCCTGCTCATGCTCTGTCTCTCTCTGTCTCAAATATAAACAAAAAGATAAAAAAAAATTAAAGACCCCCCACAAATCTCTTGGTCAATTCCAGGACAACCCCTCCTCTGATTTTCTGTATCTTTTCATTAGCTGTTATGTTCAGTCTCCTTGATTGTTTCTCTGTTGCTACTGTGTAACGTATTGGGCCTCCTTCAGATTCTGACTTTGAGTCTTTGTCGCTCTGCACACATGGCTGATCTTATCCTAGCTCAAGTTTTGTACTCTCTATGCGTTGATGGTTCCCAATTCTATATCTTGTTCCAGATTTTCTCCAAATCCCTAGACCCTTAAGTACAATGTATACAGAGCATTTCCAATTAGATGCCTCATATGTACATCAAATTTGCTCTTTACTACTGGACGTGTATATTTAAAACTATGCTGTCTATATTGCTGTCATTTATCCAATTGTCTAGGCTAGAAACTCCAGAATTTCCCTGGCATTTCACTCTCCCTCACTTTCTACATTCTCTCCCTCCTCCTCACTCTCCCCTTCTGGCCCCTCCTCCCTTTTCCAGCTCCTCTCTTTGGCTCCTTCTCTCCTCTCCTTCTCCCCCTTCTTCCTAGTCTTCCCACTTTATTCCTTCTTCTGTCTCTTCTATGCCTCCAGCTTCCCCTCACATTCTAGTCCCACTCACATTCCCTGTCCTACTCCTTTATATAACATCAACAGCGAGCGCAAATATCGTAAGAAGCTGCCACTAGTTTTGTTCTTGAAATAAACTTTTGCACATTACCATTTATTTCTATGACTTTGGGCAAAATACTGGACCTCCATTTGCTTCAGTTTTCTTCTTCTGTAAGATGGGGAGCACCTAGGCCATAATTATTGTGAAGATTCAATCCGGGTATTTGTGAAAAGACTCAGGGCAGTGCCTAGCACATGGCAAACGTTCTACAAGCTTTATATATATTTTCTAGCTGTCATGATCTCCTGTTCCTATTATTATTAGAATGTCTATTATTTGACTCCAGTTTTTACTACTAGAGTTTTTTTTTCATATGAATTATTGAGTAATATTTAAGGTAGGTTAGTCTTCTGAAAAAAAGTAAGTGAATTTTTCATGTATTTTCTCTGGTAAGATTTTAATAGTTAAAAGCTTTAAAACTCCCTATATAAAGTTGAGTTTACTTTTCCAGGAAGGAGACACGATCTTTGTGGGGGAAAGGTGTTCGTGGAGAAACGTTGCTAACAACACGGTCAGTTGGAATTGGCTTGACTAAAATACTTAGGACTTTTGTACCTTGGTTAAAGTATTCATAGCTTGAAATTGACAATGATGTGAGGCTTTACACCATGGAAACTGGTAAATGCCACAGATCATGGTGCATTTACTAGCATATCATTGTACAATTTTGCTAAAGACCAGAAGAATCGTTATGAAGTTTCATGAAGTGACAAACCACTTTACTGTGAATTTCAATATATCATGGAGGTAAATGGTGCCCACAGGATTTAACAATTACTATATAGATTGGAAGTCACTAGACTAATTACTCTGTAACCTGAGTGTTAGCGCCATCATTAGGCATCAGAGGAAGGTCCCTTTGTATATTTTGTTCTGGTTCCTTTGTATGTTTATGTGTGTTTTGACTGATTAATAACCACATGAATTTCTGTAACCGTTTTGTAAAATTAAAGTACTGCTTTCCAGTAAAAAGGGAATATATATTTAAAAGAAAAATTTCCCCCCAATTTTAGAACCAAGTTAGTGCAAACTCAGAATTTAGGATAATTCTTCATTTTTTTTTTTTCAACGTTTATTTATTTTTGGGACAGAGAGAGACAGAGCATGAACGGGGGAGGGGCAGAGAGAGAGGGAGACACAGAATCGGAAGCAGGCTCCAGGCTCTGAGCCATCAGCCCAGAGCCCGACGCGGGGCTCGAACTCACGGACCGCGAGACCGTGACCTGGCTGAAGTCGGACGCTTAACCGACTGCGCCACCCAGGCGCCCCAATAATTCTTCATTTTTACCCACAGCATCCCAACGGGAAGATCTTATCAGGCTTTGGACACTTGTTCTGATAACGAGTTATAATTCCACTATTGAAAAACTATCTCATAAATTGCTTAACTGGTTGCTCGGCTTTTTTTTTTTTTTTTTTTTTTTCACTTACCTAGTGAAAAAAAAACCCACATGTAACATCTTCTTAAAACTGACTAGTTAGTGGGTTCCACTTCCTGTTGTGAGGAGTAAAATGTACCTTAAACTCACTGAAGTTCTGAAGATTGTTTTCATTCTCTCATCTAAACCAATTTAGGTTTCAAATTCACATATTTGAGGTGAAACTGAAACTCCCTAAAATTTGTTATTTCTATAATATGTGCTCTGTTTCTGGTTGGGGGAAAACAGTTTTAACAGTTAATACAGATTTTATAATAATTTGCCTTAGGGGAAGTATTGTCAGAGGAGAGTGTCCTCAATGACTAAACTCCTTTACCCCCCTTAAAAAAGGTCTAAATTCTTTCTTGGTGTTGAGTGTTCACTCTCTTTGAGGTATTGTCCTGCTTGTAACTCCCGATCTCACCCAGCCCAGACACAAGATTCTAGCAAACACCAAGGGCTGGTCTTGGGCAAAATTGAGGTAAAACCTATAGATTCATTTGGGCATTCTCTAGAGCCGGCCCTAGGGTTGGATGGATGAGCTGGAGAGTTCCCAGTCCCATTTGGGGCTCAAAATGGGCGGATGGAGGAGATTCACTAGTGCTCAGTCAGGAGAGATGGACCCAATGGTGCCCGCCTTTACAGACTCTACAGTTGTCTTCTTGTGACTTTCCCATGCTTTGTTCTTCTTAGAGCTGCTCTTTTTCTATGAACTAAATGTGACTGACCTTGGTCATCTGGGGCCAGAACCTTATAGGAAAGCCTCTGTTCCCACATCTAAATTTACCTACTCTCTCCTTTGTCTTTAGTCCTGACTCACCTAAGTTTTAACTATTCAAATGATACACATATTTGGCCTAAAAAAAATATATACATATTTTTTTGGTTTCCCTGATCTCAGATAATTGCTTAGTAAAAAGACCCCAGGAGACCATTGGAGGGAATGGTGGGAATTTCAGACCAAGATGCAGGTCAGGGTGGGAGATATCTGTTGAAGAGGTGCTGAGAAGACCTTGTCATCACAATACACGTAGATTTTTGTCACGTGTCAGGACTGTAATAAATCTATTCTTGCCTAAAACTTAGGGCAGTCACTGCTTTTGTTATGCCCTTTTCTCGCAAGGATGATTGATTCCTGCAGGACTAAAATTGTATTCTAACATTTGTAAAATAAAAAGTCAGTATGAGATTTCCCAGGAAAAATAATTTAAGCACATTGACTTCATCATCGTCACTGAAGGAAATACAAGTCCCACTTATCCTAAAAATGATGCAATTTTTATTAGAATAAAGTATTTGCTTATATCAGTAATAGTGTAATATGATATTATATATAGTCATATAATGTTTTTTGGTTTTCAGATAATTTTCACATACAACCTTGTTAAAAAATCTGTAAGACCTTTATATTGGGATTATTAGAAATATCTTGACTTTACAAACAAGGAAACGGGTTCTGAGTGGTCAATTGACTTTTTCCTGGTAACACAGCTACCCAGGCAGGAGCTGATTTCAGGCCCCTGGATTTTTAAATCCTACCCTCTTTCCCCTGTATCATATTCCCTCTTGAAACATATAGTAGTACCATACACATTAGCTATTAGGTCAATAGTTAGGTATGCAGAATACTAGCCAGGAACATCTATATTATAAAATGTTGTGGTAAGATTGTATGTCAACCATTAGAGCTGCTTTGCGATTATGTACAATATTTTTAAATTCTCTACTTGTTAACATAAAAGATTAAGTCTTTTATATATGAGTAAATTCAGCTTAGATAATGTGCAACTTCTTTAATCTAAAACGTCTCTACACACACACACACACACACACGGCCATTTGAAAGCTTTTTTCTTTTTTTTTATTATCTGTGTTTGCTGATAGTCTGATCTTACACATATTGTTTAAAATGTATTGTGAAAGATGTGTATTTCAGATATATTATCTTATGTCTGATTTGAATATTTGAAGAGCTAGTATAAAATAGAAGTTGAAATTAACTTATCTTCTGTGAAACATGTGAGAAACATTCAGAGATGCTTAAAGACAGAATGAGTAATTTGAATCTGGCTGTAGATAAGAATTTCCTGATAAGGAGGATAGATACTTAGATGTCACCAAAAGAGGTTGTGGGACTTCTTTTTCTGGGATATTGAATTCATGTGGTGTAGGTGTAACCCTAGATGGGGGCAGGGCCATGGATTTAACAATCTGATACGAACCCGTAGTATTGTGAGATCGCAATTAGCTTCCCGGTTTATTTAATTAATTGGTGTTATTTAAAAAATTGCCAGGGAAGAAGCAGGATCTGTTTTTTGATTCTCTCTGACACCCACAAAAAAGTCAAAGGGGAAATATTTCATTATTTTTAAGAACTTCAGTGCACACTGTCCTGCCCTAACAGAAGTGGTAGCATTAAAACTGTCTGTGGTGGAAACAGGAAACATTAGTGATAAACGCCGAGTTACGCATCTTCGTATCTTTCTTCAGGTTCAGCTCAACGTATACCATTCTAATTAGCACATTTTGTGCCTCAGCGAGTAGCTCCCCTTTAGCTCTGCTTGGAGAGTTTTTTTTAGCTTCCATCCTGCTCATAAACACTGCCACCCCCTCCCTCCTTCTCTCTTTACAAATGTTACAACACAATCAGAAATTTCCTCTTTTCTTTCCTTCCTGCATTATCAGCAGGTTCCCTTGCGTCAGAAGCAGAGAAAGAAAACTCAAGGTAATTAGATCTCTTTTGTTTCTTTATCCCCTTTTCGTGTGCGTTGAGTGTGGGTTTTCTCTCGGATGCCTTCTTTGGGATCAGATTTATTTATTTTTTTGTCTGTCTTAATGCTCATATCAGAAGGTGGATGGCAGATTAAATTTTTGGTTATTTTTGGCTCGATTTTAAGAAATGACGGCATGCTGTTCATTTGGATTAATCCCTCGTGGTATGTCAATAAAGCTTAGAAAAGCTGGCACCCGAGTCGGGAAGTAGCTGTGTTTAGGTGGGCATTAACCCTTCTCTATCTATTGCATAATGACTGCTATTATTTTGAAAGGAGCTGTGTTAGTACAACGATATGCCTGCCAGGCTCATGATTTGAATTTTTTCAATTTATTCTTGTTGAATAATATTCTTAGACTAACACTTGCATATTAGCCTCCCTCTTTCTTTGGTCCTATCTTGTACCTTCTAAGCACCAAATGAATGCTTAAAAATAAAATAAATATTAATTCTTTTCTTTTTTTGCATTTACTTTGCATAAATTTTAGTAAAAAAAAATTCAGCTCTCAAGAGGTAAACAACAGTTACCTTTCACTTGGTCATGTAAATCAGGGTACAGTGTTATTTACCTTCTCATATAATTGCTGCAGGTTTTTTCACGATGAGTCGGAGGAGGATATCATGTAAAGACCTGGGACATGCTGACTGCCAAGGGTGGCTGTATAAGAAAAAAGAAAAAGGAACTTTCCTAAGCAACAAATGGAAAAAGTTCTGGGTGGTGCTGAAGGGAACGTCGCTCTACTGGTACAGCCACCAAATGGTGAGTCTACAGTATTCCTCTCTTTTCAGCTGCTTTGACAAGGGTGGCTTAAACATCACTGAGGACCAGGTGGTTCCTATGGGAAAGTTCATTTTTATTTCTGGAACTTGGAACAGAGCAGATAAATAAGTTCTAGAAACCTTTTCTGATCCAATAGATAGGAAGGCTATTGTACTCTATTTTACAGAAGACAGAAATCATCCTGCTTGACTCATCTTTGGTTGGAGAGGGCTGTCCAAACTTCTATCTATCTATGAACGTTACTACTCTTCCATGAGAAATTGTACTCATTTCAAGACTTACATGGACAGACAGCACTTTATATGGAAACTTTTTGTTATTAAGATTTCTAGTAAAACGGGGAATCGGCTTTATGACCTATTAGGGGTGTAAACTGATTCAGTCCACAGAATGTATTTTCATTTCTCCTCCTTTACTGTTTTTTCCTCTGCCCTTTATTGGGTGGGTTGGTTTTAGAGTCGCTAATCCGCGTACCAGCACTGCGTTGCTGACTGTTGTCTCTTGTTCCCTGGCATGCTTGGTGATGGCCTTAAAGTACGATGATCAGACAACACTTGAAAAGAAAGTTACCTGATTTGTCCTTAATCAGCAGTACACTTCTGTGGTCTGCTTCACAGGCTAGTTTTCTGTTGGGAAGGGCTGGAAATAAAGTTATTATGAGAAGGTTTGCTGAGGGTTCCTGGCTAGCAACAGTTTTGAAGACAGCGATGTTGTTGAATATTGAATGAGTAGAGACTTTTCATATAGGAATTCTCTCCATTAACCCCCAGTGGCCAGTTGCTGATCTCAGGAGAGCTGGAGTTTCTTTTGGGGTCTAATGAAGTTCAGCAATGGATATCCTTTAAGCAGTTAAGGGGAAATTACTTAGGAATTGCCCCTAAGCAAGAGCCATCCTTTCTGTATGACGCCATTCTTCTAAAATGGCTTGTGGATCCCCATCACTCAAGTAACAGAGCTTTAGAGCATGTAACTTCATAACTGTAATAGAGGTGCTGTATATAGTTTGTGGATTTTAGTGGATCAACTTACATTCATTGGGCATTAATAAGAAATTTGTTACCCATGTGCCCCTAGGCAGCTGTTATGTAAAGACTTGGTGAAACTGGACCCAAATCCAACTCCAGTGCTCTGGAATAAGCGTTTGCGCCACCCTCCCCAACCCATCCAGCCCGCCATGCTTCTTTCTCTACAACCCCTCTCCAGCCCCCTGTTCTCAAGCTAATTGCTTTGGTTTCACCCCATGCAAAACATGGTACAAAGTCCTTTATTGAGTTCCATAAAATATATATTTATTTAAGGCTTCAGTGAGCTATAACAACTTTATCAAAGATTTGGGAGGGTTTCAAGAGAGAATCACTTTGCGGAGTATGCAGGTACCCACTATCTCCCTTCTCTCGTCTCCCCTTCTGGGTATATCTGTCATCTCTTGTTTAACATGGAATAGTTTTACCCACGTTAAGGCAACCTAGGGCTGGGGTTGCACCTTCTGTCTTCGGGGATTTTTCCTAAACGAACACAGCTTTTTTTCTTAGGAGGAATTAAGGTCATTACAGATTTTTTCCTCCTGTTTCATATTATTTTTGGCTCTTGCTTTTGGGTAGTTGCGGCCAGTGATAATCTGCATCTTTTATAAATTGAGAGGACTTACTGACACACCTTTCAAGAGCTCTCTGGGAATTTCCAGAGGCTGTTGGAAGGATTGGGTATTGATCAAGCCTGGCACATCCGTGGGAAGTAATAAACTCAGATAGAGGCATGGCATTAATTTCCTCAGTGAAATTATTGAGCAAATATGTTCTTGGTGCTGTCCCCGTCTTCATAGAATTTAAAGGAAGCCCCTTCTGAATCACACACAGTTACAGATTTGGCTGGTTTGGTTCACTGGCTCATTTGGCTTAAGCTTCTCTTACAGCAGCAACTTAGAGGACAGTTACCTGTTTTAGGCATTAGGAAGCTCATGCTTCCACAGGGAGCAGAAATGTCATCTGAGATGAGATTGGAAAGAGGTAAAGGAGAGAGCCATCTGGCACCCTCAAGCGCCCTATCCTCATTTGCTTTCATGCAGATGTATAAAGCAATATTCAGGGAGCAAATCATGTACCTGAATAGAGTTAGGTGAGCGATATTGAATGGAGAATAAGTTTACTGTTATCTGGCCTTGGAGTTATCCTGATAAACGAGTGATATGTAACAGAGGGACCTCCAGCTCCCTAATTTTATGACTCTATTATAGAGAAATTCTCACTTTCTCTCTTTCCATGCACACACGCATACATACATCCACATGAGTGGGCGTGTGTGCATACCCTGACATCTTAATTACATGTTTGTGATGAGGAAAAAAGGCTACTCAATGAATACTTAATTAGCAGTCATATTCCTGGTATCCATGTGAATGTCAACTGTGAAATAAGAACCAAACACATGTCCTCAAGCTAAGAACGTTTATTGACTTTCTGCCACGCAAGGAATTCAGATTCAACAAAGTAGTTCCCAAGGCACTTAATGCCTAATGAGCAAACCTCTTATTCTCTCCTCTATTCTTTCTTCCTTGGCCTGATGCTGGGAGGTAATGGAGCCAATAGCATCCCAGCAAGAACCACTTCTTACTGAATGCCTACTGTGATGCCAAGGGATATTCTAGGTACCCTTCACACATGCTCTTTCTTACTGCTCAAAAATGCCCTCTGAGGTAATAATTGTCACCACATTTGGAAAGTTGGGAAGGCTGAGACCCAGGGAGATTGTGTGTCTAGCCCTGTGATGCAAGTATTAAGCGGGGAAAACATCACGTTCCGCCCCTTTGACTCTGTAGCCAGAATCGTTGCCATCTGCCGGCCTGACCCCATGCCGACCTGAGGCTAAATGACAGTCTTCAGTAGGGTTCTGAGAGAAGAGCTCTAGAGATGAAGTCTAGGGCAATTCTCATACGAAAGTATGGTGATCTATCTCATGGGATCCCTTTGTTGGTCTCTATTGCTCTCTGACACATCACCCTCACCATCCTGGGCACCTTTTTTGTCATATTATTACCCAGTAATTGATTCATGGTGTACCTTCTCCCTTCATGACACTTTGCTGCTTCAAACAGCACTACCCGGATTTCCTTGAGAAAGGTCAAGTCCAGATACTCATCTGCCATTTTCACACCCCATGTTCTGTGCTTAGAATGTGCTACAGAACACAAGAATGTGTGTACCAGGTCTTAACAAAACCATATTCAAGTGTAACAGCCATAAAAACCCAGGCTGTTTACAATCTTGAAATCCACACAGTTGTTTTCCCTTTCCACTTGGATAAAGTACAAATCACTTTCCTCGCTCGTGAGAGTCTCCTGACCTGTATCTCTCTTATTGCGCCACCCTCCCCTTCACCATCCAGCCTCCAACTACAGAATTTCTTTTAATTCCTTCTTAGCATCACATATGCTGGCACTCTCTTTGAGCCTTTCTACACATGCTGTTTCTCTGCCCAGAAAAAGCTTTGTCTCCATGCCCAAAAGTCTTCTTCCCACACAATCCCAATGACCTGAGTCCTCCTTAGAAGTCAGATTTTAGCTTAAGTAGCCTTCCTTCTGACCTTATCCTGGCCTTATCCTCTGACCTAAATCAGGGCGCCTCTGCCTGTACCCATAGAAGCTTGTACTTTTCTTAGTTTTATACCTTTCTTCCCCTTTGTACATGTTTGTTAGGCTTGCTGTTTTCTATAATTGAAGATAATCTCTGTAAGGCAGGATCACAAGTATATTTTAGTGCAGTGGCTGACACAGGCATTCAATTAATATTTGCTGATTTCATGAAATAAATGAAGGTTAGGAATCATCAACATTTACATTTCCCGTGGGGATCTTGAGAAATGGTAGGGATAAGGACTGCTTTTACTGGAAAATATTTTTCCAGTATGGTTTCATGGTCCCAAGTAGGTGCCACACAGCCGCTCCCATTTGGTAACATTGTATTAGGGGCTATTATTTTAAGATTATTTCTAGGGGCACCTGGGGGGCTCAGTTGGTGAAGTATCTGACTTTGGCTCAGGTCATGATTTCACGGTTCGTGAGTTCAAGCCCAGCATCAGGCTCTGTGCTTACAGCTCGGAGCCTGGAGCCTGCTTTGGATTCTGTGTCTCCCTCTCTCTCTGCCCCTCCCCCATTCCCTCTCCTTCTCTCTCTCCCTCTCAAAGCTAAATAAAACATTAAAAAAAATAGAAAATCAAAGATTATTTCTAACCATGGCCACTGGCTGTAAACAAGGGTCTGGTGATCTTGATCAACTTGATCTTGATCCAACTGGGGTGGAAAATGTTGAAAGGGAGGCAGACGTTTCCCAGGGAGCCTCTGGCACTCTCACACTTCACCTGGACACCAGGCACAGCTGGAGAAGTTTGGGACCAACATCTTCTCTCTGGTGAAGAAGCAAAGTTCTGAATTACTGTTTTCCTTCAGGTGTGTTACTACGAAATAGTGACAAGTCCTTAAGATGTTATTAGTCATTAAAAGTATCTTTTATTTTTAAGGTTTTAGATTTTTCTGCTTTTGCTGTAACTAATTTCACCTTTCTAAGAATTCTTTTTCTTGATTCTTTTTTTTCCTTTTTCTTTTTTTAATGTTTTTATTTAGTTTTGAGACAGAGAGAGAACATGAGCAGGGGAGGGGCAGAGAGAGAGGGAGACACAGAATCCGAAGCAGGCTCCAGGCTCCGAGCTGTCAGCACAGAGCCTGACGCGGGGCTCGAACTCACGGACTGTGAGATCATGACCTGAGCTGAAGTCGGATGCTTAATCGACTGAGCCACCCAGGCGCCCCATCTTTTTTTTTTTAAAGAGAGAAGCACAAGTGGGGGAAAGGTACAGAGGGAGGGAGGGAGGGAGGGAGAGAGAGAGAGAGAGAGAGGAGAATCTCAAGCAGGCTGCAGGCTCCAGGCTCAGCATGGAGACCAACAGAGGGCTGTATCCCAGGACATTGGGGTTGTGACCTGAGCCGAAATCAAAAGTCAGACATTCAAGTGACTGAGCCACCCAGGCGCCCCTCTTTTATAAGAATTTTTAAAAAAAATTTTTAACGTTTATTCATTTTTGAGAAACAGAGCGCAGTTGGTGGAGGGGCGGAGAGAGAGGGAGAGACAGAATCCAAAACAGGCTCCAGGTTCTGAGCTGTCAGCACGGAGCCCGACAAGGGGCTAGAACCCACGAGCTGTGAGATCATGACCTGAGCTGAAGTCTGACGCCTAACCGACTGAGCCACCCAGGCACCCCAAGAATTCTTAATTAAAATCTTGCTTAGTTCCTTGAGAAATATATGGTGGATTTTATTTATACCCAAGACCTATTATAAAGTAAAGTGTATTATATAACTCATTTGGAATTCTTAAATGTTTCTGTTCAGAGAGCATTTAATCATCTCGCTGATGTATTTTCTTATATTATCTAGGAGTGTATGTGGACTATCAAAATCCATCAAGGGAACATATGCATTATGGTGATAATCAACTTGGAGCCATTGCCTAAACAATTTAGGCTTTAATTACAAAGCACAGTTTAATGTTACTTATAGAGGAGAGATTGAAAATACTTTCTTTTTAAGTGAACCCCGCACGAAAAGCTCATCGTCCCCCCAACCTATTCATCCTCCTCCCCACCCACATGCATATCCTCCTACCAGTATTAGTGAGGTCTTAATAATTTGGGCCAACAGTTGTAAATGTCAGTACAGGATTAAAAAAATAAGGGACTGCATTTCTTCTTTCTATTAATGGCTTCTAGATGGGCAGAGGAGAGAGAGCTATGTAAGTGACATAATCAAAGAAGGATTTGTGAAAAAAAGCGGCTCTGAGATTGACAGTACAGATCAATTCTGTAAATTCTGGGAAGAAGGAAAATATTTTGGGCCAAATGTGAAGGACTTCTGCCCCAGTGATTTTTTTTTTAATTTCTCTTTTTTTTTCCTCTCTTTCTTCCCCCTCTCTCTTTTTTTCCTAAGAAGGTGTTTTTTTTTTTTTTTTTTAATTATTTTTTCCAAAGCTGTGTGATTTTCCTGGTCCAAGATTTCCTTTACTAGGTAAACATAGTTTTCACCAATCAGAAAACATTATTTCTGTGCATTTCAGTGACTGTAGAATATCTTCAGGGAGAAGATTCTCTTAAGATCCATCTTGGAAGACAGTTTCCCCTCCCCTGACCCCTACCCCCAAGGAGAGTAGGGGGATGGGCATTCCAGTCCAAGGGAATATGTGAACAAAGGAATGAAAATATAAATGAACTGTACCAACCCACTGTTAGGTATTATATTGAATTCCCATAACCTAGCAAGATAGATTTTATTATTCCCATATTTCAAGGAAGTTTACTGAAGCTTAGGGAATTTAAGTAACTTGCTTAGAGTCAATAAGGAGTAAGTGGCAGAGCTGAGATTAAAAATAAGATCTACCAATACCAAAGCCAGGCACTTTTCCCCGGGCTGCTTGGTGTCCACATTTAGAGGTAGCCAGGGACAGTAAATGGGGGCATCAAATGCATGGTGCAGGAATGTGGACTTGATCCAGTAGGCAATAGGGAGCCACTGGAGGTTCATTAGCAAGTGAAAGTATTCACCTAGCAGTAATAAATGCATATATTGGAGCAGAAAGGAGTTTTCAGAAGCTACTTTTCAGGAGTAGATATAACAAAATGCAGGCATGAGACATGGACTCCTGGATTGGAGTGGACATTATGAAAGCGGGGGGCACATTTAACAGTAAGAAATGGCAAACTATGTTGAGTGCTCGAATATAAGACACAAAACATTTGAGCCTAAAATAAGAATGATTCCAAGTTTTGGAGCCTGGGAGACTGAGAAAATAATGTGTAAACTGAGGGAGGAAGAGTGTGGCTAAAAATGTGAATTTCCTTTAGACCCACTCTCTTTTACTGTTTTGGTTTCTTTTAGTTTTGTACATTCTGTCATCTTTGTAGAAAATTACTAGAAACCTGCATTGTTCAGCAGGTAAGTAACTGTTGATTGATTTCATTTGATCTATTGCATCAACAATTCATTTGATCTATTGCATCAACAATTCAGGGGAGCCTCGGGGCCCCTCGGCCTCAAATAGAAAAGGTGAATCCAGCAACTCTTTATTTCATGAGAACTGATGAGGTTTGAGGTTAATATCTGGCTTAATATATATTATGCAGACTTTTCAGTTCTTTGAGAATCCAATCTGCCTGCCTGAATGTGACCCCGTTTTTTCACTCCCTGGCTAAATGGTTCCACGTGTCTGTGAGATCAAGTAACTATGTCTGTATCATATGTTTTTGGTCTTTCCTTGCCTGTGCGAATTTCAGAGGAAGGGTTTTTTTCTGAGAATCAATTTCATGAGAATCTCTACAGCAAAGATCTAAGCATGTTTTAGATTAGGCAAAATTTACGTTTTCAGAAAATGATACTTGAAAGCCAGAATTTCTCTTTTTGTGGGACAACGTCCTTGAAAATTTCAGTAAATGTAAAATGTGTTTCAGCATAAGAAAAATAAAGAATTAGTTCATTTTCCCTTGGGAAGAGACGTTTAAGTCTTCTGACCCTTTTATTAGTAATCACCTCTTAGCACAGATTTTGGAAAAATGTCTGCATGAGTTTACCATAGATTGGAGAAAATTTGTGAGGAATTTATGAATCCTTCAATCAGAACTTTTTATATGATTTTTTTCTTCTTTTACCCACTACAGTGTAAGCACCTGAGGGTATATTCTTTACCTCTCTGGTTTAAACTGTGTCCCTAGAGCCTAGAGCTTGTAGGCACAGAGTAGGCACCAGTGTTTTTTGAGTGAATTACTTATTATATTGCATAATTATCAATTAGTTATGTAATTCAATTAGTCAAAGCATAATTGAGCACCTACATGTTCCCAGAGTTCTACCAAAATGAGATGCTTTGGAATAATGGGCTCTAATTTATGTAAACTTCATATTCATTGTTTTTAGTCAACAGCCAACTTCTGAGCATATCCCAAACAAAATTCCAATATTTAAAAATGTCTCTTCATAGAAGAAAATTCAGACTAATTATGTAAAATTGAGGAACCCTTTGCCAACATATGTTCCTAGAGTTTGTACCAGAAAGGGGAAAACGGAAGATGCAACGCTGATAGATCTACACAGGGCAAAATGGGATGTGTTAGCAGCTTTAAGTGAGCAGCTGAACTCAGGGTGACGACTGATGGATGAAAGGGGTGAAAAGGACTATTTAGGTACCACTTGAAATGTGAATGTAAGAATAATTGAGGACTTTTTGAATTCTGTTACTTCCCTTATAATAATTTCAAGTAAGTGGAAATGATCTTTAAAGGGGACGTTTGTGGGGCACCTGGGTGGCTCAGTTGGTTAAGCATCCGACTCGGCTCAGGTCATGATTTCTCGGTTTGTGGGTTCAAGCCCCGCATTGGGCTCTGTGCTGACATCTCAGAGCCTGGAGCCTGCTTTGGATTCTGTGACTCCCTCTCTCTCTTCCCCTTCCTGCCCCCCCAAATAAAATAAACATTAAAAAAAATTAAAGGGAACATTCAGCCTAATTTATTTATTTTCTCTGATGCTCTCTACCACTGTGCCCTAACATTTGTTTTCCTTGCGAGGTCCCAGAATGAATTTCCAAAATAATGGTTCACCACCAAAGCTTTATGATCAGCTCAGTTTATAGTTGGGTCGGGCTGTTTTCAACAATTTCTTGTTGCTGAATTCATGTAAGGTGACAACAGTGGCTTATATTGCCAATACTATTTTTCTTTAAAATCTTTCCAAACTTTACATAATCAATTGTGAAACACCAAGAGTATGAAATCCTTTGTTTCTTTTATCTTGTTCTCAGGAGGCAGTGAAATGCTCCGTCACTGCTGATTTGGAAGAGGATGTCAGAGTTAATGACGTAGGTTGGGCTGTAGGAGAGGACAGTCCTCTTAGCTCACAGCAGTGACTGGCATGTGCATTCAGGGCCATGGTGAGCAGGGCACTGTGCTTTTGCTGGTGTTTCCACACCTTCTTTCTGTTTTACTTTATCTTTTTTTGGTAGAATCTATTTTCTTGCTTGTTGGAAATTTTATTTTGAAAGTGCTTGAAAATAGTATAAAATAATGATGTGTTCATTTACAAAAATTAGAAAATAAAATTAAGCAAAATAAAAAAAATAAGATGTGGCAAACAGAAAGAAGTCAATGAATTATGATCGTTTATTTATTTAAATGAATCACAGTCTTCCCAGCTTGATGTGATCACTGTAAACATTTTGGTGTGTATATTCCCATTTTCTTCTACGTTTTCCAAAAATAAAATACTGTGTATTTTTTTTTTAACTTGATTTTCTCACTAACCAATATATTATCAATATATTTTCACATCAACACATATATATCATTTCTAATAGCTATGTGTGTAGTACATATACTGATACATATGTATGTGTAGTAACATAGTTATTTGTACCACATAGTTATACCATAGTTTAATTATCAATCTATAGACTTTAAAATCAGAAATTCCTTTTATTCTAAAATTTCTTAAAATTGCTAACAGGTGATAGAATATATAAGCACACATACACTAACTTAAAAATAAAGTGATACATACTTAACTTACATGTATGAATATATGTATGTTTGTATAACTATTAGTGTGTGTGTACATATTGCTATGTGTGTATAAATATATTGATCTGTGTATGTATGTGTATATAACTTACACATTCTTTTTATTTTAGAGAGAGAGAGACAAGTGGGGAAGAGGGGCAGATGGAGAGAGAGAATCTTAAGCAGGTTCCATGCTCAGAGTGGAGACCCATGTGGGTCCGGATCTCATGACCGTGAGATCATGACCTGAGCAGAAATGAAGAGTCGGACACTCAACTGACTGAGCTGCCCAGGCGCCCCTAACTTACAAATCCTTTTAAGCAAGCAGGCAGGAAGGTGGATTTCACCCACGTGGTATAAAGGAGAAATAGCACCTGCATTCTAGTCTTGTAGTTCCTTACAAATTGAGTATCCCTGGCTCAGGGATGTAAGTCTCTATGCATCCATTTTCTTACAAGCGTCATCTGACCAAGAACAATATCTTTACATAGTTCAGAGCAACTTTGAGAAGATCAAATGTACCTGAAAACAACATAAAAAAATCAAGGTAATACACAAAGAAACACAATTTTACGTATGCGTAAGGCGAAATGTGCTCACATGATACTGTGCAGAATTGCGCTAAGGGTTTTTAGACACCAGAAGTGGTTTCTTTTGGCAAGAATGGGCTATCCTTTGCTAGAGATTCTGAAACATGCACCTAATAACCCTGTGTAAAGGTTGATTTTAAGCTATGAAACAGGGGAGTGCACCAGAAAGCCCTGGAGGAGTCTTCAGCTCCGTAGTTCCTGACCTGGAAGAATTCAGGGAACCCGTGATTTTGTGGTGAGGCTTTCTGTGCACATTTCCCAAGCAGTAGAATGCCACGTGGCCCATGGGATGAACTGAACTTTTGGTTAGAGCTGAGGATTTTCCTGTGAAGTCATTATTTGCTGATTCATCATCCCTCTGGAGCAAGCTTTTTTAAGGGCCAAGGGCCCACCTGCTTCTACAGAAAAGCTAACCGATGAACTCATTTGTCATTGTGCTGCTGTGTTTGGCCTCCCATAGAGCACGTTTCAAGAACATTTCAAAAGGAAACTGTGCAGTGGGAATGAAAAACACCACCACCACCACCACCAAAAACACTGAATATTTTTTAAAGGAGCCAGAATTCAGGAGACTATGTTTGAAACAATGTCTTCGAAAAAGACATCAGGAAATAATGTGATAGGGTCGAAGATGATCCCTGTGTTCAGAATCAGGAGGGCAGTTTCTCCCCTGCCGCTGCGGCTCCTTAACGCTTTGGGCAAACTGCCTGCCCTCTCTGGGCCTTCTTCCTTATCTCTGTAGCAGATGCATACATGGATGGCTCTTACCTGTGAAAGAGATGATGCTCGTTAACAGCACGTTAGCCACAATTTTTGAACTTTTCAGTCTTAAAAAAATTACTGTCGTAAATGCATTTTCATCCTTGATAATTTTTATCCTTTAATAATGAGCGTTGCAGTAGTATCTTGAAAAATGTTTTAAATTTATTTTTTTTTGTTTTTGGGGCACCTGGGTGGCTCAGTCGGTTAAGCATCCATCTCCTGATTTTGGCTCAGGTCATGATCTCACAGTCATGAGATCTGAGTCCCACCTGGGGCTGGCTCCACGCTGACCTTGGAGCCTGCTTAAGATTCTCTCTCCCTCTCTCTCCCTGCCCCTCCCCCACTCACTCATTCTCTCTTTAAAACACAAAACAAAAAAAATTAAAAAAATTATTTTTTATTTTTGAAAACTTGTAATGAAATACATGTAACGTGAAATTTCCCATTAACCGCTTTTGAGGATATAGGTCAGTGGCAAGAAGTATATTCACATTATTGTACAACAGTCTCCGGAACTCTCTTTGTCTTATGAAACCAAAACTCTGTACTCATTAAACAGCTAACTCCCCATTTCTTCCCTCCTGCATCCCTGACAGTCCCCATTCTATCTTCTCTGTGTGAATTTGGCTATTCCAAGTACCTCGCGTGAGTGGAATCACACAGTGTTTGCCATTTTGGGTCTGGTTTATTTCACTCAGTGTTCTTCAAGGTCCATCCGTGTGGTAGTGTGGGTCAGATTTTCCTTCTTTCTAAGGATGAATAACATTCCTTGTATGTGCAGACCACATTTTTTTTTTTTTATACATTCCTATCTGTTGATGGACACTTTGGGCCATGCCCACCTTTTGCCCATTGTGACTAATGCTGCGATGAACATTAGTGTGCAATATCTGTTTGAAACCCTGCTTTCGACTGTTTTTTTCTTTTGTTTTTGTTTTCGTTTTTGTTACGGGCCCAGGAGTGGCATTGCTGGGTCATGTGGTAATTCTATTTTTAAGTTTTTGAGGAACTGCCATTATGTTTGCCATAGAGGCTGCACCATTTTATATTCGCCCCAAAAGGGTACAAGGGTTCTAATTTTTCCACATCCTCACTAACACTTGTTATTTTCTGTTAGTTTTTTTATTTGTATTTTTTTGATAGTAGCCATTCTCATGTGGTGAGGTATTATCTCATTGGGGTTTGGGTTTGCATTTCTCTAACGATTATTAACCCTGAGCATCCTTTCGTGTGTTTTTGGCCATTTGTGCATCGTCTTTGGAGAAATGTCTTTTCCCATTTTTGTTGGGGTTGAGTCATACCTTAATGGCACTCATGAAACTCATGAAAACGATTTGAAGATATTTGAAGTCTCATGAACTATTGGGCGATTTCATATACATTGTGTGAAGACAAGATTATGTATTATACTGGGATTCTAAAAGAAATAACTTTATTTTTTATTTCTCCTACATTTCTAATATTGAAAGAGAATGCATCAGATTTTTAATTTTCCTAAATGGTATTCTTTACTCTTCCCCCACTCCTGCTCTAACAATGGATGGTAGATAAAGTTTATTAGATAGCAAGATATGCAATTTATTCTGTAATAGTGAGATTTCATCAAGTTTATTCCTATTTATTTGAAACCTTTCCTTCCTATTTAGTGCTTTATTTTCCTTCCTCTCTCCCTCCAGCTTTCTCACTCTCTCTTCCCCTTCCCTCCATCCCTCCCACCTGTCTTTCTTTCCTTCTTTCTTTTTCTTTCTTTCTTTCTTTCTTTCTTTCTTTCTTTCTTTCTTTCTTCTTTCTCTTTTTTCTTTCTTTCTCTTTCTTTCTTTCTTTCTTTCTTTCTTTCTTTCTTTCTTTCTTTCTTTCTTTCTTTCTTTCTTTCCAACCCTGTGTAGGTGAAAATTATCTCTAGGGTTTTAAAGTTTCTAAAACAATAGTTGGGAGATGATATTGGACAGAAGCAGATCACCAATGGCCTTGTGTACTCAGGATTTTATATTACAGAGAACAGTGACACAAGACTCTTTTGCATTGTGAGGTTTCCGTCTTAATTGTTTCTGGAAATGATGTTTCAGAAAGCAAGGACTATCTTATGTCAGACTACCAGAAAGTTTGCTAGTAACTTAATTTCATATAAAATATGATTCCATAGAAAGAGAATGGAAGAATACCAAAAATGACTAATGAGTAGAGCTGATTTACAAATCATAGAATAGGATGCCAGCCACTTCTTGGTCACCACTTAAATATGACCTAATGTGATAGTGAGGTAGTCACGGCCTTGGGTGATACTTAGGAGGAAATAATGAAGAAGATTATGGTGTGAGGAGTTGCGCTATTCATGAGTAGGAACCATGAGGAGATACATTTCTGTGAGAGAAATGGCATCTTTGTTGAGGTGTTCCAGAAGCAGACCCTGAGAAGAGGATTTGGGTACAAGTAGTGTATTTAGGAAGTGAAACCAGAAATACTTGGAAAGGGAATGGGGAAGTGAGAAAGGGTAGAACATTAGCTAAAGAAATTCTCCTTCACAGGCAAATTATGACTGTGGGGAGCTGAGGGCCCAGTTGTGCTAGGGAACCCTGAGAGCCTTTGGAAAACATGTACCACAGGGTTTCCCTCCCAAGGAGCAGGGAGCTGGGGTATTTAAATATCAAGTCCCGTCAGTCATTGCTTGAGGGCTCATCTTGGGGCCAGTGAGTGCTGAGCACCTCCGCACAGGTGGAGAAGTGGAATCTGGCAGGATGAGAAGCTCACCCACAAAGAGGTGCAGGTGCTGTTAGTGGAAGTCTGGCTGGTCTGGCCTGGTGGTAAGGATGGGGGGTGGGTGGCGGGTTTAGGGGCAGCATCACTACAAGTGGTCTGCTTCCTTCAGGTGTCTTTTTCTCCCCCGTGTTGGAGCCTCAGAACCCTCAGAACCATCGTGATTATTATCACCAGCAGCACCTTCAGTCCATTTTTATAATTAATGTCAGGAATGTGTGGATTCTGTAGGAAATTGTGCTTTGCTATTTATTAGTTAAAAGCTTTTGCTTAGGGGCGCCTGGGTGGCTCAGTCGGTTAAGCGTCCGACTTCGGCTCAGGTCATGATCTCACGGCTCGTGAGTTCGAGCCCCGCGTCGGGCTCTGTGCTGACTGCTCGGAGCCTGGAGCCTGTTTCAGATTCTGTGTCTCTCTCTCTCTCTCTGACCCTCCCCCGTTCATGCTCTGTCTCTCTCTGTCTCAAAAGTAAATAAACGTTAAAAAAAAATTAAAAAAAAAAAAAAGCTTTTGCTTAATACTTTCTATGTGGCATATCTATTCCTAGGCATTTGTAAGGAGAATCTCTTTGGATCAAAATCTCATTCTACTCATAACGTTAGATAATCTCAGATGCAACACTATTTGAACAAAAACATGCGCTAGGTAACGTGTGAAGGATATAGTGAGCTTGCCAGCATTTTAATTGTTGTCCAAAGAACTTAAAATATTTTTTACAGCGATTAATCTCGTGCAAAGACGACAAGAGAGCTAAGACCTAGAAACAGCTATTCAGAGGGCTCCACTGACAATGGACAGAATAAAAACTTACTTTACTTCATCTTTTTCTTTTCTTACTTCATCTTTTTTTCTTTTACTTCATCTTTTTCTTCATTCTTTCTCTTTTCTTTCTATTCCTTTTCCCCATTCTTATGATTGGTTCCTTGTAATTGATGTCAATAAAATCCTAAATTTTTTATAACTTTAACAATTTTACAGTACAACATGCATCCATGTTAAGTCTAGTTTGTCTCAAGATGCTGGTTATATCTGCTTTTTCACTGTGTGGACACTGACCTGAGTGCTCTGATTAAGATCACGCAGTAAGGGGCTTGCATTGAAATATTCTTTAAAAAAAAATCTTTTTTAATGTTTACTTGTTTTTGAGAGAGAGAGGGAAAGAGAGAGAGCGAGACAGCGCATGAGTGGGAGAGAGGCAGAGAGAGCGAGAGAGAGAGGGAGACACAGAATCTGAAGCAGGCTCCGAGCTCTGAGCTGTCAGCACAGAGTCCAATGTGGGGCTTGAACTCATGAGCCGTGAGATGATGTCAGACACTTCGCTGCTGAGCCACCTGGGTGCCCCTGCGTTGAAATATACTGACTCCAAATCTAGGGTTGTTCTTCTGTGCTGTCCAATGACTGTAGATACTCTTCTATGTTAGTGCCTGGATGAGACCATTTGGTCTTAGAATTATTTAACCGATTTCTGGGTTCCGGTCTGAGTTCTGTTTCTTTAACGTGAAAGAACCCCATAACTTTCCTGTTTTATGATGCCAATCTAGTTGGTGTCAAGGTTAAAAAATGGATCAGTTTCATGAATTCTGGGGCTGAGATATGATTAATTTCCCCTGAAGGCTAAGATGGTAGAGCCTCAATGACCCGTGCTTAGCACTCAGTAAGCGTTAGCTATTGTTAGATGTTTCTCAAGTTTATCATGTTTCTTAACGGATTTCAGGCCTTATCACTGTCAGGCCTGCTTCTGATATCTAGGAGAGAGGAAGACACAACAAAGGCAAACATCATTTTTTCTTGCTTCCTTGCAGGGCTTGTCACGGCCCAGTGCTAATAGGCTCAGCTGTCTGCCCGCAGGTCCAGGTGTATTTGCAGAATGTACACGCATTTCCTTTTCTGAAAGGAAGAGGGAGATGAGTTGCTTATCAGAACAAAGCAGCGTCCTGGCCTGTAGCACAGGCAGGCAGACAACGAGGGAGCCTTTAGGTTGCTTGCAATTCTTTTCTGTGGGGAGGAAAGCCGTAAAAAACTACTAAAACTGTCTAAAAAAAATAACGATGTTGCTCTTAAAAGTCCTCAGCCTGTATTCCACCAACAACGTACAGTCAAAATTCTGTGCTGTAAGGTCTCTGGGAGTAGTTATGACTTGTGTGAGGCGACATCGCCATGTCGTAACCAGTTACGTTCATTTGCTTCTATTTGTTTTTAATTTTATGGATTGCTTCTTTTTTTTTTTTTTTTTTTTTTTTTAGTTTTTGGAAAATGTAAATCACTGACTTCATTCCAAAGTCAAGATTGTAAAACAAATTACAAACAGATAAATCTTGTTCCCGTTCCTATTTCTCTACCCTCTTTTCTCCTTTCTTTTATGTTTGTATTTCCCCCATGGTCTCCTTTACAAATACAACCAAGTATGTGTGCAGAGGCATATCCGATCTCTTTTTGTACATATAATTTGCATATTATATCTACTGTCCTGTATCTTATTTTTCTGTTACTGTGCCTGGGAGGTTACTCTATATGTATATATGCCGTGTTTTATAGTTACTCGCTGCATGTGGATGCCGTAGTTTATTCAATGGTCTGCTGATGCTACACATTTGGATTCTTTTGCTATGGCAAATCATGTTGCAATGCACATGTTATTACACATATTTATATTTAGGACAGGTCCTAGAAGTTGGATCTCTGGGTCAAAGGGTAAATGCATTTTTGCTAGTTACTGCCCAGTTTCCTTCCATTGGGTTCCATTCTGCACCATGTATGAGAATGATTGTTCTCTGTAAAACTAGAGTTTTCCCCATTGATTGTACATTCTCTTTTCTTTTCTTCCATATAAGTTTGTATTTCAGAGAATATAATTCAGATTTCTGTAGGGGTCACAAGTCTGTGTGATCTGTGAGGACTTAGTAACAAGTGTTTAAGATCATATGAGAAAGGATGGCTCTGCTTAGAGCTTAGACCCTGCCTGTTCCCAGCATGTTGGGGGTTTCACGGCAGAACTGAGCAAACCACAAGTTTATCTGGAGAAAATGGAGTTTTTGCAGCTTCTCCTGATTCTGGTTGGTATTCATTGGGTAATCTCACTTATGTTTGCTTGTTTATTGGGGGGGTGGGAAGCAGGGAGGGGCAGAGGGAAAGGGAGAGAGAGAATCTTAAACATTAATCTTAATCTTAAGCCCTGAGATGGGGCTCGATCTAACAACCCTGAGATCATGACCTGAGCCGAAATCAAGAGTCGAATGCTTAACTGACTGAGCCACGCAGGCAACCCCCTCACTATGTTTATTTCATGTAATTGCAAGAATGTTAAATCCATATTCACATGTACGCAGAAAGGTGTCTTACAAAGAAATATATATTTTGTTTTTTAAACTATTTTCCCCTCAGATTTAAAATTCTATTCATTTTAAGACCTACAATATATTTAATATCAGGTTTTGGGGGAAAATGCAGCACTAAAAATATATAATGATTCTAAAATGCCTCTTGATTTCAGCATTATTTAAAGTATAAAAAATCAGGTTTCTTAGAATCAGAGAACTATGATTCCACTGAGAATAGAGAGATAATTATACCTTTTATTTTTAACTATGAAATATGTAACAATTTCCTATATCACACATATCCTTTGTTTCTGGTTTTGTCTTCTTTAGCCTACTTAGTCTCTGGAATATATATATATATATATATATATATATATATATATATCAGTCTTATTTTTCTAGGTCTACCTTTGTACCTTTCAGATATATGTAGATACTTATAAAATAATTTTGTGTATTTTGCAACGTATTTGTAGAATGAAAAGCCAAACATTATCCCTGGGAATGGACACTGATGTTTGCATTTATTTATTTATTTATTTATTTATTTTTTAATTTTTTTTTTTTTTCAACGTTTATTTATTTTGGGACAGAGAGAGACAGAGCATGAACGGGGGAGGGGCAGAGAGAGAGGGAGACACAGAATCGGAAACAGGCTCCAGGCTCTGAGCCATCAGCCCAGAGCCCGACGCGGGGCTCGAACTCACAGACCGCGAGATCGTGACCTGGCTGAAGTCGGACGCTTAACCGACTGCGCCACCCAGGCGCCCCTGATGTTTGCATTTAAATATTAAAACTTGATGTCGTATTTCAATTAACTTTCAAAAATATGTCTGAAGTGTGGCAAATTCTATATAAAATATCTTTGTCTCTAAAATTCCTGTAGTCCAAAATGGAAGCCACAGTTTAGTTTAAACCACAGAATGCAGGAAATACTAAACCAATTGTGTCTCAAATTTGAACAAGTCATATTGAGTCACCAGTGGGAGCATCTGAGACCTCATATTTTACATTCTTTCAAGTCTTACTGATAACCAAAGAGGTTTTATTATGGTTTTATATTTTCCCAACCTTTCTTTGAATCATATATACACATACATATACATATATATATATACGTATATGTATGTATATGTACATATATATGTATATATGTATATATATGTATATGTATATGTATATGTATATGTATATGTATATATATGTATATATATGTATGTGTATATACACACATACATATACATACATATATGTATATATACACACTTTAATTTTCTTTTAATGTTTATTTTTGAGAGAGAGAAAAAGAGACAGAGTGCAAGCAGGGGAGGGGCAGAGGGAGAGGGAGACACAGAATCCAAAACAGGCTCCAGGCTCTGTTAGCACAGAGCCCAATACGGGGCTGGAACCCATGAACGGTGAGACCATGACCTGAGCCACAGTTGGATGCTTAACTGACTGACCCACCCAGATGCCCCTGGATCTTATATATTTAAAATATATTTTAAAGTTCTATTGGAATATATTCTACAAATCATAAAATTCACCCTATTAAAATTTACAATCCAGTAATTTTTGGTAAGTGCGCTGAGTGATGAAGCCATTATAAGGATCAGTTTTAAACAGTTGTCATGGTATCCATCAAATCCTTCATGCCCACTTACAGTTAACCTTCATTTCCACCCCCAACTCCAGGCAACCCCGCTATTTTCCTTGCTGACTCCATAGGTTACCTTTTCTCTACAGTTAATATAGAGGAATCATACAGTAATATGTGACTTCTCATATCTGGCTTTCACTCAGCACAATGTTTTCAAGTTTCATCCATGTTTCAGCGCATGTTGATAGTTCACTAAACAATATTCCATTGTATGAATATACCACACTATTTACCAGCTGGTAGATATTTAAATTGTTTCCAGTTTTTGGCTTGTGGGAATAATGCAGCTATAAATATTTGCATGCAAATCTTTGCGTGGGCATAAGCTTTCAATTCTCTTGTGTAGATACCTGGGAATGGAATTGCTGGGTACTATGGTAATTGTATGTTTGTGTTTTTTAGAAATTGCTGAACAGTTTTCCAAAGTGTCTTCTGCATCTCATTTTAGCACTTTTTTTATTGCCAGAGGAAAAAGAGAGTGATCCTTTCTTTCTCTTTCTTTCTTTCTTTCTTTCTTTCTTTCTTTCTTTCTTTCTTTCTTTCACATGTATTGAATGCCGATGTTGTCCTGAGTATTAATGATATAACAATAAATGACAAGATTATTTCCTTCGAGATGCTCATAGTCTACTGGAGAAACAGAGATATAACCGGATAACTAACTACAGTAAGAGAAGTCTGGAAGTAAAGCCTACCCCTGGCACAAAGAGGAGAGTACCAATTCCAGGCTTAGAGGAACAGGGAAAGGTTTTGGAGAAGGTCAGAGCTGAATTGATTTGTGGTGCTGTATCCAGGGGAGTGAGCTTGGAAGGGATTGTAAGTCTTAGAGCAGAAGGGTAGCCTGTCCTGCTTACAGCCAGAACCCCTTTGCTCTGATCAACTCTTCTTTTTTCCACTGCAGTTATTGCCTGCAATGGGTTATGTGTTTATTTGTTGAACTACTGTCTCTTTTCCCCTCAAGGGTAGAGATCTCTGCCTGTTTCATCCATGGATATATCCTAAATCTCTGCCACAGTACCTCACCCAAAGAAGGTACTTAAATATTTGTTGGATAAATGAATGCGTAACATGAACAGATTTCATAAAACTGTGTGTAATGCTGCCTCATACAGCACCTACAGATGAGATCCCACTGGGATGAACAAGATCAGAGTTGCTGGGAACGTGGATGGACTCACATGTGAGGAAGAACGCCTTTGAGATTGTTGAACAGCAGACCAGAAATTGAAAAGCCTTGTCTCACTCCAGAATTTAAGATATACTTGGTGAGGCAAGGTTGCACAATGGCCAGAGGATGATTTGATGGCTCTGGCAAGAGAAGATTTTATTTCGTTCGGACACAGAGGGAAAATTGCAGGTACCAATGCAGAACTTTCAAGTAACTTTTTGGAAAGTTAGGCATTATTGAGGAGGAAGGGTACGTTCAAGACAGTTATTTTGGTTAATGTAACAAGGAACAAGGGATGTGAAGGGGTAGGAGGAGAAGAAGGAGGAGGAAGAGGAGAAAACTGTCATTCCTTTAGGATTTTCCCAAAGTGATTGTCATTTTTAAGGCATTTTTGCAAGTCAAATAAGCAAAGGCAGTTTCTGACACAGTTATCTGTGATTTTTGAATACAGCTTGAGTGTCTTCAGTACAATGGAAAGCTGCTTTTGCTAATGAAGGACTTACTGAGGAAACACAAAGGTATCTTTTACTCAAATTCATTTCGGTCTTAGCTGAAGGACTAAGCCATTTCAGTTGTGCAGGAAAAAAAATCCACCTAATTGAAAATTTACAATATATATATATATATATATATATATACACACACACACACACACACATATTACAGTATTTATTACAATATATATATTACAGTATTACTATATATATATACACACACACACACACACACACACACACACACACATATATTGCGGTTTTCGTTGATTGACTTTGTATTATTAAGATGGGCTATTTGTGCCGAAAATAAATTGCCTAGAGAATAACAATGCCATAAATTGGAGGCCAATTCTAATTCAGCTCAAATGGAAGTATGGTTCTTCTTTGTTTGAATTGTTTGTTTATTTTGGTGGAGTCAGGGGCCAGGGACATTGGAGGAGATGAAATTGTGTCACTAAGCAGGCCTTGATCATGACGGTCTCTCCTACTCTTGCTGAGGCGCTCGGACTTTGTCCAAGAGCCACTGGGAGCTGTGCAGGACTTTAATGAGAGAAGTGACAGCAAGTCAAGACTTTCTGTGACTGTGATTTGGACACCAAATGAGGGGAAAGGATAGAAGCGGAGGGAGGGAGGGTGGTTTGCGAGACTTCGCGGTAGGCGAGGTGAGAGTTGGTGGTGAGCGGAGGAAGGAGCGAGGTGATGCAGGCACAGAAGAGCTGGGAGGCAGCTCTGAGGTGGTATATCTCGGTGATTACTTGCACGCAGGCTGAGAAGGGGATCAACGATGTGTCCCCCATTTCCCTTTTTGACATCAGGATGGAAAGTGGTATCATCCAGTGAGGTAGAGAACACAGGAGAAAGAGGACCAGGTGTTTTGTGGCATAAAGTGATAAGTGTGGTGTTGGATTTGTCACTCTTGGGAGTGTCTTAGTTTGTATGGCTATGACACGATGCCTTCAATGGGTGGCTTAAACAGCAGTCATTTACTCCCCATGGTTCTGAGGCTGGGAAGTCTAAGATCAAGGTGCTGATAGGCTCTGTGTCTGGTGAGGGCCTTCTTTCTGGGTTGTAGATGCCTGCTTTGTTTGCCTTACTTTTTATAAGGGCTTAATCTCATGATGGGGGTACTTATCCTCAAGACTTCATTTAAAACCCAAAGGCCCCACCTCCAAATACCGTTACACTGGGGCTTAGGGCTTCAAAATTAGAATTTGGGGTTGGCAGATACAAATGTTCAGTCTATAATTGGGAGCCTGTGTGTGGACAGTTATGCTAGGCAGTTGGATCTCTGGGAGTGGAGCTCAGGATTAAATCCCAGTTTGACGTATAGATTTTGATTTGGAATTGTTTAAAATTTTATTTTAAGTAGGTTCCACCCCCAGTGTGGGGCTTGAACTCATGACCCTGAGATTAACAGTCGCATGCTCTACCGACTGAGCCAGCCAGGCGCCCCTTGAGGTATAGATTTTGAATGTGTGTGTACCATGGGGGTACGTGCAGTCATGGTGGTATCTGTGGTCCCCCCACAGAGGGTACTGGAACGAGAAGGGATTAGGTTTGTGGTCACAAGTCTGGGGAACACTGCCATTTAAGACGCAGGCAGGAGAAGAGGACCTCAGGAAAGCGAGCACAGAGAGTTGGAGGAGAAGGGGAGCAGCAGGAATATGTTGTCAGAAGAGCAAGAAATGAGGCATTTCTAGAGGGAAACTGTGAGCTTTAGGATCAATTACTAGAGTTCAGTTGAGTGAGGACCACGAAAGTTTGATGGGACTTATCGGCATGAAAGTCACCAGGGGTTCATGCAACTCTAGCTTCTGGGGAACAGTGGGTGTAGAAGTGAATGAGGGGAGGAAATAGAAACAAATGGAGAATGCAGGTGGTTTTCTTTCTAAAGCCATTATAGAAATCGGCATGGAAATACTTCCACCTAATGTAGGTTATGGTTTTTAAATTGAGGTGAAGTTCACATAAGAGGATCCATTTAAAAAAATTTTTTTTTCAACGTTTATTTATTTTTTTGGGGACAGAGAGAGACAGAGCATGAACGGGGGAGGGGCAGAGAGAGAGGGAGACACAGAATCGGAAACAGGCTCCAGGCTCTGAGCCATCAGCCCAGAGCCTGACGTGGGGCTCAAACTCACGGACCGCGAGATCGTGACCTGGCTGAAGTCGGACACTTAACCGACTGCGCCACCCAGGCGCCCCTAGGAGGATCCATTTTAAAATGAGGCATCCAGTGGCATTAGGTGCATTGAAGATATCACGCAACCCCCACCTCTGTCTAGTTGCGAACGTTTTCAACCCACCGAAAGGAAAACCCGTACCCGTTAAGCAGTTTCTCTCTATTCCCCACTTTCCCCAGCCCCTGGCAACCACTCATCTGTGTTTTGTCTCTGGATTTATCGATTCTGGATATTTCATGTAAACGGAATCGTATAACGTGTGATGCTTTGTGTGTGGCATGTATCAGGGCTTTACAGTTGCGTAGTATTCCATTCTGTGGCTATACTGCAGTTTGTTTCTTCCTCTGTTGATGGCACTGTTTCTACCTTCTGGCTACTGTGAGTAATGTTTCTGCGGAGGACATGTATGTATATATGTATATGTACATATATATATATATATATATACACACACACAGTAAACACGTATATATGTTTATTGCTGGAGCCTAACAATTTTCCAAAATTATACTCTTATATAATGCTGATGAGAGTTCACAGGAAGCGTTGTGGATTGTAGAAACAGTTGATCTACACTCTCTGTTTTTTAAGTACTTGGCATTCTTTTTGAGATAGGATTGGTGAAACCATCATCTGGTAAGTACACAGTTCATGAAGAGATCAATAAGTTGAGGGTTGCCTGGGTAGCTCAGTCAGTGAAGCTTCTGACTTGGTTTTGGCTCAGGTCATGATCTCATGGTTTGTGAGATCGAGCCCCGCGTTGGGCTCTGCGCGGACAGCCTGGAGCCTGCTTGGGATTCTGTCTCCCTCTCTCTCCGCCCCTTCATCACTCTGTCTCTCTCAGAAATAAATAAATAAGCATTAAAGACAAGAGATAATCTGAATGGAAAAAATATATACATCATTTGATAAGAAGGAATTTCCCTTTAGAATTGAGTTTTGAGGCTAATATGAAAGCATTTCAAACAGAGAGTTTGGATAGATTAACTCCTGTAGGAGAGGGAAGGTTGGATAGGCAGAGGTTCAAATGTTTCACAGTTTCATGTTGCTGAAGGAAAAGTAGGAGCTGCACTCTGGTTGCAGATAAAGGAAAGGTGCGGGATGATAAAGTGAAGGGGGAGGACCCATGGTGCTACGTTAATAGCTAGTGGATTTTTAAATTTAAGATTGGATTTTCAAAATCAAGTTTTTACTCCTCTGCCAATAAGCACTGATTGACTTACGATTAATCTTGTGGACTGTATTTCTGTACTCAGAGATATGAGCATAGATGGAAGAAGATGTGGGATCTATCTGGGACCAGCAGTCTAGCTTCCTATTGTTGTTACAGTTTGTTCATCGAGATTAACAAATTCTCAGAGAGGTGGAACAATAATTACGTGTCCTATACAATTTTTGGTGTTTGGAGGTGACATTCAGGCAATGTTCAGAAGGGCCATTTTTTTTCCTGCCGTCTTTCCTTTGTAGAAAGGCCTCCTAAGAATGGATTACCGAACTGAGATTTTCCAAGGAATGGCTCTGTGGTTTAATTCTGTGGAACAGCCTATAGACGTGGGAGAGGAACTAATGTTTGTTGAGTAACTGTTAAGCGTTTTATTTATCTGAGCTCCTTTAAGTCTTAGAACCACCAGTGAGTCGTAGCTCCATGATATGAAGCCCGATTTGCTAACTCCAAAGTCAGGCCTCTGTCCCCCGTAAGCTGGAATGCTAATTACGTTCTACCTTCTGTGCTTGTGGCTTACTGGAGCTTGAGAACTGGCTTACTGGGATGCCTACTAACTCAGCAGGGAGTGGAGCTCTGACTGGTTAGCTGGCATTTTCCAGGAAGGCGGGAAAGGGGTGGGCGAGGTCCTGTGCATGCCATACGTTGGCCATACCTAAGCTGTATCATGTTACTTCTCGTGGAACAATTTGCGATGACTTATCAAGAGAATATTACTTTCTCTCATAAAATATGTATCTGGATAAGTCCAGTGCTGATTCGGGGAGGTATCTTTTGATTGCCTTTCTTTGCATTTATACAATCTCTATTCAATGTATGTGATCTCTATAAACTTACTAGGATTGACGCATTTATTCATATCTGTTGTATGTGTTTTTCTCAGGCAGAGAAGGCCGATGGATTTGTCAACCTGCCCGATTTCACTGTGGAGAGAGCTTCTGAATGCAAGAAAAAGCAGTAAGTTGTCTATCATTTCCTATAAGACTCTGAACCAGAATAACTTCCTTTAATAATTTTCATTTCTCGAGTGATGTGGTGACTTGGAAGTTAGTGACGGTAACACCCAATGTCTTGAGAATTTTGAACTTCATGGGTTGGCATCCTAAACAGTGGTCTAAGCTTTTAACCTCTTGTTGTCTGGAATTTCGTTTTGTGGAACAGATGGATTTTAAAACCCCACGGAGCTTTGGCATGGCATATTTTTGACACCTGTGTTGGAGATGGAATGAAAAACAAGCTCCCATCCAGGTTTAGCTGGGAGATCAAATGTCAAGATTTTGTCTTTCTAAAGAGAATGACCAGATCAACAGGACTGGCCAGAGCTGCAGATATGATCCCAAGAGCAGTTTCTTTTTCTTAGTTCTTCACATGGGCATCCTGGATTTTGAATTCTCTGAGACATTTTCGACTTTGGGATTGTGCCCTAATATAAGTCCAAAAGATTGAGAATAGACAGGAACCAAAAAAGTCACCAGCTTATGGTCCTTGTTGTGCTGACAAGGGAACAGCACAGAGTCAGGGCTTGCCTAGAAATCACAGGAGAGCTGGCTCCAGACCAGCTAACCATGCTCCCGTCCACGTGCTTTTTCCGTGGTAGCATCCCAATGCATTTTGCAAATGTGCCCTCCTCAGCTTTTTCTTGTTGTTATTCCTTATCCTACCTTTGACATCTTTTTCTGTCTTATCAGAAAAAGCATTTCCCTACTGACCTATGTTACAAGTAGTGGCAATTGACTAGATTTTTCTAAGAAAATGAATAAAATTATTAGCTTTAAGCCCTGCCAGTCTCGTCTTGCTGCACGTATCCAGTGATAACATGAGGTCGTGTTGATTCTCGTGGTTTTGACTGAACTGGTTATTTACCAAAACCCTGGCCTCTACTGCAGGACTTCCGGTCTAATGGTAAAGGGGATATATTTCATTGTTTGCTGATCTCCAGTGTTTTATACTTTTCTTTTAAACTGGAAAAATATACCTTATATTTTTCTTCTACCCAAAGACAGTGGCTTGGGTTAAGACTTTTGATGTGTTGGCACAGTATAGAAGTTCTATACTTGATTATTTTCTGATGTATAAAATTCTTGTATGTATTTGATCGAATTTGAATTAAGTATTTTGCTTTAAGGAGTTGATCTGAGTATTTTGAAGTGACACTTCTAAGACTGTAAATTTTAATTTATTGTCTTTATAGCAAAGCAGTTAGCAATCAAAAATAAAAGAACATGCCCGTATGTTTTAAATAGAAACTATGGGCTGGCCAAGACTCAGTCCTATTCTGGATATTTCAACATGATAAATTAATTCTCTGCTGTCTACATGAAAGAGGTTAGACAGTGGGCACTTAATGTAATTAAATTATTTTTTTGTGAATTTACAAAGAAAGCAGATGAATTGACCATATTTATATTTAATTTCATTTCAAACCCATTGACAACTACACTAATTTTTTCTTAATGTTTCTGTGCTTTCCCCCCTTCAAGTGCTTTTAAGATCAGCCATCCACAAATCAAGACCTTTTATTTTGCAGCTGAAAATGCACAGGAAATGAGTGTGTAAGTAGAGAAAATTGCTAAATCCAATCTTTATGGGAATAGATTACTTTGGTCAGGTGTTCGAATTTTAAGTCTATGTTCATATTAATTCTTGTTTTATTTATTTCTGCTGCTTTAAAAATTAATTTCCTTGGCACTTAAAGTGTTCTTGCTTTCTTCCCTGACTTGGAAGCGTTTCGGAGAACTACATATATCAAAATGGCTATTTTAGGAAGAAGTAATAAGATTCTTCAGAGGGAACCACTAAGTTGAGAAAGGAAAAGACAGAAGTCATTATAAGAAAATGTTACAGTGAGAATCAGCATCACAGTGATAAAGTCTTAAAAGTACTGTGACCGATCTCACAGCTTTTAGAATTCTATGTGAAAAATATCTATAACATTTCTTATGTGCTGTGTGATTATCATCATGATTCCGTGCTTATCACAATTCATGTTCTGGCCTGAAAATTTTGTAAAGTGTCCTTGCTCGGAGTACATCTAACATAACATTTTATATCTCTGACACCATTTCCTGTTTTTTTTTTTTTCTGTTTAAATAAGTGGAATATGTGCACTGAGGACTACCAGCCCCACTCCATCCCCTACTGGTTTAGATTATGCTGTGATCACAATGGCTGCTAATTGAATGAGGCTATATACACTTGAGGTGCTTGAGGCATCAGTGGGCCCTCTATTTAACTTAAGCCCTATTCTCAGAATTCTGTGTTCCTTATTACCTTTACGTAACTAATAAAATGTGTCAGTGGAATACCTACTATACGTCCCATTGCAGCAGATCCTGAGCAAGAGAAATAAAAGAATACATACATAATTCATTCAAAGAGCTTATGGTTTAATCTGTTTTGTTTAGTTATGCATAATGATTTTTTGAGCAATCTGCTCTATATAATTTCTCTTCACCGTCTTGATCTAGAAACCTAAAGAAAACTGCTTTTCACCAAACGTTAAGCATACATGCACACACACACACACACACACACACCCACACCCACCCACCCACCCACCCCTTCTTGCGGGATATCCCCTGCCTGGCAGGCTCATCTAGCTAGAAACATTCTCACCTGTTCCCTAAGCCGCTGCCACAACCTTCAGATGAAGGCAGAATGGCTCTTTATAGACCTTTGGGAAAGCCCATGTTAAATAACAAGGCAAGGAATTGACAAATTAATTCTTTCAGACAAGACTTGTATTTACTTAAATGAAGAGAGACGTTTGTTTCTACCCTCTGATTTTAGCTTTCTCCGCCTAGCTTTCTCAAGTGCCTGAGAAGGAGAAAAGCAGATGCCCACAAGAAGATAAAAAAACCTCACAAAGCTCTTTATTTCTCTTTTTATTTGTATTGGTAACTAAATCCTACTGATTAGCAAGCCTTAGGTGTGTCAGTGGTGTGTGAAAGGCTTAACGTCTTACCCAGCAGTACTTGGAGCCCCATGATACTGAGGGTCAGTCTGGAGCTGAGCCATCGATTAATCCCCAGTGGTCCTTTCTGGCCTCTGGTGGCATTAATAGCCATCAGTGTGGAATCTCTTTGGGCCTCCACGTTAACCCTCTTCTCCCACAAGATTATGCACATGGCATTTAAAGATATTTTTTCCGCAGCGGCACCTGAAGAGCACCCTTTCTTACTGATATGGCCAGTTTAAGCCAGTAAATACTGTAGCTGGGTATTTCTTTGTGAGATGCAGAGAATCTGGGGGAGGGAGTGGAGAATCTGGACGCGTGCGGAGACCAGCGTCCTGTTTTAGAAGTTTGCTTCCTTGGGAAACTGCATTTTTGGGTGGTGACATTTTGCTCAGGGACGATGAAGGGAAAGGTAATTATGTTTGATAGAAATGCTGTGTTCTGCAGGGACCCTCAATTTACAAGCACGGGGGTAAGTAATTAGGGTCATGGACGAGTTGGTTTCTAAACCAAGACTGGTTGGTAGCTGCCTTTCTCAGACAGTGTTTGTGGGAAGAACCTTCTTGTTTTGTATATCAATTTCTTAACACTTGTGCTCCTCCAACACATCAAGTTAATATACAACAAACTCCCAGGAAACATCTGTCATCTTCATTTATGTAAATATAAGTCTTTTTGTGCATCCATCTATTTAGCCACAAATAGAAATTTTCTTACTGCCTTGATGTTTTTAAAAAACGTTCTTAGCAAAGGAGATACGGGAAGCCAGTGGGTTCTAGAAGGAAAACAGTCAAATAAGATTCTAAACAATCACGTTTTCCATAGCAAGTAGCTAATGGCGGCAATTAAAAGGACACGAGTTTTGGGTAAGTGCTGAGAGGAATCTTTATTGTCAATATTCGTGTGTTTTGCCATATTTCTGTGTTTCTGTGTTCTGGAAAGGAACTTAGAAATGCCTTTTCAGGCATTCTGAGCTCAAAACTATTTTTGTCTTGATATGTTAAAAAAATTTATCTTTTTCACTTTTAGATGTTTTTTTTTGGAGGGGGGGAGAGGATCAGTATACAATTATGAAATCCGGTATAAACTAAGAATAGTTTATGTTGGTATTTTAAAAGTGAGCCATTACATTCATTGTGGTTTGCCTGACCAGTTTTTAAAAGTGTACTTTAGAATGTTTCTTTTAGTTAGATGACACCTAAGATATATTCTTGTAAAAAATCCTATCATACAGAAGGATGTAAAGTGAAATCCTTCCCATACCCCCACCTTCACCCTCCAATTCAATTTCTGTCCCCAGGATTAACCACTTTAAACAGTATGACTGACCTATATCTTTCCTGATGCTTTTCTTTGCATACCAATTTGTGTACATGTACAAATAGTTTTAAAATACATATAGTTTAAAGTACATATAGGTTTAAAATAAAAGTACATTGAATCTGGCTGATCATATTGTTTTGTACTTGTTTTTTTTTTTTAATTAACAATATGTTAGGATTTTTCCAGGTCATCACAAAGCCTTTATTACCTTCATTTATAACATTGATTTTAATGATGAAATTAGTGCCATACTTTATCCATTTTCCTATTAATAGATGATTATATTGTATCAGTGTTTTTTCTTTTTGCCATTGCAAATCTTACTGAGTTAACATTCTTCAACATCTATTTGTAGTCTTCAGGATAGACATTTATAATTCAAATTGTTGAGTTCAGGGTGTGGATATTTACATTTTGATTAGTATCATCAAATTGCCTGCTTAAAATCGGCTGTCTCAATTTTGATGTTCAACTCAACAAAGGATCAGAATGTTTCCTCATAAATTCTGGAAATCGATGGCAGTTTAAAGTTTTGCCAGTCTGGTGGTGAATATTTTCCTGTGTTTGAATGTGCATTTCCCAAAATACTATTGACGCTGATAAGTTTTTTCTATTTCTTTATTAGCCATTTGTGTTTTTTTCTGTGATTTACTGTTTGTTTTTTTGTGTTTTTTTGGTTTTTTTTTTGCTTGTTTATTATTCTATCAGGTCTTGATGAACACTTTGTGGTTCCTGTGGCCTGATCTGGGCCTGTGTATCAGTCTGGTTTTAAGTGGCCATTGAAGAGCTCATGTCTTTCATGGTGTTGAAGGGGCTCTTAAATGAGGCGAAAGTTCAGCTCCCTTCTTATAGAAAGGCCTATTTTATTTGTTTCTAAAAATCAAATTTATATATTTCCTGTTAATAGAAAATAAATATGGCAAGACCATGGCAGATGGAGGGTTGGGTAAGGATTCCTAATTTGTTGAAATTTGCAGACTTGGGAGTGTGTGGTGTTGAGGCAATGGTGGGGGTGTAGCATGCTGAATAGTCACGAGGCAGTACAGGACTAGAAGAAATGAAAGCAAGAGTGAGTCAGTAAGTGCACCACATTCTTGCTGTTATGTCGTTGATACTGGTTGACTTAGGCCTCTATCGAGTGCACTGGTTTCTCCAAAAAAGATGTGAATGTAAAATATGGAATACTTTCTAAAACTCTAGGAGACTGGAAACAACTGGGAAATCAATCATATTATCACTACCCTGAAGTAATATTTTCCCTTTAAATAGAAGGTTAGATAGCTAGGAACATACGAAGTTGACCCATTTTGTGACTTTTAAGAATTTGTATCATATAGTATGTTCCTGGCTAACCCCTTGAGATGGACCTCCAGTGGCCTGAAATCATGAGCCAAGTTTGAGTTCCTGAAGGTTTATCTAGTTCTATTTTTATTATTGACGTTTTGTTGAAATTTATTACCAGTAAAATGATAAGTCGATAAGAAGATAGGACATGGTCAATTTTTGCCTCATATAAAATTTTTCAAGGAATTAGAAATTTCCCCAGCTTAGGAATGCCTGTCAAACTCTGGCCAGATCTTTTATTGAGTACTATAAAAATCCTGGCTTGAAAATGGATCATCTTTTGTTTCTTCCTTTATTTTTTTGTGGAATAAAATTATATTTTAAGAATTATAGAGATGGAACTTTAATGGTCAAGTTAACTAAATTCAATGCTACAGGTTTTGTTTTTACATTTTTTAATGTTTATTTGTTTTTGAAGGAGAGAGAGAGACAGAGTGTGAGTGGGGGAGGGGCAGAGAGAGCGAGGGAGACACAGAATCTGAAGCAGGCTCCAGGCTCTGAGCTGTCAGCACGGAGCCCGACATGGGGCTTGAACTCACGAACTATGAGATCATGATCTGAGCCAAAGATGGAAGATTAACCCACTGAGCCACCCAGGCGCTTGATACGGGTTTTGATGGTTGCTAAAAATTTCAAATGCACAATGGCAAAAGTTATATTTGTTTATATATTTAGAATATTTAATGTAGTTGCCCACATTAGCCAGCTGGATAATGGGCCATCTTGTTTCTTGTCTTACAGAGAATGCCCTGTGTAAGGAAAATATTGAGGTTATAGGTTTCAATGCTAAAGACTTAAACTGTTTCTGCAAATGTTTAGACTGACTGTAAATTATGACAGTTGCATTATAACGTCTGGCACAAGATGTTCCTTCAGGGTCTAGGAGGAAGGTAGATAGGTAGGGGACCAGTGTCTTTGGTCGAGCATTTATTTGCTATTTGAATTTTAGGTGGTTAAACAAGCTTGGATTAGCTGTAATCCATCATGAAACTGTTACAAAGGATGAAGGTATGTTCTATTTTAAATTTCTGAAAATCTAGCAAGAATATTTGGATGAGATCGAATGGAAATACAATGTCAAGTTCTATGCATAGTCTTGTCCTAATGAAACCTACTTTGGCATTTAAAATCATCTGAAAATTTGTCGAGGCAGACGTATTCACACGGACTCACCAACATGGAACAGAGCTTCCCATGCTGGCTAAGAATGCTTTTTACACTTCACCCACACGTTAGCAGCTGTAGGCTTCGCTGACATCTCAAACAGCTGCCAATGCAAATGTTTTATTGCCCCACTCACTGAATTCTTACTCAGAGACATGATCTTGTCATGATCTAGACGGATAACTTTCATCCCACTATTTCCTCTCAGATGTTTTAATATTTCCACCAGGTGTGTGCTGAGGCTAATTACTCTAAGTTTGTGCTAGGAACCTGAATGTCAGATGGGGACACAGGCCATATTTTTAGCTCAGTCTGTAGCTCTTTGGGTTCAAAAGCTACAGGAGTTGAAATCTTCTTAATGATGAAATTACTCCTGAATATTGAGAAGAGGGAAGCTGTAGGTGTCAGGGTCACAGAGCTGATACTATTTCTGAAACGCTTAGACCATATAAAACTTGGCAGCTGGAATGCAGGGAGTTGTATCCTTGGATAACAAAAATTACAAAAGCTTAAATTCAGAAATGGGAAAGCGGCAACTTGATTTAAAACAATAAAGAACTACAACATAAGAGTGTGAAATCAGTATCCTAACCATCTCCTTGGTCCTCTTTTCCATGACATAAATACCCATTGTATATTTGAAGTGCGTTTATAAATTGTGAGGAGAAAAATCACTACATGAAAACCTTCTCCTTAATCCTGGTATGTAAGGCCTTCTGTGATACGGCCTCATGCAAACTTTCAGCTTCGATTTTCACCACATCCCTGAGAACTCCATATACTTGGTTTAGCCTGCACCCTCCACGTGGTATTCCCATTACTCTGTGTGCACCATTGATGGTTTACTTATCCAGCCCTTTCTAGCTCATTATGGCTCCCATGATCAAAATTACTCACTACTGATTTTACGCTCTCTTAGTATATGACTCAACGCGTCTTTTGAGGAATTATTGAGGACAGCTATGGCCAGTCCTCTTCCTATGTATTGGACCCTCTTAAGGGCAGAAACCCTAACATGGCTATTCGTGTTTTCCCCTCTTATGTAATCCCCTGGCACCAGGTAGCTCAGTAGATGAGTGCTTTCTGAATCGATTGGAATTGCAATAGCCAGATGGAAAAAAACCTCTGCTCGTGCATTTTGGAATCGGTGACAACAGTGTTGAAACATTAAGCTTTTTCATTTTTGTATAGAATGCTACAGTGAGAGTGAACAGGAAGACCCTGAAATAGCTGTGGAGACACCACCCCCTCCTTACTCTGCGGAGACTTTCTCTCCTTTGGTACGTACCAGCGTGATTAGTCTGTTGGTCACGATGAAATGTGTGGATGTCGTTCCTTCCAGTTGCATAGAATGTACTTTGACCGGTAAATTTTAAGAATGGGCTAAATTAAGGTGCCTGCCAAAGAGCAAGTACTGTTCTCGGGGTGCTGATCTGGAGCCTTCTCCATAGCACCCCCCAGGTATGACAAACTCAGTGGATTTTTGTGTGACCCACAGATGTGTCCTGCTGACAGGACTCATGGTAATGCAAAGGGCTTCTAGGTGATGGGCCAAAGCTTGCAAAGATTTATTTGTTCTGTAATGTTTATTTATACCCTTCTGGTCTTCGGAAAGAAGAAAAGTGCCTGTCCTGGGTGCATGCACTATATCCATGTGAAATGAACATAAAAAGGACGAAGACAGTAGATGAAGAGAAAGCTGGATTCAGAAAGGTGTCAGGAGGCCAGGAGTGGGGTCAGTGCATTCAATCTGCACATGGAATGATTCTGTGTATTCACTAGAGAGAAGTTCAAGTTTGATTCTTATCTTTGGAAGCATCCAACATAAGTTCAGGTTATTAATGAATGTTAAGACTATGGCATGTTGCTTTGTATTTGGATGCTCATTGGCACTGTATTGATGGCCCCTAGAAGGATTCAAGCAGGGATCTTTGAGGAGGTTTATTTATGGTTCTTCTAACTATCACGTGGCAGGACTTAAGTAGATGCGTTAAATATATTTACCCTTCAAATGATCCTGAAAAGTAGTAGTATTTAATCAGCATTTCAGTCATTACTAATGAGGCCAAGCATCTCTTCATATCTGTTGGCCTTTTGGATATTCTGTTTAGTCTGTTAAAATCTTCAGTACAGTTTTAGCTGTCTTACTATTACTATTTTGTATTTATAAAGTTTCTTTATTATTCTATATATTGGTCCTTAGTTAGAAGTAAGGCACATCTCCTTTTCTGCTACATGGCTTTTTTTTTTTTTTTTACTTTTTGACTCTGTTTCATGGTTTCTTTTCATAGACAGATATTCTTGATTTCAATGTGTCAGGTTTATCCATTATTTCTGTTGTGGTTTGTGCTTTTGTTTCTGATTTTAAAAATTGTTTCCTATTGCTAGCTCATGAGGAAGTAGATATTGTTATCTTCATTTCATGGATGAGGAAACCGAGGTTCAGAGAAGTAGAATGACCTGGTCACATTTGCAGTATATGGAGCACCTGAGATGGGAGCCCTGGTCTGTCTAGCTTTATAGCATATGCTCTTTCCACCTTACTACCGCACTTGTCCATCCATGCACCCAAGTAATTATAGGTTCTGATAGATTACAGCCTCTCCTTCACTTGCCAGACCTCTTTTGCCAGAATTTTCTATGTTGTGTGATGGAAGTTTTCATCTTTATTTGTATCTTGCCAGTTTCTGGATGTAGGCTATTAAATAGCTTTTAAATAATGACTTCTATGGTTTTCACCTACTGTCAGTGGAGAATTGTGGTCCCTTTTCTAGTTTTTTTGGGCTAACAACCAAGTCCAGAAAGAAGTATTTGTTGAATGAGTATGTTTATTAAAATTTCTATGAAATAGGGCTAGCTAAAATTAAGCAAGATATAAATAAATTTAAACTTTGAATCTGGTAAAATTTAGACTGAGTTCTGAACTAGACTTACAGTATATCCTATGTTAACATATTCATAACTTTTCCTTAGTGTCGTCTTTCTCTTCTTTTAAAATCACTTTCTAAATTTGGAAAAGACTAAATAGATGTGGCTTTCTGGTTTAACAGAGTAGCATGTATATTTGTTTGTTTCTCTCTGCTTCAGTCTCTCTTCTTTCTGTCTCTGTCTACCTTCTCTCTCTTTCCTATTTTAACCTGTAACACACAATAATTTGGTTGGTCCTCCAACCTTCTCTTCCTGAGATTCTCTCTGCCTCCTACTGTCCCCCCCACATACGACTCTGACATGATTTATTTCAGTTCTAAAATACTGTGATTTTCATTTTTATAGTGGCACACTAGCATCACAGATTACTAAGAGCATTGTCAACCATCTAGAACTTGCCTTGATGAAAGTAAAAACAACCAGATTGTCTTCGTAGATGAGGGATCAGGACTCCATTGCATTACACAATGATGGTCTTGATGTTGTAGTAGAAGCTCAGAGAATGCTTGTTTCAAAACAAAGAAATGAAGGGGTGCAGAGGGGGCTGCCAGAAAGTGAGGTCATTGAAGTGGGAAGTCTTTAGAATTTTCCGAGTCATCAATCAAATAGTATTTCTTACAGTTTTAAGTTGAGCATTTTCTGGAAGGCCACTAAGGCTAACATTTTTTTTTTATGAAGAAATATATTGGAAATAGATAAATGTTGAACAGTTAGATTTTATTTTCCTTAGAAACAGAATATGTTCCTCCTGTTCACATATTTTCCAGGCAGATTTTGTTTTTGTTTCCTCTTGTTTCTGAAAAACAGACATGCAAGACACTTGGTTAAAATACCATTTAAGCTTTTTATTTAAACAGATGAAAATTCAAAAATTTCATGGCAACTTTGATCCAGAGCATGAATCAACTCATTTTGTTTTGGCTCAGTCTGGCATAGGCTAGCCATGACTGAGTTATATAAGCCACGGTGGAAAAACTTTTTTTCTCTAAGTTCTTGCTTTAAAAAAAATATTTTGGGTAATGAACTTTCATTTTGGAATGATGACTCAAAAGTGTAAAATAATACTTTTCCTGGAAAATTATCTCCCAAAAGTAGACTCTTGAATTAAAAATTTAATTCAGTGTCCAATAATTCTAATTGCTTGCTGCAAACAGTAAGATTTCAGCACCAGACCAATTTGGACCTGTGCTTCTAATGGGTGGGACCACATTCCACAAGACAGTAAAGAACACTTCGGGATTGTCCCTGAGTGAACAAGAGGTTTCTGTTTCTGTTGCTTCTCCTTGAGAAGACTTCACAGGATGGATAGGCATCCATCCAGAGAAATGAGAAATGGGGACCTTTTGACAGGCTTACTAAAAAAACTGAAAATAGATGGGACTCTGTAGATTTCATTTAGGAAGATGCTTTGTGGAAATCAGTATCCACGATTCCTTGAGATTTATGATTCCTTGAAACCCACAAAAGGGCAGAAAAGGAATTGACTTCATTCACTTTTTAAACTCAGTAAGGTTGTAAGTTACAAAGTGACTTAAGAGCTTAACCATCATTAAAACTTTGTTATACATATTTTTCCTCTAAGTTTAATTATTAAAAGCATTGGTAACCTAACCTATGCTTATATGCTTCTTCATTCATTTAACAAATTTTGTTGAGAGTCACTGTTCTAAATACTTGGGACATGAGTGAATAAAAAAGACAATGATTTATTTCTTCATGGAGTCAAACTTTTAGTTGAGAGAAACTGCTAAGAAATAGTCAACATAATAAGTAAATTATCTGCTGTGTCAGTAGAAGTGGAGCATGGTGGATGAGGGGAGATAAGAGTGCTGGAAGTTGGGCTGTGTTGTGAATAGAATAGCCAGGATAGGCCTGAGTGAGAGCTGAGGTTTGAGCAAAACCACAGAAACGTCGTGTGAGAGGCAGCCAGGTGTTCGGGGAAGGAGTCTTCCAAGCAAAGATCTCCTTGGTGCATGGGTGGCAGCGCATGGAAGTCAGTGTCCCTGGAGCAGGGTGAGCCAAGGTAAGAATAACAGGAAGTAAGGTTGGAGGGTAGTGGTGGCCGTGCCACGCAGGGCCCGAGGGCCAGTTAAGGACCTTGATGCTTTGGGTTACTTAGGGAGCCTTTGGGAGTTTTGAGCAGAGGAGTGATGTGATCAGTTTCCATCTTAAAAGGACCACTCGGGATACTGTGTGGGGGGAGACTCTGGGAGGCAGGGAGTAGGATAGAAGCAAAGAAAAGGGAGGGTTGCAGTGGTCTAGTGTGAGAGACGGTGGGGATGCAGGTCATGGCATAATTGAAAAATAGAATGGGTGGATTTTGAACTTGGCAGACCACCCAATAGGTGGATCAGATAGGCGGAAAAACGGAGAGGATAAATGTTTATCTTCAACTTCAAACAGCTTCAAACAGCTCCTGCAGATTATTTTAACACGAGGGTCCTCACATTTGATGCTTTTTCGAAGTACAATTCCTTTGGCTCCAAATGATGAGAAAAAAAATCTAAAGCGAACCAAAGAAGCAGTGAGTAAAAACAAACCCTGTAAACTGCGGCTTCTTGGTCAGTGGCAGAGGAAGAAGTCAAAGATTAGACACTGAAAGGGGTTAAGTCAGTTTTAGAAACTCACACTTAATCTTGGTAGGATGAATCTCGCACAGTTGTTTACAAAACGTCACTTGATCTTTCGCTGCATGTACTCTATAAAATAATAGAAATGCTTGCAAGTGAGATCGTTGTATGAAAAGTTATCAGTGACTTCAAAAACAAGCCAGGTAAAGGTAGAAAGAAAAGTCGTCCTCTCTCCTGAAGATACAGTTATCGCAAGCTCTCTGGTTGACCATTTAACTGACTTCAAGACTTCTGAAGTTAGCGTTTGCATCTCTGCTTCAGCAGTCTAATTCAGGCACCTCCTCTGGCGGTCCCTCACAAGGCATGGGACTGCCCCTGACACCTTACATTCCCACGGCTGCTGCCCTTGTTGGGGCCTGGAGTAGCTCCTGCCCGAGTCATAGAGAGAGCGGGCTATTTTTCTTCCTTGTCTCTAATGTCCCCCTCCTCTTAAAAACCACTTCCAAATTAGTCTTCCCAAAGCGTGGTTCTGATGGTCTTGATTCACCTGCACAGGACCTTCCAGTGGCTCTTCATGGCTTATCAAATTAATTCTCCACTTGTTGGCATGGCATTTAAGGCCCTTGGGTTTACCTCAGGCTGCCATTCCAGTCTTGTTGCTGATTCCTCCTTTGTCAGCAGCCCAGTAAACTGCCTGCTGTCTCCCCAGAACTTTCCAGACTTTCCTGCTCTTGCGCCGTATTGATAAACTTTCTCTGCTTGTGGGAACTGTTTCTCCCACCCCATTCCACTTTCTCCCATTCAAATATGACTTCCCTCAGTAAAGCTTCCCTGGTCCTCTAAATCAGGTTCATCTTCCCCTCTTCTGAACTCTTTATGTTCCTAGTGCATTTTTTTTTTTTTTGGAGGGAAGAGGCACCTTTTTTCATAACACATATTTGAAATGAAATAAATATTTTTTTATTGGACCATAAACGGGCAAGTGGGTGACTGTAACTTCATCCACGTTCTCTGCAGATTTGTTACTCTACAGATATTTCCCAATGTGATTAGAACGTCCCTACTTTACACGTCTCTAGCACTTTCACATGGCTTTGAGGAGGATGGTTTCATTAGACTTTCACATTCTGCATTTAACAAATGAGGAAGCCGAAGAGAAATAAATAGAACTGTCACAGGTAGCCTTTGCAAGCTGAAGTTCACCTTTTATTAAGAATATCCTTTCCTGTTATCCCATGTGCTCCTTGTGATGAATCTGAGTCAGGCAGGCAGACAGCTAATGCATTTTTGTGTGTGTGTCGACCATGTACGAGGTACTGTTGCACATAAGGGAATGCTGGATTGAACTAGACTGTATCTTTTCCCCAGAGCATCTTAAGTTCTAAGTTGAGGAAGAGGCACAATAAACTTGTGATTCAGACAAATAGTCTTGAGTAACGATAAATACTATGAAGAAGCTAAAATGGGGTGATGTGTTAGGGAGTGACTGGAGTCAAGTTGGGAGGGCATTGCTTTGCCTGTGACAATCAGGGAAGAGCCTGCTGATGTTTGAACTGACACCAAAATGGTGAGAAGGAAGCAGCCAACCAGAAGTCCACAGAGAGGGCCTCTCAGGCAGAAGGCACCTGTTCTCAAGGGATAGAAAGAAAGTTGATGGGACTGGACGGGGAGGTGGAAGGAGATGTAGCTGGGTGGGGGGGGGGGGTAGATAGGGAGTCCACATAGGCCTTCTCAGCCATAATGAAGACTGTGGCTATTTTTCTACTTGTGATGGGCAGTTCTTAGAGGATTCTCAGCAGGGGAATATTGTGATCTGTTTTATGTTTGAGAAACACTCTAATTGTTTGGAAGATGGCCTGGGATAGAGAGGGGGGTGGGTAATGGTGGGAGGAGGAAGTCAAAGGAATAGGACGTAGCGATAAAGTGTCCTCTGCAAGGTCACTTGGATGGCAGGGATTGGAGTGAGGAGCAGGTCCTCTGTCACCTCATGGCCTAAGGTCATGCGGGAGGCCGGAGGATGGGGGGGGGGGGTGCTCTGCAAAGTCTTTGAGCTTTCAGAGAAATGCTTCCTGCTAGGATACGGTAGAAATACAAACAATACTTCCTAGGGTTTAGCAACAATTGACTGATCTGTTTTTATTCATGTGGCCAATAAAAGAAAAGAAACCCTGTATACATTCTTTTTTTTCTCACTTGATTTTATTATGTTTAGTCCTAAGTAATTCCCGTATTTTCTTTCTTTTTTTTTTAAATATACTTTGACTAATGTTGCTTAAAATTTATAGGCTGACTCACGTCTTCCTAATTACAGGCTTTTGGTGGCTGTCTCAGACTATTTTTCCCTATGTCAAATTTGTGTTTTTAAACAATTCAAAGAAAAATATTGTAGAGCTGATGAGCATTTGAACTAAGCTTCTTTGATAAATAAAACTATGTAAGTATTGAATCACTGAATTCTACACCTGAAGCTAATATTACAATGTATGTTAACTAACTGGAATTTAAATAAAAATAATCTACAGAAAATGGGAAAAAGTGTGCTGGCTTCGGCAGCACATATCATAAGATAGGAATGGTACAGAGAAGATTAGCATGGCCCCTGTGCAAGGATGATGTGCAAATTTGTGAAGAATATGAGAAAAAGCAGTACTGACTATTTAATTTAGTTATATATAGTCTCTTCATTAAAACTTAGATTTTTAAAATGTCTTTAATTTTCTCATTAAAAAGTAAAATATTTAAAACCCAAATGTTCTGAAATGGGTGAACCACCATGCAATTATTAACTTCTAATAGATAACACAATAATTTTGTTTAAGATTATGAGAACATCTTGTGGGGGGTGTTTGCAGTGCAGTCAGTAACAGTCACCATAGATCCTGGGATTAAGGTAAATCCTTTGTAGCAATTCTGCAGAGAATTTCAGGGTGCTCCTCAGAAAGAGACTGAACTGTTCTGGGCTGTTTTTCTTCTAGACCACTTTGTAATGGTATTAATTTGTTAGCAACTGTGAGTCAGGTATAGATGTAAAACACAGAGATGCAAAAATAACTACAAAACAGCCTATTCTCAAGTAACTCACCAAAAAAAAAGATGAACAAGTCAATCGGCGATTACGGTATGAGTTGACAAATAAACTGACATTCCGCCTGGTGTGACAGAAGCAAGCCCGGGAGCACCAGGCAGAGGTAGCCATCTTGCCCTGAGGCCACCGAAGGATGTGGAGCCAGTCCTTGAACTGATACTGAAGGATGGGCTCGTGTTCATCACACAGGGGTGGGGTGAAGAGGAGAGACTGTCGTTTCTTTCTACCTTCATTTGATTTGCTGTGAGAAGTTTTATGAGTATAGGACATGGATGGTTCATAGAAGGCACTGAGCTAAATGTTCTGTGTTTGACTTGTGGCTTTTGGTTCCTACAGAATGGTAGAAATACTGAAGCATGATGTAGCACCACAGTATCTATTTATAAAGTACATTTTCATGTTCCTTCCTCTGTCACAGCATTCCAGGTTCACGTTGATTCATATTTTGTTCATCTCTCTTCTGACAAAAACTCGTTCTGACCTGATACACATCGTTTTTTTTTTTCTCGTTTTCTTTTCCCTTCTCTCTTGTTCTTCCTTTTTTCCCCTTGCTCACTCTTTTTTCCCTTTAAAAATCAATTTTGTAGTTGTTACATGGAGCAAGAACAAAGACAGTGGATTGAAAGCATTTGAGTTGTATGTGTTGGGAGTAGTACCTCAAAAAGGAATATATTTCCCCAAAGTTTCTGATGCTCAATGAACATGTCTTTCCTTGGTCCTCAAGGACCTTTCCTTGAGGTCCAAAAAAGTTTGTGGAAAGTGCCACAGCAGTGATGTGTGCAGGCTTTTGCTTAAACAGCCCATTTGCTATAATCAAATTACAGTAGTATCTGCAAGGGCAACAGGAAAAGCTTGCACATGCTCTCTTTTCAGAAAAGGAGGCTGACTCCACCAAAGCCAAGTTTTACTAAAATAGCTCACAATAGGGGAACGTGTCAGGACTGGGCCTGAATGGTATTTTTGTTAATATGTATTTTGTAGCTCATTCTAATGAGTAAACCAGTCTTGGCATTTATTCGACAGCTTGGGGGGTGGCGGTGTGCACTCTCTCCTCTAGATAACTAAGGTTTTATTTAGTGAATTGCAAATCTTTGATCTCTTAGTTGTTAAATCGTCTCCGTGATTTAAGGCAACCGATTCCCCAACTCACTGACACATTCTTGAATGGAAAGTTTTATGTCTGTGCAAATACATTGTTAATAAGATGTACGTGGTGAGTTAGTATCTCAACTGGCTATTTTAATGTCATGCTACTAAAAAGTGGATCTATCGATTGTTTGACAACGTATGTCTAGTATTCAGCAAATTGGGCACACGTTGGGTAAATACTGGCTGTTCCCATCAGAACACAGAGTTTAGAATCTTCAAAATGTCCCCAATATGTTCTTGGGGACATACTGGTTGGGAACAAAATCAACCATTCTGAGTTAGTTGCAATGATTCTGAGATTTGGGGGAGAAAATCCTAGTTTGTTCTCTGGCTTCTTCTCACTAGCAATTTTTTTCCTACCACTTCTTTGGACTTTTGAATGCTTGAGATTGACACAGTATCCCACAGGATGACATAATAAAACTGAACTATAAGATGGCTTTTCTGTCTTATCTGCCATTGGAGATACAGGGTGACCCATAGAGCACTGTTGTCTCTGTTGTCTAGATTTTTGGATTCTATTGACCAATAAAATTAAAAAGGAAGGAACAACATATGGTTGCCAGATCTTTATTTAGCTATGTAGGACATTAAAAAAAACTTAAAAAAGACAAAACTAATATCTACCATCACCATTTTCCAAAAAGGAAGGCATATATTTTACCATCAAAATGAATCAAGGATAAAATCTCAGAATAAATGGAGTCCTTTCCAACACAGTGATTGGCGATGCTGCGTTGATGTTTTCTCCGTGGACAGATGAGCATTTTGCCAAAGAATTTATTCACTCTTGCATTGTGTGTTAGGATCTGCTTTCAGAAGATCCTATATCATCAACCCACTTCTCATAGTCTAGGTACAGTTTTTGGTTTCTTTTTAATGAATGAAGAGCTTGCAAATGGATTCTTGTCTTTTTTGGTGAAAGTTTATTAAAGGTTTTAAATTATTAAAGAGCTAGTGAGTTAACATGATTTCATCTATGTAGTTATGAGTGGTTGCTGGGCATGTACTAAAGAATGTGATTCTCCATGATATTGGAGGGCTTAAATATATGTACTTTGTCTACATCCATGGTCTTCACTCAGTATTTTGCTTCCTGTCTGGCGTCTGCTTTTGCTGAAACTTTTCTTTCTGTGAATTCTTTTTCTTAATTACCTTTGTCAAGACTTGTTGCTCAATCAGTGAGAATACAGTGATAGATTACAATCTACTCTTTGCTCAAAATATCCTTCAATATTTCAAAGAATTCCCCAAAGAGGCTTTTTACATTTCTAGGGAGCATTGAAGATAGGGTAAATTGTGTCATGGAGATCTTTCAGATCCTAAAACAGAGAATTCAGAGTTCTACAAATCGGTTTTGGAAAATGGCATCATAGTTCTTGGTTCTTGTCACATGGATATAAATATCATACATTTTTCTTTCGATTCTTTTTTTAAACTAGTTTAGTTTTTTTAATATCTTCTTTAAGAAGACATTACAGCATACAACTGAACCCCCAGCATGTTAGTTAAACATGGGCTGTAGATCCATAAGTAGTAGAATGGAATTTAAATTTAAATTTAATCTTGGGGCGCCTGGGTGGCTCAGTTGTTTAAGCATCCGACTTCGGCTCAGGTCATGATCTCACAGTTCGTGAGTTCAAGCCCCATGTCAGGCTCTGTGCTGACAGCTCAGAGCCTGGAGCCTGCTTCAGATTCTGTATCTCCCTCTCTCGCTGCTCCTCCCTGCTCACACGCTGTCTCTCAAAAATAAATCAAGATTAAAAAAAAAATTAAAAAATTAATCTTAACCCCACTCCTTTTGGCAACTAATGGAAATACAGAATACAAACAGATGAATTATCTGTCAGTGTATTTTATCAAGTCTTTGTAACAGTTTCATGATGAACTTTGCTGTGATCTGTTAAAGAGTCTTCAAATTAAATAATGAGGATGCTTAAAAATTGTAATTTTTCCCTTATAACAAACTTAACTCAAACAGAACAAAAAGGGATTGTACTAATAATCCTCACATGAAGTCTGAGAATGAATGTCTCGTGCAAGGTCAACGCAGCTATTTCTGTATCACCGAGATATAAAGTTAAATGTGATGTCTTCAGCTGTTTGAATAAAAAAGGGGAGGTTATTTTTGTTTTTTTATTAATATGAAATTTATTGTCAGATTGGTTTCCATACAACACCCAGTGCTCATTCCAATAGATGCCCTCCTCAATACCCATCACCCACTTTCCCCTCCCTCCCACCCCCCATCAACCCTCAGTTTATTCTCAGTTTTTAAGAATCTCTTATGGTTTGGCTCCCTCCTCTCTAACCTCTTTTTTTTTTCTTCCCTCCCCATCGTCTTCTGGTAAGTTTCTCAGGATCCACATAAGAGTGAACACATATGGTATCTGTCTTTCTCTGTATGGCTTATTTCACTTAGCATCACACTCTCCAGTTCCATCCACGTTGCTACAAAAGGCCATATTTCATTCTTTCTCATTGCCACGTAGTATTCCATTGTGTATATAAACCACAATTCCTTTATCCATTCATCAGTTGATGGACATTTAGGTTCTTTCCGTAGTTTGGCTATTGTTGAAAGTGCTGCTATAAACATTGGGGTACAAGTGCACCTATGCATCAGCACTCCTGTATCAGAAAGGGGGGTTTTAAATACAAGAACAAAAAAGCTTTTATTCTGAATCATAGTTGGTAAGACAAATGAAAAAAACCAAAAAACAAAACCCAAAACGTGTGAATGGTTTTTCAAATGATTTGTTACTAATAATTTGTTTTTGACACACTGAGGTACCTTCACTGAGAATGGAGAGTAGAGAATGCTGGTTGAATCATGATTTATTCTACACTTTTGGTTTTATTTGTGAAATAGGCTACACAGCAGGCATCTTCATCTTCATCCAAACTGAGTGACACGTCACGTTCTTCCTCTTCCTTGGAAAATACAGAAAAGACACACAGCAGTTTGGCCTCCTCCTTATCTAGAGAAAGACAGTCCTGGATCGACATAGTTAATAGTTCTGCTGCTGCTGACGATGAGGGACAGTCTATAACACTTGCCGTGAATGTTCACTCACCTGCACCCTCAGAGGCAAACAGTCGCAAAGCCCTGGAAAACAGCTGTGCCACATCAGAAAGTGAATTTTTGAACTCTTTGTCTAGTGATGACACTTCTTCATTGAGTAGCAACCTGGACCATCTTACTGTCCCAGACAAGCCCACTGGATCAAAGATGGCGGACAGAGGTAAACCAAGACGTTGTTTACTCTTCTCTAGAGAGCGAATATTTGTGTATAGATGTGGAACTCGAAGGTTAATTTGTAAAAAGAACATTTAAAGGCATGAATGATAATTCAATAATTAAACAGTCAGGTGGGGCTAAGTGCAGGGGTTCCTTCTGAAAAGGAGTGTATGTGGAAGATTCCAGCTTCAAGGCCATTAATCACCCACTGTAAGTGTTACTGGCCAAATGCTTACAGGTATGAGACATGCGATTTCCCACCAATCTGAGGAAACCCTTGACTCCTTTTTGGTCCCATGTCCTATGCTCTGGAGCCTGTGGTGATTAGATCAGGATTTTGTAAATTGATACTTAATAACATTGTCTTTGTGGCTCCAAACAAATGGAGAGCCATCACCTTCCCTGGACCATGACCACAGTCAAGGTCTGGGTCCTTGCTGGTTGGCTTCTGAAGGTGCCCGTGTGGTTGAAAGGAAGACAGACAGCTTTCATGCACTTTGGGAGGCAGCACTAGAACTTTCAAACACAAAGGTGAGCACAGTTTATGCTTTTGAAAGAAAATAATTTAAGTCTTAGCAAAGGAAAGAGTTAATGGAGGGTAGAGATTAATAATGCGAACTTTCTTTTTTAAAAAAAATTTTTAATGGTTATTTTATTTTTGAGAGAGAGAGATACAGAATGCAAGCAGGGTAGGGGCAGAGAAGGAGGGAGACACAGAATCTGAAGTAGGTTCTGGGCTCTGAACGCTCAGCACAGAGCCCGATGTGGGCCTTGAACTCACAAACCGTGAGATCATGACCTGAGCCGAAGTAAGATGCTTAACTGACTGAGCCACTCAGGCGTCCCTATAATGTGAACTTCCTTAATACTCTGTGATAATTGGTCTTTATCTTTTGTTCAGACAAGCTTTTTTTTTGTTTTGTTTTGTTTTCAATCATGGTGCATCTTTTTGGATAGTCTGTACCTTATTTATTTATTCAGGTATAAAACAAGCTTACCTGATCAAAAGATACTGAGCAATGAGAGAATGTTGAGTTTGGTTTGTATTTTTTTCAGTGTACTAGTGAGAAAAAGTTGACCAGTGAAATTCTCAGGATAACATTTCTAGAGTGGCCCAAAAACACAGATGGCTGCTGTCCCCTCTTTCCTAGCCTGATCAGGGAAAGTTTCTTTCAGTCCTCAAATCTCCAGATAATACCCTATTAATTTAATGTTTGGTGTCAGGGTAATTTGAGCCAAGTATCACAACTGCAGGCCCAGTTGTGTGTGTATGTGTGTATGTGTACACAGTATTTTGAAATATACAAATTGGAACGCTCAGGCTGGGGACTCCACTCGCCAAGTCACCATGGTTGTCACCACTGCCTGTGGCCTTATCCAAATACTTCACGCAGTTGAGTTACCTGCCTGGCTACTCATGGCATTTTTTGCTTAATACCCCTAATTTTAGGCCTGTGATCTACTTTACATTTGAAAAAGTGGAGTGAATGAAGTAATTGGTGAAATTACTCCTATGTCTTACTCCTATGAAATTACGCCTATGTCTATAGGCGAAGGAAGTGGGACAAGGAGGAGAATGGAAACAACAATGAGGAGTATAGGGGGAGTCACAAGTGAACTCTGAAGAATGGAAAATAGTAGACACAAGCTGGCCTCTGGTTTCAGAGGTGCTGTTGTGTAGAAGAAATGTTGGGCGTAATCTCTGTCTCCTTGGAAGTAAAAACCGATGCAGATTGTGCGGCTAGTGGCGCAAGTAAAAAGGAGGTAGTTTGAAATGCAGTGTAAGAAACTTCTTTTTAATTGGGGCACCTGGGTGACTCAGTTGGTTGAGAGTCTTGATTTTAGTTCAGATCATGATCCAGGGTCATGGGATCAAGCCCGCGTGGGGCTCTGTGCAGAGTGTGGAGCCTGCTTAAGATTCTCTCTCTCTCTCTCTCTCTCTCTCTCTCTCTCTCTCTGCTCCTCTTCCTCCCCAGCCCCAACCCAGCTTGTATGCACGTGTGCCCCCCTCTCTAAAAATAAATAAAAAAAAAAGCTTCTTTTTTATGTTGAAAACAGTTCAAGATTGAATGGGTTTCTTGGAAAGTAGTACATTCCTTGTCATTGGAGGTTTTTCCTCATTCTGAGACAACCATTTTCATTGGGTTTTAATTGCATATCACCTATTGATCACAATTTTTCTTCTTACAAAGATATGCTGAAGAGAGGATTTAAGTATCTTGAACTGGATGGCCTCTAACTTGATACTTGGAAGAGGCTTCCAGATACAAGGCTGCTTGAACTAAAGAAAATCATGCAAAGTAGCACATCTATTATCTCCTAGGTGAAAACTCTTACTTTACTCATGGGGCCATGCGTAGAACTAAAACCTGTCATGTATGCACACGTGCACGCGTGCTCTCTCTGTCTCTCTCTGTCTCTTTCACACACACACACACACACATGCACACGCACACACGCACACGCACACACGCACACGCACACACACACACACACCACCCCCAAATGAGGATGGCTTTAAAAGCAAAATAGAGAATAAAATTCCATTTGCGTTCTTTGCTAAGAGATGACCCTGCGGATTAAGTTTTTCTTTAGGACAAATAACCTGTGAGTCATGAGAAGATGCACGCAGCTCTTGTCCATGTCATTCTGGGAGTGCAGGGGCTGCAGAGCTGGCTGGGGACCAATATCTCTTTTAGTCTAAGGAAGAAGAAACCTGGTATTTTTAAATTTTGAGTTAAGTGCAGATTGACTGACAAAATCTCTTGACATGAAGGTATTCCTCTCAGTAGAAAGGAGGAGAAAATAAAAGTATTTTTCCCTCACCGATGTGTTGGCAGTTGCCATATGTTACAAAATTTTTGCTGATGATCTTCCCCTGCTGCTGGGGATTTGGTTAAATTCCCAGAAGAGTTAAACCACATAAAGTCATTGCTATGGAAACAGAGACCAGGTCTTTTTTTGCGTTTGTGATGATTTGCTGTTGAGTAATCAGTCTGCATATTATGCTTTTTTTTTTTTAACGTGTGTGTTGGAGAATAAGGTAGCTTTTCACTTCTGTGGCTTCTAAAATTTATTCTTTTTAGCTGCCAATTAAAAAAGGAAAAGCCCTGAAGTTCCTGTGCCTGAAATATTGTTCAGGGTGTTTTTATGACAGGGATTGGAATGTCAACACAGTCCAAAACAGGAGTTAGGATTTTAGATTAAGTCGCAGTCTCAAGATGTATTTGCTGGAGAATGAGGTTTGTATCCTAGAAAAGATTCTTACAGGTTACTGCGTCCTGAAACAAGCAGACAGCGTGCATTACAGCCTTCTTTTTATTTTGACAATGAGAGAAATATTTTGCAGTTAGGCAATTACAATTGTGGTTGCTAGAATTTTGTACTGAATTTAAGTGGCTTTTTAGACATCGCTTCCCTGTGGTGTGAGCTAATAAAAAAATGCAGGGTGTTAATTGCATCCTACTGCCTTTCTGCATTGGGAGTTCCAGAGTTCCAGAGCTATCCAGATTCCTCACAGAGTCTTTTCACAAAGCACAGAGGGAAAAGAGGTGATGGGGTCAGTGGAATAGTCCTCTCAGCTCGGTTTTACACTGTATCGTTTCCTTCTTTTGTGCGAGGTTACTTGGCCTGGTACTTATGCCTCTGTGATAATGACTCACATGTATGTCTCTATTTACTTTATGCTGACAATGTGGAGATGATTTTATGTATGCTTACATAAAGGGTATGGAGTGACCACACCCTGGATGCTGAAAAGCTGAATAACCACTAATAAGACTAACGCTCAATTTATGTAAATAAATGGTCAAATAAAAGGCCAGTCAGAATCAATCTGGGCATCATGTTGACTTAAAAGAATTTTTAGTGAAGAGACAGGCATACTAGAGCATGCATGACATCTCAAGAATGGGACATAAATGAACCAGATTTTAAGAGTTAGTAAACATTACCAAAATTTTTACACAATCTGAGTGCAGACAGGATGGATGCTACATTATTTTAGTTAGCTACTTCAGATGTTGCTGTAGAACTGATGTGGCATGTCTCTTCAGGAAGCAAGAGGATAATTAAAAAAACGTTGGATACTGAAGTCCATTCAATTTAGCCTTATTTTTTTGACTACCTAACACGTACTCATGACCGTGTCCTACCAGGAAGACACAGATGAAGAAGATAAAACTTCTGGCCTAAAAATTTTAACATCTGATGGGGAGAGTGGGAGGAATAAGACTTATTTAACAAAAGAAAGCAAAGTAAGTGCCACAGAGAGATAGAAGGTACTCGAGGGATTTAAAGGAGAGCAGGCGTTCAAAACAGAGAAGGTCACATCTAAGTAATCTGTGATCCAGGTGGGAGGGTCTGCACACAGAGAGGGGGGCCGTAAGAAAGAGGGATGGAAAAGAAATTTGGATGATGTTGAATGCTGGGCTGGTCGTTAGTTTATTTCAGTAGATCGTGGATGATTGTTTCTGGTCAGCGTACTCATATAATGAAAACAATACTTTAGAAAAATTATGTCTACTTTAGAATGTGGGGTGGACACATATAAGGGGACACAGGAAATTGGAAGAGTGGGGAAACTTTTAGAGTAGCTGGGGTGGCAGTGGAAATGGGAAGCAAAGGAGAAACTAAAGGGTTTCTATAGTACGCCTGTCAAGGTGAAGAGCGCTTGCTCTTTGTATCTCCATTACTTAATTCGGTCCCTGGATTTCCCAGGGATCCCGTTTTTTGAACTATAATTTGAGAAGTGATCCCAAAATAGGGATAAATATTTACGATAGGATAAATCATGAATCTATGTCTCTCTCTCTCTAGGCTTATTTCTGCAGCTCTCTAGTCTTTTACTGATGTTTTATCTTCTGCTTTGATGGTAGAGGAGTTAGATTCTCCCTTTATAGCATGCTTTATTATTCAGTAGAACGTTACTCTCCTTTGCATGATCTTCCAGGTAAATTTTTGGATTTGATTTTCAAGTTTAATTTAAAAAATCACATTCGGATTTTGATTAAAATTTTCTTGACCTTTTTAGATTAATTTGCTGTCTTTAAATCATCGAGGCATTTCATCTATGAACATGGTATATTTCTCCATTCAGGTCATTTTATGATTTTAAGTACAGTGTTTTTCTTATAAGTCTAGCACATACCTTACTGAGTTTGTTCTTAGACCTTTTATAATTTTTCTTGCATTTGTGAATGGAGTCCTTTTATTCCATTTTTAAAATAATTATTATTGCTGTTGTGGAAATAGAAGGTTTTTAATTACATGTTTGTCTTATACTAGTCTCCCTACCTTACAGTTGGAAGTTGTTTTGTTTCTAGATAAATTATCCTATCTTTATGTGATGACCACTTTAGCTGGTCCTCTCTAATAGTTATGCTTCATTTCTTTTTGTTATTTGTGTGATCGGAATTTTCCTGAAGTTTATTTGCTCTATTACTTTAAAAAAGTCTTTGGCATTATTGATTGCATATTATTTTTATTACCCAGTTAATTAAATTCTGCTTTATCTTTATGAGTTTTCTTTTAATTTTATTTAGAATTATTTTGTTTGACCTTTGCTAGCTCCTTAAGTTAACTGCCTAGTTGGTTCACTTTCACATCTTTTTTCCTAGTAAATATATGCAGGTCCTGAGTACCTCTTTGACTAGACCGTGCGGTTTGTGTAATGTAGTACTTTCACTGTTGGCTATTTGCAAACAGTCCATTTTAAGAGTAATTTAACTTAATTTCTTCTGCAACCAAACATATTTTTAGAAGAGTGCTTTTAAAATTCAGAGTGAGTGCTTCAGCAGCATATATACTAAACTTGGAACAATACAGAGAAGATTAGTATGATCCCTGCACAGGGATGGCGCATAAATTCATGAAACGTTCCATATTTTTGTTGACCAGAATTAAAATAAAAACTTACGCACACACAAAATATTTTTGAAAATTTCAAAGTGAATATGTTTTTGGCTGTCTGGATGGGATTCACAAAAGATCAGTGACAAAAGGTCAGTGACATAATTTGAGGAACCATGGTCTTTATAGAAAAAGATGGTAGGTTTCTTAATGACAACGGCTGTGGTAATCTCTCTTGGGGATATGTTGCACAGTGCTGAACATGACTTCCCCTGATCTACATGTCTTCTTGAGAACATATATCTGCCGTTTACACTATTTGCTCTGGGAAGAATCCTTGGTAGTTCTTTGAAATGCTTCTTACCTCATGGTCTCAGATTCATTTTTTGTCTTTATAATTACATTCCTAGCCCATTTTTACTATTCTGGAGACCCTTGAATACATTTCTCTCTACTTAGCAATAGCAAGAAACTGTGATGATACCAGCACGTGTCTGAATTTGCAGCTTGGGCAAATCGAAGGTCAGTTTTCCAGGCAGACCTTTTCATCAGGATATCATCTTAAGCCTTTGAGATCTATTCCTGCGCTATCCTTCTGTTGTTAATTTCTAATTTTTCTCCATACAATGTTATGCTTTCCTAATTAAAGCCAAAGCAAATAAGGTTCTATCTTCCTCAAACTACACAAACTATAGTAAGTATAAGATTGAAAAATATTTTTTTAGTAGACTTATATCTTTTTTTAAAGCAATTTTAGGTTCAGACCAAAATTGAGCAGAACGTACTGCGATTTCCCATCTGGCCCCATCCCTACACATGCATAGTCTCCTCCATTATCAACATTCCCTCCACCAAAGTAGGATATTGTTACATCTGACGAGCCCACATTGACACATCATTATCAGCCACAGTTCTTGGTTTATGTTAGGGTTCCCTCTTGGTTGTGCATTCTATGGGTTTGGACAAATGTATAATGACATGTATCCATCACTGTGGTATCATATACAGTATTTTCACTGCTACAAGAATCTTCTGTACCCCACCTATCCACCCCTCACTCTCCTTACCTCATTGGCAGTCACCGATCTTTTTCACTGTCTTCAGTTTTGCCTTTTCAGAATGTCATGTAATATAATTTGCAAACAAAGTTTTATTTCTTCCATCCCAATCTTTACATCTTTTATTTCCTTTCCTTGTGTTGCATTAGCTAGGACTTTCAGTACAATGTTGAAAAGGAGTGGTGAGAAGGGAAATCCTGGCCTTTTTACCGATCTTAGTGGGAAAACTTCAAGTTACTCACCATTTATGAAGTTAGCTGTACGTTTTTTTGTAGATCTTCTATATCAAGTTGAGAAATTTCACTTCCTTTTTACTGAGAATTTTTTTAAATCATAAATGGGTCATAGATTTTTGAAGTGCTTTTTTTAAATATATGTTGATAGGATCATGTGATTTTTTCCCCTCTTTTATCTGTTGATGTGATGGATTACATTAATTTTTGGATATTGAATTAGCCCCACATACCTGGGATAAATCCCATTTGATTGTGTTATATAATTCTTTTTATACATTGTTGGGTTCAATTCGCTCATATTTTGTTGAGGACTTTTATATCTTATGTTCATGAGGCATGTTGGTCTGTAGTCTTCTTTTTTATAATGTGTTTGGTTTTGGTATGAGAGTAAATCTGGCCTCACAGAATGAGTCAGGAAGTATTCCATCTGCTTGCTTCTATCTTCTGAAAGAAATTGTAGAGAATTGGTATAATTTGTTCCTTAAATGTTTGGTAGATTCACCAATGAATCCATCTGGGCCTGTGCTGTTTCAGAAGGTTATTAATTATTATTTCAATTTTAAAAATAGAGACAGGTCTATTCATATTATCTATTTATTCTCATGTTAGTTATGATAGATTGTGTCTTTCAGGGGACTAGTCCATTTCACCTAGGTTATCGAATTTGTGGACATAGAGTTGTTCATAGTGTTTCTTCATTATCTGTTTGGTGTCCAGTGGGATCTATAGTGATGTCCTCCTTTTTCATTTCTGATGTTGGTGACTTGTGTCCTCTCTTTTTTTTTGCTTAACTAGGTGAAAAATATTTTTACTTTTGGCCTATTTAGATACTTGGAATTTAGTAGGTATAATTTACTTACTGAGTTTTTAAGAATCCAATTCCAAAATCAGCTCATTGTGTTTATTTGATTGAAGGATAGGTGAAGGGGATAATAATGAGATCAAGAATGAAAATTTTGGCCAAATAATGCTTAACAAATATTTGTTGAGAACCTACTGTCCTCCTGGCACAATTGGCCTTTGGAAGTACTTTAGTGAATTATAATAAAGACAGTAGTCCTCTTGGGTAGAATTTACAATCTCGTGAATATGTCTATCATGGCAGGGTAGGGAGATAATTAGGTAAATATAAGAAGATAATTTCAGGTGGTGAATAAGTTCTATTCAGGAAATAAAGTAGGAGTATATAGGGTTGGAGGAAGGACCTTGATTTAGATGACTGGTCGGGGAGGACCTCCCTGAAGAGGTGATCTGAAAGCCAAATGGGACAAAGGAACCTATCTGGCAAAGTGCCCCAGACAGAGAGAAAATGAAATTCAAGGGCTCTAGCAATGGAATAAATTTTGTGGTTCAAGAAACAGAAAGAAATCCAGTGTGACTGGAACAGAGTGAGCAGGGGAAGCATAGGAAGGGATTGGAGAAGTCAACAGCAGCTGGCTTATGTGACGACTAGTGGGTCCTGTAAGGTGTTTGGATTTTGTTCTAAGTGCAGTGGGATGATTTTGGAGGAACTGAACCTAGGGAGTGTTATGGGTGTGGCTTATGTTTTAAAAAGATTACTTCATTATATGGAAAATGGATATTAGGAAGCTGCAGTACACCCAGTATGTAGTTGTTGAAATATGTAAACAGTGAAATGATGGTGGTCTGGTCTAAGTTGGTAGCAATGGAGTGGTGGGGGGCGGGGGGCAGGGGGGTCAGAAAAAATTATACATATGGGGTATATTGTGCACATAAAATATAAGAATATAAAATTCATAAAAGATTCTTGCCTAGTCTATCCCTAGTCTCTAAAATGCACTGCCTTAGCACAGAGTGAACATTCAAAGAGTGTTTGATGAATTGGGTAAATGAATGGATCAGAAGTGGAAGCGAAAAAGTGGAATGAAGGTTGAGTTATAAGTTTTCCAGCACATTCAGTCTCTTGTATAACTAAGTGTAATTGCAATTCTTTAGAATTGGTATCATTTCCTGGGAAAATGTTTGCTGGGAGGGATTTAACTCCATATTTAAATACATAACTCTAAATATGTACACTGTGGATTTCCTCTAAGGCCAAAAGAAGGATGTTATACAAGTAATTATAGATCACACTAGACTGTAATCATCGAGATAAAGAAAAGAGAGCTCCATCTTTTTTTTTTTTTTTTTGAGAGCTCCATCTTAAAAAAGGTAAGAGCATTTATCTGCTCCAACCTTCAGTTTTGCTTAGTGAAATTAGAATAGGGTAACTTCTTTTATCTTGCCCCACTACCCTCCCATTTTTGTATTTTGTGCTCACTTGTCTCCATCATGGATCCACATGGTTGATGGACTCTGCAATTTTTGGAGCCAAGGTTGGCATATTTACCTATGGTACACTGGATTTATATCCTTGATTTTAGGCAATTTCCAGCTATTTTCCCCTTTTATTTCCCATTCAACCTCTACCTTGAAAATGTATTTTAAAAAGAAAAAAAAAAAACCCAAGGAAATGCCTTTTTTGTGTGCATGCCAATATGTTTTGTTTTCTTAGGATGTGAGCAGATATAAAAATTTGATGTCTGCTTTAAGTATTTCACCTAATCCTGAGTGCTCTTATGATTGGAAGAATACATTTCAGAAATAAATGGAATATTTGTTTCAAGAATGTAGAGCTACATGGACTCAATCTTAAGATTATTTCTAAAAATCACTGCCACAAGATGCTATAATAATAAAAAAGAACAACATTAAAGATCACCCAGTAGACTAGGTTTGTCTTTTCAATAAAAGGAATAATAGGGTAAAAGAGTACTGAGTCACCTAACTTAATAGAAACATCACATACCCAAGAGAAGAAAAGGTGAGAGGCTTTGAAGGGGACAAGTAAAAATACTGGTTTTCTACTTGGATGCTCTTTCCCAGTCTGATTTCTCTATTTAAAAATTTATCTCACCTGCGATCGTTTTTGTTTTGTTTTGTTTTAACCACCTCTTTCCTAACTCGCCTTCTTCCAGTGTTCTTTTCTCCATGTCTATGCTTTTCTCTTTATTGTACACAGAACCAGACTACCATAACCATGATTCAGCTTCGGGCTCCTGATTGGAACTGGATTATCCCCAGGTGCTCAGTTCAAATGCCTGAGCAGAGAATCTGACTATACAGCCTGTCTCCTACATTGCTGAGCAGCTTAGGAATTTCCTGGTCTGGTGCCCTGTGACCCTGTGAGAACAGTGTTAGCTGTTTAAGTCCTGGCTACTACCTCAGAGACAGAGGCTCTGGGTGGGGATTTTTCCCTTGGAAGACAGAATAGTGGGACCAGGGATCTGAGCCTTGGTCTCCCTGGTCCAGATGGCTGTCATCTCATTGACTGTATATTGCCTGATTTGAAATCTTTCTTCATTGGGCTTTATTCAAAAGGAAGTTCATGAAATATATTTAGCCTAGCATAGTGTTTCAGGCTATGGATTTGGGGTCATAACCTATGTCTGTCTCTTTGTGGCTTTGGTCAGAGTTTTTATATCTTGACAGTCCTTCATATCAGGGCTAATGTTTTTTTTTTCATAGGGTCCCTACAAAGTTAATGAGATAATGTTGGTATAGTAGGTAATATAGTGCCTTTCACATACTAAAAACTCAATACATGATGGCTGTCTCCACCAGCAGCAGCAGCTGTGGAAATAGGCAGTCTGTCTCTCAAAATTATACCGTGGTAATGTTCTTGGTTAGCAGTGTCCTTACTGTTAAAATGAGTTATCCAGATGTATCTTAGTTACATAATTCAAATATGTCTGTCAGTGTTATTTTAAGTCTTTTGCTATGATGTAGAGTTGTCAGAATCACTAATTAGAAGAAGCCTATGAAAGTTTTTGAATCTGTTCGCATCGATAGGTGTTCTCTTAAATAACGTTTGCAGTCTTAATAGCTACACATAATGTCAAAAGAAGCATGTAGTTGCTCTCTTTGTAACAAGTGTCTTCCATGGCCTAGCTCAAACACTTGGAACATAGTGGAACATAGCGCATGAAGCAGGGAATACCATTTTCTGCGTAAACCTTTCCAGGCATTTCGTGGTGGGGAGCTAACATTGTCTTCCTTGAGACATCATATAGACTTTTTCAGTCTCAAACAGGCTTGCTTTCAAATTCTGATATGAAATATGGCATATGAATTTCCTGGAGCACGTATGTTCCAAATAGAAAAATAAAAACCACACTCTAGAAAGCACAAGGAAACACCAAAAATAAGATAGTGGGGGAGGCAAAGTTGAAAATACTGCATTTAAAGGGATAATCTGCATACGGTGTTCTCGACAGCCAAATTCTGGGCCTCCAGGAGCCTGCCTGTCCTGTCAGAGGCACACAATAGGCCGGGAAAAGTGGGAGGATGGGGAGAGAGCAGCGCATTCATCTGGCATAATCTTGGAAAGGAGCAAACTTCTAACCATTAGTTAAGATGTTGTTTTGTCTCATCTGCTGATGTCACCAAGAAAGATCTTATTTAAAAAAAAGATCCTATTTCTTTCTAGAGTTTAAATCTCTGCATTACTTGGACCTCCGTTGAGAGGGTTTGCTAGTTGGATCCCCTGAGACATTTTGAGCTAGTCTAACAGGTGTAAAGGGTCCCGGAGAAAAAGTAGGTGAGCTGCTTTCTGGATGAGTCCCTACTTTTCAACTGTAACTCCAGTCCCTTTCTCTTCCAGTGAGTTGAAGCTGGGGTTGCATGACAAATTTGTGACAGTCTCGCCTTGCTGCACAGAGCACAGTCCATGGGCCAGCAGTTTGAGCATCACCTGAGAGCTTGTTTATAATTGTTATAATCAAAGCCATGCTAGACTGGCTGAGTCGGATTCTGCATTTTAACAGAAGCCCTGGGTGATTGTTTGCCTATTAAAGTTTGAGAAGACTGGTCTAGAAACTCACGGGCCTGCACAGTGTGGAATTGAACTTCTGTTCTTAATTCCATCGCTGATTTACATTTTGGAAAGATCACTTACTGTTTTTCAAGACTCTCCATTTTTCCCCCCTCCATAAAATAAAAATAGTTATCATCTTCCTTGGCAAAGCCTTGTGAGCTGGATGAGATAGACTGTCAAGTGCCGTATGTGGTGAAGGGAGTTGAAGTCCTGTTATTTTACGTAAGAAGGACTGAGCTCTTGAGGGGAAGGCTGGCAATTGCGTGAACACTGGACTGTCAGAAAAAATTCACTTATTTTGCTGCAAAAGATAAGGGATGTGGAGATGATAAAGGTGACTTCTGCTTCCAATGTGAGATAGACCAGCGGTCTTTGGCGGCAGTCTTTTTCCTTGCTCCTTCTACAGTCTGGTTAAAATAAGACAAATAATCTAATATCTCTTAATATGGAATTATAATTTACAAAATTATTTACATGAAAACATGGAAGGGAGAATTTATTTTAAAGTTTATTCATTTTTGAGAGAGAGCGTGCAGGGGAAGGTCAGGGAGAGAGGGGGACAGAAGATCTGAAGCATGCTCTGTGCTGACAGCAGAGACCCTGATGCGGGGTTTGAACCCACGAACCGCGAGATCATGCCCTGAGGTGAAGTTGGGCGCTCAACCGACTGAGCCACCCGGGTGCCCCTGAAAGGGAGATTTTAAACATTACTTTATGCAGTAGCCCCTTCGAGGCACAGGATGAACACACCAGCACTACTCACCTGTGCTCTGGGGTCAGGTGTAAGTTGTATTTTGTTGTGCTTATACCTGTTGTGTCTTTAGTTGTCCTGTGAACCCTGTTTATCATCTGCTTCCATTATTATTGGCTGTTCAGCTTATGGCCCCGTGAAGACCCAAGCACCAGCCATTAGTGGCAGGAAAAACAAGGCAGAGCTCCCAGCTGGGTCACGGGAGGGGATGGATCATAGGTTTGTCCCCTGAGTATTTAGCGATATGCTGTACATCTCTCAGATTATGACCCAAAAGAGCCAATAGAGATATTTTCTTGACTCTTAATGTCACCATTTGTTATTGTATTGTCCTTATGCTTGTGGGCAATTCTGGAATCTGGTTCTTAGAGGTCAGATGCACATCTAATCTTTCGGTTTCAGGTTTCCTCCGAGAAGGGGGTGCTGGATGGCTGGGAGGCGAGAGCACAGCAGGAACATTCACCTGTCAGGTTCCCCCTTGCCCCAGCAGTTTTAGCCTTATCTGAGCACACTTGCAGCTTCCTATTACCTCAGTTTCTAAGTGAATTCAAATAGAGAGTGTCTTTTGAACATTATTTGGTCATATTTTAGGGGAATTCTGTATTAACTTTCGGTAATCCCAACAGGTCTGCTTTACCTGTGGGTTTATTTCTGGAGGATCAAGTTGCACACGCATCGCACACACATGCACACCCCCCCCTACATACCTACAGACCACACACAGACCCCACACATCACACCCATACCACACCCCCCATTCTACACACTTACACAACACACTGCACACATCACATACCACATACATGCTACCCACGCACAGACACCACATCCATAATGCACACACATACACACCCATATGCTCACGATTAATGCCCCCAAATTTCAGTCAGGGAAAGGAATGTGTGTGGGGAAGAAAGATAATTCCTGACATTTTAACATAAAGATGAAATATATCTATATAAATATATTAAATCATGATAAAACTATCCAAAGGCAGCCCTGTTTATTTTTCATTTAGGGAATGTACTTTATACCACCTTATTCTAAGTTTCTAAAGTTATTTTTAGCTTTACCAGTTTCCTATCTTTTGAATTAGATATGTGGTCTTAACATAATCATTTTACCCTGACTTAATTACGAAGTAATGTACTAGTCACAAGTAATTTTATTTTCAATCACCATCCTTAATAGTACAACTGAGGTGCTTCATGAACACAGAGAAATTTAAAGAAACCATTTTATTTTCTTTGTTATATACTTATTTGGTTTACTTCCCGAAGTTTGTTAAATAGATAGTACTTAAATCCTGTGGCATTGAAAGCTGTGTGTTTAGGCTTTATTCAAAGTGGAGTCTCACTTGCCTTGCTGTAGAAAAAAGGACATATAAAAACTATCATATCCTTGTATGTCTGAAATGCCCCAGGGTCCTCAATCCTAATGTCCCCTCTGAGAGTCTGATATCTGTTAATTTAGTTTTCTTGAGACTTTCTAGTATCTACAGCTTAACTACAGGACTGTTACCATGCTTAGTATTCCTGCTGTGCAAGTATCGTCAGTTATCAGGACAATCTCCTAAAAACCTACTTTCTCAGAGTTTTATTGATATATATTCCACATACCATATAATTCATGTATAAAAATGGTTCAGTGGTTTTTTCGTATATTTATAGAGCTGGACAACCATCTCCACAATTGAATTTGACAATATTTTCAATACCACACACACACACACACACACACACACACACACACACACACACCTATACACATTGGCTATCGTTCCCCATTTCTGCCTGTCGCTTCCCCAGCCCCATGCAGCCACTAAATCTACTTTCTGTTTCTATGGATTTGCCTGTTCTGACATTTCATGTAAATGGGACACAGTGTGTGGTCTTTTGTGACTGACTTCTTTTAGTTAGCAGAATGTTTTCAAGGTTCATCTATATTGTAATATGTATCAGTACTTCGTTGCTTTCAGTTACGGAATAATATTCCATTGTGTGCGTATACCACATTTGGTTTATCCATTCATCAGTTGATGAACATTTAAGCTGTTCCCACCTTTTGTCTATGATGAACTGTATTGCTATGAACAGTTGGTACAAGTTTGTGTTAGCATGCCGTTTTTATTCTCTTGAGTATATACCTGGGAGTGGAATTGTCGGGTCATATGGTAACTCTTTGTTTAGCTTTTGAGGAAGTGCCAAACCTTTTCCTAAAGTGATGACTTCGTTTTATATCCTTACCAGTAATGTATAAGGGTTTCAGCTTCTCCGCATCCTTTTCTACACTGACTTTGTCTTTTTGATTTTAGTCATCCTGGCAGGTACGAGGTTAGTATCTCATTGTGGTTGTGATTTGGATTCTCTGTAATGACTAATGATGCTGAGCATCTTTTCATGTGCTTATTGAGAAAAACTCACTTTTGATGTCTGCACACAGTCTGAAGCCAGAAGTTCTAATTGTGTTCAAATGCAGTTTTGAATATTTCCCCCCTTTTTGGAGTCTGTTTTGGTAGAGAGCAAAGAGGTTTACTGACCGTTACTTGATGTCAGTTGCAAAGTTAGTTCAACATCTTTACCCTCCATTTTATGAAAAAAACATTGGCAACACCTTGTGGTGGCTTTCTGGTAGTAGATGAGGAAAAGTTATTGCTTAAAGATGTCTAATCTTACAAAAATAAACTGTAAAGTAAATCAATTTTGTTTGATTTTGAAGCTCCTATATTAATATTGTATGCTTTTCTCTACCCTTTGGAGAGGCCTCTTTTGTTTCGGTTCTTCCTAATGCCATACCTTTGATATGGCCCTCTATCAAGCTTATTCTCAGAGTAAGATGTGAAACACCTAGAGACTAAAAAGTACATTGTGGACAAAGAAATCTTGCTGTGTGTCTTTCCCAAAATTATTTTCAGGGAATGAAGGAATAAAGGACCAAAGTTCTTAGTGGGTATTAAAGCAATATCCAGAGATGAAGATTTTCTTTGGGTAACCTATATCATTTGGGGTCCTTTCAGTTGTGTGTGATTGATAACTACACTGACAGTTGCTTAACGAAGGCAATGTATTGGCTTCAGAACTGCAAGGGCTCCAGTAGAGTGACCAAGATCCGTATTTCAGCTGTATCCTATAGATTGGCTCAATTCTCACGATTCTTGCGGTGATCTGTGGAAGCCTCCAGCTCATATTATCACATGTTTAGGAAAACAAGAGAGATTGATTCCCTGATATCCCACCCAAGTCTCAGAACTGAGTCTTCCTGGCCCCAGTTGTTCTGACCTGAGACATCTGCTTATCCCTGAATCAATGACTCTGGCCAGTATGTGGAACTGTCATTGACTTAGCCTAGTTCTTGTGGTCCCCCACTAGATCCCATGCAGAGTCACGTCACTGGAAGCATTTGGGCTGAGGTTAGCAAGTTGTGGTTAAGAAGGGGGGTGGAGGTATGTGGCAGCATGAGAAATGATCATTATCTGCTCAAAGCCACATATCACATGGGGATTCCTTCTCTCAAAGGGCAGTTTTAGGAAGGACATTAAAAACTTATCAGGAGCGATGGTTCTCAAGCTTTAGATTATATATTAGTTTGCTAGAGTTTGCTTGTCCCGTCAGTGTATTTTAGAAGCAGATAACTTGTTTCACAGATTCACAGATGGAGAGAGGAATTTTGCCACAGGATGAATCATTCTCTGAGTCTCACCAATACCACATTTAGATGCTATTTGGATTAGATTTTGGACTTAGAATTGATGTTGGAATGGGTTAAGACTCTTGGAGATGTTGGGATTGGGTGAATGCGTTTTGCATGTGAGAAGGACATGAATTTGGAGGGAGCTAGATGGTGGACTATCACGAGTTCCAAAATTTCTATGTTGAAATTCTAGTTCAAAAGTATCTTAGAATGTGCCCTTCTTAGAAATGAGGTTGTTGCAGATTTAATTAGTTAAGATGAGGTTAGGAGGGAGAGCCCCAAATCCAATGTGACCGACATCCTTCTAAAAGGAGGAAATTTGGACACAGAGACATACACAGAGGGAAAACACCCCATGAAGACTGGAATTCTGCCACAAGCCGAGGAACTGACAGAATCTAGGAGAGAGGCCTGGAACAGAGCCTTCCCTAGTGCCTTCTAAGGGAACATGGCGCTGTCATTACAAAGTACCATAAACTGAATGGCTTAGACAACAAAAATTTATTGTCTCATAGTTCTGGAAGTTAGAAGTGCGAGATCAAGTGTCAGCAGGGCCTGGTGTTCAGACCACAATGTCTCATGTTCTCAATTTGATTTCAGCTGGGTTTATTGTTATTGCTTTTTAAAAAATTTTTATTTTAATAGAGGAAACAAAGGTGTCTGAAGATGACGAAATGGAGAGACTCTACAAATCGTTGGAGCAAGCTAGTCTCTCTCCTCTCGGGGACCGACGGCCTTCAACCAAAAAGGAGCTGAGAAAGTCCTTTGTGAAGCGATGTAAGAATCCATCCATAAATGAGAAACTTCACAAAATCCGAACCTTGAACAGCACATTGAAGGTAAAAAATTTCAGATTGTGGATAAACTCTGGGTGTGGGGCAAGGAATGGCTGCTTCTGCAGAGATTCATGCCCACCGGTGTGTGTGTTTGGGTGGAGGGGAGGGCAGTAAAAGTAACTATAATCTCTGTAGGTTGGGATGACCTTTGGCCTCCTTAAAGTACTAGAACGTTTGCACAGTAGCACCAAATGCACTTTTCTACAATAGGCCTTGATTTTTACATTCACTTTGGTATAAAAGTTCAAATGTCAAGCTCCTAGAAGATAAGGACCATGTGTAATTTTTTTTGTACCCTTTACTTAGCACCGTAAATGTTGATGAAGGCTTGGGATAGTCAACTTGTGAGAATAAACAGTGAGATTCATAAGATTTTGGAATTTCATTGGATTCATTAAAGAGTGCCATTCTTCTTCTCTCCTACTTCCAGAAGAAAATATCTAGATTTCAGATAGAGCCAAGACTTCATGATTCTCAGACGTAGGCTCTGGAGTGAAGAAACACGTGAGAGACAGGCAATGGAAAAGGTACACTCGATGGTAATAGACTAGCAAGTGTTTTCACAATGGGAATGAGGCACAGGGCGCAAAACGTACTGAGGCTATTTCCAGGTCCTCTTCAACTAAAATGGTTCTTCACAACAAAAGCATCCTGCTTTCACATGTAGATTATAGCATGAACAGGAGGAGGCCAGGAGACTTTGTAAAATAGTCCCAAATTAGCAGAAGATTTATAGATGCTGAAAAGCCTTGATAGATTCTGCAGTTTCATTCTGGGTTGTATATGTCCTTTTGCATCAAGAATTTGAGTCTCTTTCCAGGAAGAAACAGCAATCAAAAGCCAAGGCTACAAAGAAACGGCTGAGGGACTCTTCGTCAGATGTCCCTGTTAGTAGAATAGCTAAGCATCCTAAGAGGCTGCAAAAATGAGGCTGAAAAAGAAAAGGAAGAGGAGTATTTTAATTATACAAAGAAAAACAAAGTGTAGAGAAATTCTCTAACGTTTAATGATAGACATTAGCAGCACTCCTTTCAGAGCCAAAAATGTTCTATTCCATGGTATGTATGAAATTGATAAACGTGTTTGGTCATTCAGTGTAGTATTTTACGATCTTATTTGTGATAACTGATGTGAGTGAATACATTTTTCATTAGACCAATATTTCCTGAATCTTACCGTGTACCAGGCTCTATTCTTGGGCACTGGGACCACTGAGTGCACCACACTGGATGGTGGAACAGAGAGGAAAATAGAATGCGGTCTGCTGAGCGGTGTAGCTGATACAAGCTTGGGTGCTTTGGTAGCCCCAGAGGAGGGACATGGCTGCCTATCTGAAGCCATTAGGGACAAAGTCATGAAGATGCTGACAACTGGTCCGTGAGTAAGAGATGAAGAATATTAGGGTTAGAAGGAAGGGCATTCATGGAGGAGGAAATGTATGTCAATGGATGATATATTGCAGTCCATGTTGGGAGAAACAAGGAACATGTTAAGGAGAGGATGGACAGTTCAGGCCATTTCTAGAAGGAGAAAGACTATGGTCTTAGCAGAATAGCTAAGAACAGAATAGCAACTCAGGACTCTAGATGGTCACAGGACCGTGCCCTGACCTGGCCACAGGGAGGCCAGGTTTGTACAAAGAATTCAAAGCTTTTATTGGCCCATAATATGATTCTCTGTGACCTCTTGCTCTCCATGCACTGTGGCCATGGAATTTATGAATTCAGCTCTTTCTTTTCTCCCTGTGTATTAGTTACCTATTGTGAGGTAACAACCCCAAATTTACCAACTACAGACAATGAACATTTGTCTTTTCACAGTTTCTGTGGGTCAGGAATCTTGGCATGGAGCGAGGTGTTTCTCTTCCAGGTCTCTCACAGACGGCAATCCCGGCATCAGCCGGGACTTTGTTCATTCCTCCATTGGGGAGGGTGTGATCCTAGGCTCTATCTGTCATGTGGTTGTTGGCAGGATCCAGTCCCTTGCATGTTGTCGGACTGAGGTCCCAGTTGCTCACACATTTCCTTGCTCTGTGGACATACGGTAGCTTCCCAAATGGAAGTTGGCTTTCCCCAGAGTGAGTAAGACAGGAACAGTGAGTGAGCAAGATAGATCAGTCCTGTCTCAGCTGTGACACCACATCACAGTTACAGGGCACTGTGCATTAGGAGCATAAAACTCTGGTATAAAAGTCAGCCCGTGTTCAAGGAGGGGAGAATTACGTAAGGGTGGGAATGCCAGGAAGGCAAGGAGCACAGGGGGCCATCTCGGGGGCGTCTACCACACCCATGTGAACATCTGTTGTCTCTGTACACTGCTGGAAAGGATCCCTTTCCACAGGATCCCTTAGGCCTCACAAAAATGTAATGCTAGGCTGCGGAAACATAACCCATGTTATACGGTCCTCCTGTGAACCTCATCGTGAGGGGGAAGTCATGCTGATGTGGAAATTGGCCTTTTGGGGAAAAAAAAGCACATCGGCCTATTGACTGGAGAAAGATCGTTCAGTACATGTATGATTATTCATGTCAAAAGTCTTTAAGACTTACTTTAGCTATTTTTAATCGAATGACATTTCATTATAATTGTTTTAAAATTCAGAGCAGTTGAGGGGAACAGGAGAGATGCCTGGAAGGGGCCACAGTACAGCTTCTCAGGTCATCTTCTGACCTCAGTGGTGGCTTGGTTACAAGATATGTCCATTTCGTGGTAATTCATCAAGCACAAGCCTTTTTATATGAGTGCTTTTCTGTACATATTACATTGTAATATAAATGTGATTTGAAAAATACTTCAAAGATGCGGTGTGGACAAACACACCGTTTCATACAGAAACAAGGAAACTTCTAACAATAATGTTTATGTTAGTGATAGGCACATTCCATAAATAAAGAAAAATCCCTGCACTGGGATTGTATTGGAACAAATTCTCTTCATGGGAATTCTTCCAGGATGTTGAATGAACTATCATGTCATATACTAAATGTAGATCTTTAGGAAGTTGTGATAACTCAACATCCATTGACTTTTGGCTAAACATGTCTTTATTTTAAAATGAACGATTAATGGGTCTGCCTGGAACTTTCTCTCAGGGTTATTCTGGTCTGTGTCCAAAGAGAAACGAACCCTCCTTTCCTCAACTGCTCTGGTAGAAGACATTTCCAGCGCTTAGTTCTTGACTATTTGGAGTGAAAAAGGAAAGTATAGCATTGTCTCTTTCATGGTATTATCTGGAAGCCCTGCCAGACCCGGCCTGCCTACCAGAAGACCAGGAGGATGTCGTAAAGGTAGTTCAAAGCGTCCGGTGGGCCTCCTGCACCACAGCAGGGAGAAGCAGGGCCAGCGCGCCATGCTGCTGACTGAGTCGTGGGCTAGGAAGCAGTTCAGAGGCTCTTTTTGTTTCATTAATTTCCTTCCTTTCTATTCTCGTCTACAGTAATTTCTTTTTATCCATAAAAGAACACAGACTTGAGCCAAACGGTAAGAAACTTGAACTGCTTAGAGCTGAGCACTATATGAGAAGTGTCAGGCCAAAGTTGAAGAGACCCTTTCCTGAAACCTTTGATCACATTTAGAGGGGTGGTTTATTCATTTTGCCTTAAGAGAATCAATTCTTCACATTGTGTTACTCTGCAAAGATCTTCGTTCTTTTGGTAAAATATTAGGATCTCTCTCTGAAGTGGATGTCACAATTTTTTTGTGTGTGGAAGAAACTAGAGATTTGAAAATTTCTTACGGAGTTTTAAGTTTTCATTCCCGTATAGTTAACATAAAGGGTTATATCAGTTTCAGGTGTACAATATAGTGTTTCAGCACTTTTGTACCACACCCGCTGCTCATCATGAGAAGTGGACTCTTTAAACTCCATCACCTGTTTCACCCCAGATGTCAAAATTTAGGGACAAAATAAAACTCCTTAAATAACTTCATATGAATAGCACTATTGTGATACCAAAGGAAGAAAGCTTATTTATTTTTATTTTTATTTTAGAGGGGAAGATTGTTATCTGAATGTAGGTGTTGAGAACTCAGAGGGAAGAGAGAAAACTCCCTTGGCCTTGCTTAACTTTCTACCACCAATCTTTTCTAGTTATCCACTCGTCTACCCTGCCTTCCCTCTGCTTCTGGTTCACGGTCAACCTGCTTGTTATCACTCCTTGGTTACTTTACCACTACACAATTTTTCTTTCCTTCCTGGAATCCATATATATATATATATATATATATATATATATATATATATGTGTGTGTGTGTGTGTATTTTAACCTCAACCTCCATCTGTCACCACATTATTGCTCTCTTGATTCAGAATTATAAATCTTACCACTCAGACTAGTATGTACATAGTACTTTATTGGAGATCCACATTTCAAGAAAACAGGAAAAAAAAAAGAAGCAAAATGTAGTAAAATGCCCCAAGTAAAACATAAGTTAAAGTGTGAAGAACAAATAATACATTTTTGTGCCAATGTTTGTGATCATCTAAAACCAGATCCCTCATTTGGATCGAATAAATGCTACCAGTTCTAGAATCTCTAAAACTTATATGCAAATGTATAGATATAAATATCTATATACTTATATGTAAACAAATAGGACGTATGTAATAAATAATACGTATATAAAATACATACATGTAAACATTTTTGTTTGTTTATGGAGAGGATTTCCTTAGGCTCTAAATAGAGTTCACGATATAAAAAAGATTTAAAAGCAGAGGCGCCTGGGTAGCTCAGTCATTTAAACATCCAACTCTTGATTTTGGCTCAGATCACGATTTGTGCTTGGTGAGTTTGAGCCCCGTGCTGTGCTCTGTGCTGACGGTGCAAAGCCTACTTGGAACTCTCTCTTTCTCTCTGCCCTTCCTCTGTGCTCTCTCTTCTCTCTCTCTCTCTCAAAATAATAGACATTAAAAAAAGAGATTTAAAAGCAAATGGGTAATTATTCATTCACATTTTATTTCATATATTCTTTCTTTTTCCAGCAAGCATTTAGTGAATGTCTACCACGTATGAACCGTTCTTTGATGCACTTGGGGTCTCACAGTGGGCATACGAGACAAAAATCCCTTTCCTTAAGAAGCTTATGTTTAGGTAGAGGAGAAAATAAAAATAACTAAGTAAATAAATCAATTTTATAGTACGCTAAATGATGATAGATTTGATAGAGAATAGAAGTGGGGGTGAGGAATGCTGATGGATTGATTTTTAATTAGGAAAGGCATGAAAAGCCTTTTTGAAAGATGAAATTTGAGTGAAATCTGAAAAGAAGGGAGTGAGTCTTGAGGCTATCTGAGGCAGAATGTTACAGGCAAAGAACAAAAATGCAAGTGCCTTGGTCCGGGAATGCCTAGTAGGCTTAAGGAAGAGCAAGGAGGTCGTTTGGCTGGAGTGTTTTGGGGGGCTGGAGCACGGAGAAAACAGCTCAGAGGGGCAATGGGGGATTCCATCACATAGTGCCTTAGTGCCACTGCTAATACCTTAACTTCAACTCAGTGAGATAGGAAGCCTTTGGAAGGTTCTGAGCACAGCTGTGCTGTAGTTTGACATATTTGGAAAGTAGAGCTCTGGATTTGCTGGTGGACTGGCAGTGAGAGAAGGAGTCAAGGGTGACTCCAGTGTTTGGCCTGAGCCACTGGAAATGTGGAATTGCCATTGGGTGCTTTGCAAAAGGCCATGGCGGGAAGAGGTTTCAATGAGTACTGGAAATTGGGGTGGGTGGGACACTTAGAGAATAATAGGAGCCTCGTTTTGGACGTGTTACATTTGAGATGCCCCGTTCACGTCCAGGTGGAGCTGCAGAAGAGGGGGTGTAGACAAACAAGTCTGAAGTTCAGGGGAGAGATTAGGCTTGCAAAATAAATTTGTGACCCTTAGTGCATAGGGAGAATGGGAGACATGAGATTACCAAGAACGTGGATGTACATACAGAGGCAGCTAAAGGCTGAGATTCTAGAGCTCTCCAATCTTAAGAGATTGGACTAGAATGAAGAATCAGCAATAGAGATTTAGAATAAATGGCCATTTTGGGGATGAGAAAAATGTGTCACAGAAATGACTCGATGACAGTGTTTAAGAAGGAGGAGCCGATAGTTTTAGATGCTGTTGGTAAGTAAGTTAATGATAGTTACTGGATTTAGCAACATGGAGGTCATTGATGGCCTGAGCAAGAGGAGTTCGGGTTGAACCGTGATGGGCGTGGTTCTATGAGAGAATGGGCAAGGGGACATTGGAGACAAGGTGAGGAGTAGAGCCTTTGCTGGAACAGGGATGTGGGCTTGAGAAGGCTTTGAAGATGGGAGAGGTAATGGCACATATGATGACCAAGTAGATAGAGATGGGAAGTTAATGAGTCACAGGGAAGAGGGGAGAATTGCCAGAGTGGGTTTCTTGAGTATGAGGGAGTGGGTGACAGTGCACAAGTGGAGACTGGCCTTTGCTAGGAGCACAGATATTTTATCCAAAAGAACAGGAAGCAAGGCAGGGATGTGCTTGTGTTGATATAGGGAGTGGGCAGTAGGAACTTGGGAGAAGTGTTCTTTTGATTGTTTCCATTTCCTCAAAAAAAAAAAAAATAGAAAACAAGGTCTTCAGCTGCAAAGGAGGATGGGGGAGGGAAGGAGATTTGGGAAGAGATGGAAGGTTTTGAAATAGTAATTTGGGAAATTGGGAGAAAAAAGGGGTAGGAAAATATGACTAATGGATAGTAGTGAAAGGCACTTAGTGGCACTGGTCATAAATTTGAACTACAACCCCTGATTCTGGTTGTGAATTTTTAGCTACACGCATGGTGGCCTGGGGATAGGCAGAAAGATTGGTTTAAAATAAACATGTATTGACTGTCTCCCTGGCACTTGGCATTGTTTTACGTGCAAGACACACGGGAATGAATAAAATGTCGATTTTCTTAAGAAGCTTTAGAATACGGGGTACGTGGGTGGCTCAGTCGGTTAAGCGTCTGACTTCTGCTCAGGTCATGATCTCACAGTTCGTGAATTTGAGCCCCGCATTGGACTCTGTGCTGACAGCTCGGAGCCTGGAGCCTGCTTCGGATTCTGTGTCTCCCCATCTCTCAGCCCCTCCCCCACTCATGCTCCGTCTCTCTCTCTCTCTGTCTCTCAAAAATAAAAAAACACTTAAAAAAATTAAAAAAGAAGCTTAAGAGTAGGTGGCATGACAGATCCATGAACATCTAAGTATAACATGTTAAGTTCTAAGCATTGGAAGGCATGAGAGCATAAATAAAGCTTCTCAGTGCATTTAGGGGTTCAGAGAAGATTTTCTGGAGAACAGGATGCCTGAAGTGAGTATAGATTTATGAGTTATAGTAAAATCCGGTAAAGAAAGATTGGAAACTGTTCCATGTGAAGGCAACTCCAGGAAGTAGAGTTCACCAGAAGAAAGATATGGAAGGTCCTGCCTGTGGCACAACATCGCGGAGTGTGGACTGGCATCGTGCGGGGCGGGGGGGGGGGGGGCGGGAATGCACATCAACACAGAGCAGGAAATGAGAAGGGCGTGGGGATCAACAGATAGAGCTCAAATCCTTAGGACTTTGGACATGAAGGAGGACCATTCAGAGGACTCGGCATTCTGGGTGGATGTCCTGCACGGCCCGTGGAGGGTGGATTTAAAGTGAGGATTAGGGGCAGGGACACATCAGGTGTGATGAATTGGATTAGGATTATGGTCAGATGGATGGTGGAAACAAGAATAGATTTGAGATAAAATTGTCAGGACTAAGCGACCGTTCTTGAACGTGGAGGCTGTTACACCTCATTTTTCTCTCATTCCTTGGCTACAGAACACTCTCTTCACCTGACCCAGGCATTTCAGACGTGTGTGTTACTGGGTACAGAGGAGGCAGGGTAAAACAATACAGATAGATCGTTTGTTCCATTAGTATCATCGGAACACATACTGTTTTGATGGGAGGCTAGTAGTCTTTTCTTTGAACAAAAAGGTAGCCTATATATTTATTCAGTGTGTGTTAACTAAATACATGCACGTGAGTTATTAAAAATGAAGGTAATTTAATAAAGATATATTTTGTGCCATCTTGTGTCTTAGGGAACGTACTACATCCCAGTTTTACTTAGTGAAGTTTGGGTGGTCAATGAAATGATTATACAGTTGTAAGTTGTAGAAGAAATAATGGTCACTCTGAGATAGAAACATTACTGAGGTGTGGAATAAGGGTCGGTGAGGGAGAATCCATGTGGAAGATCCTGGCTACGTTCTTCTACTGGCCCTTGGGTGGGAGAACTTAACGTTTTCTTGGCAAATGTATGCAAATGAATGTCCTGTCATATCTCTTAGGCTTCCGGATTAGAATATTAATGTGTAAAAACACTTTGATAATTTTATGGCGAATGTATATGTGTATCTGTAAAAGATTTGAAGAGGGTTTATTGAAATTAAAATACTCACTACATCTCCCCACCCCCCTCCTTTTTTTTTTTTTTTTTTTTTTTTTTTCCTTCTTGGACAGTGTAAAGAACATGACCTGGCCATGATTAACCAGTTGCTGGACGATCCGAAGTTGACAGCCAGAAAATACAGGGAGTGGAAGTTGATGAACACCCTGCTGATCCAGGATATCTATCAGCAGCAGCGGGCCCCCACGTCTGCCCACGAGGGCACCCCCCAGGGTCTCGAGAAACCACCTTCCTCTGCCCAAGTTGGAAATTCTATCTGAGAACAAGCCAACATTCTCTCCCCTTTTATCGTACCCCGAGCAGCTCTTCAAGATGTTGCGAGAGCTCTCCTTAAAAGGAAAACTGAAACCAATTCCTCAAGCAGTGGCTGCTCCTCTAAAGGCGCGACTTAGGTGAGGACCTACTGTGTTGGCAACAGGAGCCCTCCTTCCGGTGGCAGTGCTTACATGGAGACTGGAGGGATTGAGCTCAGTTGAACAAACACCATGTCCCTCCTAGGAGCTCATGGTTATGCTAGGCTTTAGGTGGGATGTGAGAAATGTGTCTTCTGTTCTTTGCCCTCAAGAGAACGACAGCGGCACGAAGATTCTAATGGACAAAGATCACGTTCTACCAAGGATAATTATTCATAGAAGTGTTGTGTTTTCCAAAAGAAGAATGTAAGGATGTACATATTCCACTGGGTTGGGTAGTTGAATTCTTCGAATCATTTATGTTTTGAGTGGAGGAATGTGTTTTATGGCAGCAACTGGAACGAGACAGTTGTGGTGTTGTGGAACCAAAATCTCTTGCCTTTGGTCCAGAACGGTGGTGCCTTTTCCGTGAACTGAGAAATACTTCAGAGCGAGTGGTGTGTGGGAGAGCCCGAGGAGGAGGTGTGCCCTGTCTTCCCACTCTCTCAAAGGACAGCTTGATGTTTCCACACTCTACCCAGGTGGGGGGGATCTGATTAAAGTTTCCTTTCCACAGAGCAGCTACAGAAATACGTTTTATTACACTTCGAGACCTCCACTCCCTCCTAGCCTTTCTAAACCACTGTAGGAGATAGAAATAAGTCCAGCGGGGAATGTTTGCTGCGTTCGTCCCTGGGTGTGGTGCCTCTGCACAGTGTCAATTTATGTCCAGTTTCCCCAGGATCAAGATTGACAAGACGATTCTGGTGTCTGAATGGTTTTGATATCCTGACTCCAGAAAACCCAATGAAAACAACAGAAGAGTTAAAATATGATTATTTTATTTTTGTATGTTTATGTCTCACTTTGGGTCCTCTGTGAATAGCTCTCTATAATGTTTGTTATTTAAGTATATTTATAGAAGGTCAAATTACTAGTGTTGTAAAAGATGGTAATTATACATTTTGCTCAATGTATATTCTCTAAGTATATACTTTTTTGCTTGAGAAAGTAGGAATACTGTTGATTCACTGGAGTTATTATGTTGCACTATGCTGGATGAGGAATGCTCAGGATATCTTGTGGGATAAATACGGAGGCATGCGTTAATAATCTTCCATTTTCTGGCTTCTTTCTCTTTCTCTCCCTCTCTTTCTCAACCCAGAGTGCTCAGATTTCTCTATCTGTGGTCAGGCATTCTTTTAACCAGAAAAGGATCTTCACCTTAGGTTATTTCTTGTAGTGAATAAACTTTGTAAGCTTTATGCCATTTATGCCCACAAGCCCTAAACCAAATGAAACACAGCTAATATGGTGTTTTGTCTAAGGTCTAATAGAAATTTTGGGGTCTGTTAAAGAGAACTCGTTTTATTACTAATTACTAATCATGAATATTTCTCATAAGAATAACCACAACCCAGCAAAAACCCAGTTTGGCCTTACCCCTAGCAAATGGTCAGGCTAACACAGTGTGCTTTATAGAGTCAAAGTGTGGCTTGACATTCAAGTGGAAATAACCGTCTTTTTTAATCTGCAAACTAGATGGAAATAGTTGTTGAATATTTCCTCAAGCTTTACTCAGAAGTGTTAATACTTTGTAAACAACAACAATCCTCGTATTAAGAAAGAAAAAAAACAGGAAACAAGTCAGAGTACTAGAAGCTTTTGTAAGATAAAAGATTATGTCAGTCCCTATGGCCCAGTAAACATTTAAGGGGACCTATCCCAAGTGGAGTGTGCTGGGCCAAGGACTCCCCGGAAGGGGGGGCCTGGCCCCGGTGAATGTTCTGTTGGCCCCAGCTCTGGATGCAACCATACAGGTCCTCAGATTAGACCCCGAAGCTCCTGCTTTGAGAGGCCAGTGCTTTACTGTCTTTACTCTGGGAATCATCACTGATTATTTCTACAATTAGCAGCTATTAGAAGGTTAATTGTTTAGGATTCACAGTGTAAACAGATTGTTGAGAGAAGGAGACATAATAATGGACATAATAATTAATAATTCCACCTTCTTTCCTTTGGCTTGAAATACTAACCTATAAACTTCAAAACAATTTTTCTAAATTGAGGTGCCCCAGAAGCTTTTGGCCCGGGCTTGTGAATACACCTCAGTGCTTTACTTTGGCTTTGGCTTTTCATGAATACACGCTTAGGTGACCGTGTAGGGTAAATTCCTTAGGAGCACTCCAAATTAAAGGCAAAAGAGGTCCATGAGATTGCTGAATTAAACCTTTCAGTTACTTTTCAAAGTCAGGTTAGTCTAGAAGCTTTGGCTTTGTTAAAGCACATACTGTGCAGAATGTCCCCCAATGAAAGTGAGATCCAGCTGCCCCGTCCTGCCCCCTCTCTTCTAGACCAGGCTCACCTTCTGGTTAGTGTTTCACCCTCTGAAAACACTTTCACTCTGCATTGCTTTGTGTTAGGAAGTAAGGGGCTGTCTCTGTGAGGTCCCAGCTTCAGCTGTGGCCACTAAGAGGAAGTGGAGGGTAGTGGGAAGTGACAGGAAGAATGGGTGACACTTTCCCTGACACTCAATTTAGGAATAACTCAGCCTTGTTGTTGTTGTTGTTTCAAAGGATATTAGGAAAACTGGATTACTTCAGTTTATTCCTGAGGGTTAGGTCATCTCTGAAATGGATTTTGGGTAGTTTCATGGGGTTCACAGGGTAACTCTTTTGCCCATTCCTGTAGATGTAGGGTCTGAAGGCTGTGAAATGACCCAGAGCCATGCCAGCTCAGGAAGCAGAGAACCTGAGTGTAATCAGGTCCAAACCTGTGGCACCTGCTGTGGATTAGGATCTGGATGGGACTCCTCTTTGGGGTTGTGTGGAGGACCATTTCTCTCTATTATCAGCCTGTAGACCCAAACTAGTGCCTGATAGGATACCTCCGTGGCTGGAACATTGCAGCACGCGCTGAATCAAATGGTCCCACACTTGAAGGGCGTCTATTACTTTTAATAAGTCTTTGTTCCGGCACAATCTCAGCTTGGCATCAAAGACCTAAGAAGAATCATAAGGTATATATTACTGCCAAGACTCCCAGAAGCCTAAGAAAGATTATGTTTGGAGTCAGATTTCAGTGTGAAACCCAAGCCTTATATTTACGTAGCACTTTGTTGTTTGCACGTATGCGTGTTTCAGGCTTCCGTCCCTTTCCCTCCCCAGTGGTCTTGGTGGGATGGCTGTGGATGATCACTCCTCCTTTTTTGACAGGGAGGAAAGAAACTCCTCCCATTTCTCTCATTCTTCTCTCTCCCGGTTCCTTGCGCAGTCACTGTTGGGCCCCAGCCCTGTGACGTGCAGTGTGCATGCATTGCCGGGGTGGCCGGGGTGGCCGGGGTGGCCAGGGTGGCCGGGGTGGCTTTTGTGAAGTCATCGGCTGGGAGCCTGAGGGGAGGCTCTTTTACTTGAGCACGGTCTCTTCCCCAGGGCCGAGGGGCTGCCCTTCCTGCAGCAACCGACTGCTGGGTTGACCATGAGTTGGGGTGTGACCCAATCACTGTGCTTCCTTTTCCTTCCTTCTGTAACTTCCATGCTTGTTGGGTGCTGTGAGATCCGTGGATGAAAGAGGTGGTTGAAGAAATGGAGATCATTTGTTTTCCTCTAAAAGCCAGTCGGAGATGGAGTCTGGTGACTCGGGGTTAGGCCCTCAGCCTTCCTCTCCCAATTTCTTCTCCTGCAGCATTTTGATACAAAGCCATGCAGAAGATGTGGGTAATTTAGGCCCAGAGGATGCCCATCCAAAACAGGCCAGTGTGTTAAAAATAACCGATAACTGGGGCGCCTGGGTGGCGCAGTCGGTTAAGCGTCCGACTTCAGCCAGGTCACGATCTCGCGGTCCGTGAGTTCGAGCCCCGCGTCGGGCTCTGGGCTGATGGCTCAGAGCCTGGAGCCTGTTTCCTATTCTGTGTCTCCCTCTCTCTCTGCCCCTCCCTGTTCATGCTCTGTCTCTCTCTGTCCCAAAAATAAATAAATGTTGAAAAAAAATTAAAAAAAAAATAACCGATAACTTTTGGTTCGTTTTAGGGTATATCTCTTCTTCAGTCTATTAGAATATGATATTTGAGAGTCCAATTTATTTTCCTTCTAATTTTTTGTGTACTTACCTCGCAAGAGAAATCGAGTCCTAGAAATGTCAGGTGGCCGCCCTGCTAGGGTTTTGTAATATGTAATGAAAAAGGAAAGCCCCTGAAACTGATTTTTAACAACCCATATGAAGCGGGTTAGGGAGCAGGAATAATTCCAGCCGTCACAGAAAGCTCCTCTCTCTGAACAGGATTTTGACAGCTCTGTGTTCTTCTAGGTTGTGAGACAGGAAGCAGTTTCCCTGCTTCCTCTGCACATTTTTACTCTTCCCCAATTCTACCATAGACCACAGAAGACATTGAAAATGATTCTCCGTTAAAAAACAAAGTTTGTCCGTATCTCTTCCTGTGAGACTTAACTGCACTATATTGATATTTCTTCATGTTGCGTCCAAAGGGGAAGCATGCCCCGTGGACACATTTAGCATCCCATAATAAAAACCAGAATTTTTAGTCACCGTAGACTTTAATGTCCTTGCATGATGGGGATGTGACTGTTAGCGCTGCATGGTGTTTGGGGCAAGATGATAATGTGGAAATGACACCTTCAATGTCATTGTGCTTTCGTTCTCTGTCACCTATCCTCTTTGAACAGAAAAAAAGAGGCACGGCTCATTTCTTCTGCTTTGTTTTTTGAGAGTGACTTGTAAGATACAAATAAAAACAAGAGAAAATATATCTAGTAAATGACATGGAAAAAACTACCGAAATCTACTACTGTGTTCATTTTTCTGGCCTGCTGTGATGCTTCCTCCAAGAACAAGCTCCCCTGGAAGGGTTTGAGGACTGGGCTTTTAGTTTCTGTAAAGGTTATAGTGCCCTCTGGTGGCCATCATAAGAACAACTGATTCTAGACTATTCTTATTTTCAAAGCATTTAATTGTGTTGGAAAGTCTGTTTCAGTAATAACAGATGTGGTTATTCTCCAATGGTCCTTACCTTACAGGCTTGTTAGTAAAATACGTATTTTTTCAAAATTGTTGGTCCACAAAATTTGACTTGCACGTACATTGTTAGGCACTCACACTTTATTCAGAGAATTTTTAAAATTTGCAGATCATAAAATTAAGACCTGTGGCACATATGTTCCCTAAACATGTAAGTGTTTTGGGAGAAATGAACAAATATTGAAATAGCATAATAACTTGCCTTTAGTTTGGATCACTGAGGAGGAAGTTCACCTGCGTTGGAACTGGATTCACACATCTTTAATTGCTGTCTACACAAACAAAGGGTTATTCCCCCCGCCGCCCCCGCTTTCCCAGTTCTCCACTTCGCATACATGTTCACCCTACCCCTCTGTTTTCTCCATTGGGCTACCACCAATTATGTCTAGGCTCCCACATAGAAGTTGGAAAAATTATTCTAGACCAAGGGGATGAGCAAAAGGCATATGTACGGTGTGTTCCTGATTTCTAGAACAATTCTTACAGTTTTCTATTGCTGCCTGTAACAGATTACAAATTTAGCAGCTTCAAAGAATGTGTGTTTTCTTATGGTTCTGGAGGTCAGATTTTAGGCTTTCTTGGGCTAAAATCAAGGTGTTGGCAACATTATGTTTCTCTGGAGGCCCAGGGGAGAATACATTCCCTTCCCTCTTCAGGTCCCCCACATTCTTTGCTCCTTGGCTCCCTTCGTCCATCTCCAAAGTCAGCAATATCGTATCTCTGTGCACACTTCTTCCTAGTCACCTGCTTCTAAGGACCCTTGTGATTACATTGGGGTCCATTTGATTGATCCAGGAGACTCTTTCCATTTTAATGTCAGCTGATTAGCAATGTGACTTCAATCTGCAACCTTGATTCCCCCTTTGGGGTGCACACACAATTTCCAGTGATTAGATGACCCTTGTTCTGCCTACTGCAAGCCTCCATTTTCAAATAGCCTGCGTAGTCCCATCAATTTCTGAACCATTGATTTCTCCCAGAAATTCTAGATTTCCAAGTTTTAAGCACAGGCATGAAAGTTCTTTGTCATACTATGCGACTTGAATTTGATTTCATCAAAATATGTTCACATAAGAAAGGTAATTCCATCTTTATGAGGAGAAAACAAAGTCTTAGGTTTTAAAAAAAAAATGTTTCTTTAGGGGCACCTGGTGGCTCAGTCAGTTGAGCCTCTGACTTTGGCTCAGGTCATGATCTCGTGGTCTGTGAGTTCGAGCCCCGTGTCGGGCTCTGTGCTGACAGCTCAGAGCCTGGAGCCTGCTTCGGATTCTGTGTCTCCCTCTCTCTCTGACCCTCCCCTGTTCATGCTCTGTCTCTCTCTCAAAAATAAATAAACATTAAAAAAGTGTTTTTTTATGTTTATTTTTGAGAGAGAGAGAGAGACTGAGCACTAGTTGGGGGGGTGGGGGTGGGCAGAGAGAGAGAGACAATTCAAAGCAGGCTCCAGGCTCCGAGCTGTTGGCACAGAGCCTGACGTGGGGCTCGAACTCATGGACCCGAACCGTGAGACATGACCTGAGCTGAAGTTGGCGGCTTAACCAACTGAGCCATCCAGGGGTCCCAGCCTGCCCCCGCCCCCCCCGACAAAGTCTTAGCTTTTAAAATCACATGTACCCAGATGTAACAGGTGACAGTATTTTAACAATCAGATCAGGGTTTAATAATGCCTGCATTTAAGACAAAGCATTAGTCACTTTCAAGCAACAAGAATCATAAAGCGAAGGATATCTAGACTTCATATTCTTGGGTTTGTGAGCTGCCCTGTGCCATGTCAGACTGACGAGGGCTTGGCCAAGTCACAGGATAAAGAGACTCTTGGTCAGTGCAGATGTTCAAACGTACTGTTTGATGTTCAATGTTCTGACAAGCATAGAGTTTTTAGAGGTCCTGGCCCTTGTAAATCACAATCTGACCATTATATTCATCTTTTCTCTTAAACAAACAACCAAATGAACAAACAAGGAAACCTGTATTTATAGGTAATTCTAGGATGCTGGTCTGTTAGTTTTTCTAGTCATATGTTTTAGGAAGTAATAAACACTCTACCAACACTGAAATCTCCACTCTGTCTTGGCAATTCTGTCTAGAGTGGGAGGTGTAGAGAAGGGACAAAATTCCCAGGAAAACAGCGCGCTTGGGTATTTAGCTAGTTATTATCCTAATGCCAGAGGTTATTGTTGTGGACGCAGCGGATGCCTGCCCAGGACCCTTCACCTGGCCAGATCTTTCCTTCCCCAGTTGCTATGAGGTTTTGTAGCTAACAGCATCCCCCATTTCCAGAGAACTGTTCTCAGCTCAATGAGAGCTGCCTAAGCCAGGAGGTTCTTTTCCCCATGCCCAACCGGGGTGGCCCTGGCCCATGACTAGCTGGGGCCAGCTGGCAGCACTTAACAGTCATCAGCAAGGTAGTCAGAATTACTGTCATGGGCAGCAAGGTCAGAATGACAGCCTGGGACTGGTGCTGACCAGATCTTTGGAGATTGCTGATAGAAAATGGCTTCTCTATAGAAGAGACAAGATATCCAGGAAGCCGACAATATACAGTATGTATATTTTCAAAGGAAATTGGATATGGGACCTAACTTGTTGCTGATTCTTAGGAACCATCCCCAAATATTATGGCCGCTGTGTTAGGGTAGGGTAGGGGCATATACAAGTCAAGTGATGAATGGCCTTTATCTTTTGTTTTCTGAATATATAATTGGAATGGCCATACTTAGTGGCTGGAAGAACTCTTATGCTGGTTCTAAAAGCTATTGTGGTAAGAGAGGCCAAATAAAAGGCTTGAAGCTACCTCCTTTAGGAAAGATAGTAAATAAAAACCAATATTTTATGCAATGGGAATGACAGATTAGTGTCACCCTGAAAGACTTTAAGAATACAAGGTTAGGGGCGCCTGGGTGGCTCAATTGGTTAAGCATCTGACTTTGGCTCAGGTCATGATCTTGCAGTTCATGAGCTCAGAGCCTGGAACCTGCTTCTGATTCTGTGTCTCCCTCTCTCTCTGCCCCTCCCCCACTTGTGCACACTCTCTCTCTCTCTCTCTCTCAAAAATAAATAAAAACATTAAAAAGAATTTGAAATAAAAAGAATATAAGGTGAGTGGTCCCAACTCATACCAATTTACCAGTTTGACTCCTGAAGAACCATGATGGATCATGACAAATTATACTGGATTCTTGCAAACTTAACCAGACTAGAACCCCAATTGTAGCTGCTGTGTTGTATGTGGTATCTTTCCTAGGGCAGATTACAGCCTCAAGTACATGGACTTTGGCTAGGTAAGTATGTTTTTTTTCAACATCCATCATGAAGGAGGGTCAGAGGCACTTCATGTTTTTATGTGATGAATGACCATACACAGGGCCTTGCTCTAGGTCTATATTAATTCTGCTGCTCTATGTCACAAAACAGTAAAAAAGCTAAGGCATTTTCTTCCCTCCTCTGACAGTGGACCATTGAAACAGGACATAACATGATGTTCCGTAGAACAACACATCAGTCCACTCTATTGATAATATGTAATAAACAGTAAGGACTTGATGAGCAAGAAGTAGCAAGTGCTCTGGAGGCTATGATTAGATACAAGGATTCAGAGAGTGAGAGATAAACCCTACAGAGATTCAGGAGCCTACCAAATATGCGAACTCTTTAGGGGCCTGATAGCCTGGGGAAAGCAAGGACATGTCATTTAAAGTAGAGGAAAAGTTATTGTATCTTGCACTTCTGTCAGTAAGAAGGAAACATTATGCTTGGTGGGCCTGTTTCAGTTTTCAAGGCAAAATATTCTCTACTTGTGAAGATTGTTCTGGCCTTATTCAGCGACTGACATGGGAAGTTTCTAGTTTTGAGTGTGGCCCAGAACAAGAATGGTTTCTGTAGCAGGAAGAGGCCGTGGTAATATGAGAGTCACCGGACCAAGGCCCTGCCATTTGCAATAAAGAGTCACCATTAAAAAAAAATAGTTTCTGGAATGGTATTTAGCCCTCATAGATACTAACTGTGGTAGAGTGTCTAACCATGGAGTATCAGCTAACTTTGCAGCCAGAACTAAACATTATGAAGTGGGTACTAATAGACCTAAGTTAGGGTGGTGCAGAAGTAATTCATTGCATGAACAAACGACTCAGGCACTGAAGCCACTTGCCAGTATTGAGTCATTACCTCTCACTCTGTTCACGCCATTTGACTTCCTGGGGGAGTTCTCTGTCAGATAGAGGAAGAAAAAGCTTGAACTTAGGTCATTAATGGGTTGAGTTGACATGTGAATTCTAGCCAGAAATGACTGTTCCTGCCCAAAGTTTCACTTTCTAAAAGCCACCGGTGAGTGGAAAACCTCCCAGGAGTCTGAGCTTCAGGCAATGCACCAGGTCATCTACTTTGTGTGGAGAGAGAAGTGGCCCAAGGAAAATCAAGGACAAGGAGGTCTGGGGGAGAGACTTGAGAATCTACCCATAAGAGTGGGCGTAATATGTGAAGATCTGATCTTTGCCTTAAATGTTAATACCCATCAAAGAGCATCATTTCAGAAGAAGCACTAAGCAGGGGCGCCTGGGTGGCTCAGTGGGTTGGGCAGCCGACTTTGGCTCAGGTCATGATCTTGTGCTTCATGGGTTCGAGCCCCGTGTGAGACTCTGTGCTGACAGCTCAGAGCCTGGAGCCTGCTTCAGATTCTGTGTCTCCCTCTCTCTGCCCCTTCCCCTCTTGCAGTCTCTCTCTCAAAAATAAACATTTAATAAAAAAAACGAAAAAAAGAAGTACTAGGTAACCAAGGGGACAAGTGAGTCAGCCAGTTGATGTGTACTAGCCTCTGTCATTGACTACTCCAGAGCTTGTGCAGTGAGCTCATGAGCAGAGAAACAATGGTTACAGAGATGGAGGCTAATCATGGGCCCCAGAACATGCATTTTGTCATCAAGCTGAAAGCTGGTGCTGCTGCTGCTGCTGAATATCGAGTCCATTAGTAACAAAAACCAATGCTGAGTCCCCAAAAGGTACCAGGATCTGAGGAAACCTAACAAATACTTGTTGGTAAGTTGATAAGGTTGGACCCCTTCAACCTGGGAAAAGGCAATGTTTTATTCCAACTGGGATTGACGAGTATCCACACATGGATTTGCCTTTCTACAGTTCCTCAGCCAACACTACCATTCCATGGCTCATAGAATGTTTGATTGATGTATGGGGTCCCACATAACATCACTAAGGTGGACTGAACGTTTCATATAGATTTAGCAACATAGATGAAATGGACAAATTCCTCAAAAATCGTAAACTATCCATATGTTGAAATCTAATCCCCAATGTGGTGATGACAAGAGGAGGTGCCTTTGAGAAATAATGGAGTCACGAAGGTGGAGCCCTCATGAGTGGGATTAGTGTTGTAAGAAGGGTCCAGGGCAGTAGCTCACTCTCTTTCCAATATGTGATGATAAATCAAGAAGTCAGGAGTGTGTAGTCAGGAAGAGGGCTCTCACCTGAACCATGTGCATTCCCTGATCTTGAAATTCCAGCATCTGGAACTATGGGAAAGAAATTTCTGTTGTTTAGAAGTCTCCCACTTTATGGCATTTTGTTATGAAGCAATTTGGGGGGCATATATACTTATAATTTTTATATTCTCTTGACGGGTTGACACTTTATCGTTATATACTGACCTTCTTTGTCTTTTTTTGATGGTTTTTTTTTTTTTTTTTTCAACGTTTATTTATTTTTGGGACAGAGAGAGACAGAGCATGAACGGGGGAGGGGCAGAGAGAGAGGGACACAGAATCGGAAATAGGCTCCAGGCTCCGAGCTGTCAGCCCAGAGCCCGACGCGGGGCTCGAACTCACGGACCGCGAGATCGTGACCTGGCTGAAGTCGGACGCTTAACCGACTGCGCCACCCAGGCGCCCCTTTTGATGGTTTTTAACTTAAACTCTATTTCGTCTTGATGTAAGTATATCCATACATACTCTCTTCTGGTTACCATTTGCATGGAATATGTATTTTCATCCCTTCACTTTCAACTATGTAGCTAAACTATATCCTTAAAGCTAAAGTGAGTCTTTTGTAGACACCATGAAGTTGGATCTTATTATTTCCCCATTAGCTACTCTGTAGACTGGGCAATTTAATCCATGTATATTTACAGTGATCGTAGGTAAGCAAATTGGGAAATATTCTCTTCTAGTTTCTAGAAGAGATTGTGTGGCATTGTTGTTACTTATTCTTTAAAAGTTTGGTAGAATTCTTTAGTGAAACTATCTGGGCTTGGAGACATCTTTTTTTGGGGGGGAATTTTTAAATAACAAATTCTGTTTTCTTAGTATAGCATATACAAATTATTCATATTGGACAAGTCATGATAGTTTATCATTTTTGAGGAATTTGTCCATTTCATTTATGTTGCTAAATTTATTTGGGTTGAGTTGTTCATAATATCTCCTTATCATCTTTTTGATGTCTGCAGGGTTTATACTGATAACTCCTGTTTAATTCCTGATATTGATAATTTGTCTTCTCTTTTTTTCTTTGTCAGCCTTGGTAGACATTTGTCAATTTTATGGATCTTTTCACTAATGCCTTTTAACTTAATAACTTTCTCTATTGTTTTTCTGTTTTCAATATTTAGTTGTATTTTATTGAAAAAAGAGCAGGAAGTACATTTATTCAATTTTCTTAGAAATGAAAATAGCTGATGAATGCTTACTAGTAGGTCATCAGGCCCTCCCAGACTCAAGTGCAATTCATTTGCCTCTTTTTAAAAAAATTTTTTTTAATGTTTATTTATTTTTGAGACAGAGGGAGACAGAGTGTGAGTGGGGGAGGGGCAGAGAGAGAGGGAGACACAGAATCTGAAGCAGGCTCCAGGCTCTGAGCTGTCAGCACAGAGCCCGATGCGGGGCTCGAACCCACGAACCGTGAGATCATGACCTGAGCTGAAGTTGGACGCTCAACCAACTGAGCCACCCAGGCGCCCCTCATTTGCCTCTTTAAAAGATACTCTCAGCGTTTTATTCAAACTGCCCTTCAGGGGCTGATACAAGTGAAGGTAGTGGTGTTAGTCTTTCTTATTAATCTTTGCCTCCTGACCCGGAGAAGAATAAATTCATTGTCAAATGTATATCACAGACAATAATTATAAAAGGTGCAGATGTAGAAGAGAAAACTATGTCCTGGAGCAGTGAAGGAGGGCTTTAGAAGGGAGGGGAGGTTTGAGCTGGATTTTGAGGTATGATTATAGATGGAGCAGAAGAGAGGGACCAGGTATGCTAGTCTGAGACACAAAGGGACAGCAGTAAGTCAGAAAAATACAAGATGTATTAATGAAACAGGCAATTTGGCTTCCTGTAGAAAAGTCATCAAAATAAATATTAACGTACTTTCCATTGAACATATATTATACCTGTGGATATATGCATAGTGTACGTACATATTAATGACCAGGTGTTCTGCTCTGTTCGAAATGTGACTGTGTTATTCTGGCTGCAAGTTTTCCACTCTGGGCAGAGTAAGGTCAGGGAATTTAAACCCGCCACTTAATTGAACAGAACTTAAAAACACATGAAAAAGAACTGGCTCACATTTGGGGTTGAGATAAGGTCACACTTAGTTGATCGCTCAAAGGACCTCAGATGAGGCTGATGTAAAGAACAAGCAAAGTAACAGGGCCTGTGGGACTGTTAGGATTGAAGTTTGGCAGAGAGAGTCAAAAGCTGGAGGGAACAGGTTGCTTTCTGAGACTGCTGTCACACTAATACCAAAACCAGATAAAATCGGGAGAAAAAAAATAGACCAATATCTTTCATAAATGTAGATTTGAAATTCTTGCAATAATAAAGTTCAGCAATATATAAAGAGAAGTATGTACGATGACCAAGTGGAGTTTATTCTAGGGATGCAAGGCTGGCTCAATATTTAAAATCAATCAAGAAATCTATCATATCAATGAGCTAAAGAAGACTCACATGATTATGTTAACTGATACAGAAAATTCATTTGACAAGTTCAACACCTATTCATAATAAAACTCTCAACAAAATAAGAATAGATGGGAACGTCCTCAACTTGAGAGAGAATTCAACCAAAAATCTATAGCTAATATTATGATTATTTAAATTTTTTTTTGATGTTTATCTCTGAGAGAGAGAGACAGAGTGTGAGTGGGGAGGGGCAGAGAGAGAGCGAGACACGGAATCCGAAGCAGGCTCCAGGCTCTGAGCTGTCTGCACAGAGCCCAACACAGGGCTCAATCCCGTGAACTGGGAGATCATGACCTGAGTTGAAGTTGGACGCTTAATCGACTGAGCCACGCAGGTACCCCCATAGCTAATATTATAATTAATGGTGGAAGACTGAATGCTTTTCCTCCAAGACTGGGAAAAAGACAAAGATGTTCACTCCCACCACTCTTATTCCCAACTGCTGGAGGTGCTAGCCAGTGTGATAAGACAAAAGAAGGAAATAAAAGTCCTACAGATCACATGGGAAAAAATACAGTTTCCCCTTTTTGCAGATGACATGACTGTCTGTGTAGAAAATCCCAAAGAATCTTAAGAAAAAAAAAGACAAAATGACAAAGAAACCTCCTGGAACCAGTAAGGGAGTTCAGCAAAATCACAGGGTTTAGGATACATGAACACACACGAAAACAGTTGTATTTCCATATCCTTGCAATGGACACATGGATACTAAAATTAAAAATAGGATACCATCTATAATCATTCAAAAAATGAAATACTTAGGTGTTTATCTGACAAAAATGTGTAGATGGGACTTACATGCTCGAAAGTAAAAAACACTGAAGAAAGAAATCAAAGAAATCTAAATAACTGGAGAGACATACCTTGTTCACAAGTTAGAAATCTCAACATAGCAAAGATGTCGCTTTTCCCCAAATTGACACACACGTTTAATGAAATTCCTACGAAAGTCCAAGCAAGGGGAGAGGTGTCAGCAAAACAGTAGAACAGGAGTTCCCAGCACTTGTTCCCTCAAAGAAACATCAGTTTGAGCAACGATCCCTATTTGAAAATAGCTTCTGAGGGAATAATTCGGGAGGGAATTCAGGGGAAGGGCTGGCCTTTCAGGTTATGATGGACCTGAGGGATGTAGGCTGAGGTTTCAGGGGCAGGTTGACCATTAGAATATTCATACTTACCAGCTGGTAAAGGCTGAGACAAACTGGTAACTTCTGACGCTTAATACATGTTGCCTACATATTTTGCATGAGGCAGTGGGCTTGATATACGCTGTCTCTTTTATGTGAGATAGGTTTTATCCTTTTGATAAAGGAGGAAACTGCACTAAAAAGCTCAGAGTGGCAAATGCTTTGCCCCAAATTGTGCATCCAGTAAGAGCTGTAGGTGGATTCAATTTTATTCCCGGTTGGCTTTCTCCGTTACTGAAGCTCTGAGATGATATACATGGGTCATTGGCTCACTCTTGCTTCTACAGCGTCTGGTGCTGGCCTGTAACAGGAAGGTGGCAAATAATGATTGATTTGACCACATGACAAGAGCAGCTGAGTGGTCAGGGTGTGACACAGTGGAAGCGGTCCTCAGGAGGTGTGCGGAAAGGGTGGTCTCTACCACAAGGTGGTCAGCAGGGTGGGGAGTGTGGAGATGGTGCTCCCCCTGTGGCTTGCCATTAAGTCTGTGTTTAATAGGCTCTCAGAGCTTTCTGGGGGCTGCAGGTGACTCTTGGGAGGAACATCTGTAAGCAGCTCTTCATAAATAAGTGGCTGAACTTTATATTATTTTAAGGTTGTTGATGCAATAAATCATAGGTCTGGGAAGAGAGGGAACTTGAAAGTTGGAGTTCTTCAAATCTTACTTCCTCTGGGGAGGATAAAAGCTGTGGTTCTTTTGTTGTGATAATGACGGACTGTCAGCCTCTGCCTGAATCCTGCTCTCTGAATAAATGTTGGTAATTGCTAATCGCTTTGAGAAGAAAACTGACTCATAGCCCGAGAGTGACTTGCATATCAATGTTTTGGGCCCTCGTGCTGGTTTTCTGTTGAAAGCTGGGAATGTGTTACTACTGCCTCAGAACACTTGCTTCCTCTTCTTCCTGTGGGGTAGGCCATTCAAATGGGAGGTGCCCACGCGAAGAAATGGAATTGTAGGTAAAGGGATCATGCTCTGTTTCTGGCCATTTTGGTCTGCAGATCGTGTCCTTCATTTCATATACAGGGGAGAAAATGAAGAGCATTTGATGAAATTTCTAGCAAGCTAGGCGATAGGGGCTGATATAAGTGGCCACCCACACTTGCCTGGGTCTTTTAAGTGTCTTTCACCCTGATGGCTTCTCTGAAAATGTCTTATGAGCCTGCTACAGATTTATGGCTTTGCGAGACCCAGCTGCAGCCACAGTGACACCCTTCCTTTTCTTAAGGACAGTTCTAAACTAAAAGGAGGTCCCAGTGATCCTCATGTCAGGGACTCTTTCTTGTGTGCTCAGTGACCAGATTAGAGGGCGTGATTAGGTCAGGGTGAATGAGGGCATGGGACCACTTGAAGGGGACTACTATTGATTGCTGTCCCTTCCACTGCAGTTGGTCAACAGTGTGTATTTTCTGGTTTGTGGTTTGCTGCAGGTTGAAAGAACATTTAAAAACAAGAGATTGTAAGGGGGGAACTCAAGGAGTTTGAGATGCAGCATATTTTCTTAATGTTTATTTTTGAGAGAAAGAGAGAGAGAAAGCACAAGCAGGGGAGGGGCAGAGACACACACACACACACACACACACACACACAGAATCTGAAGCAGTCTCCAGGGTCTGAGCTGTCAGCACAGAGCTCGATGCAGTGTTGGAACTCATGAACTGCAAGATCATGACCTGAGCCAAAGTCGGATGCTTAAGCGACTGAGCTCCCCGGGAACCCTGAGGGGAACCATTTTTAAGTCCCCAAAGGACTGCTCCTGACCTCTCCCACACGTGGTACAACACATCTCCTTTTCCCATCTTTTCCCCTGGATTCTGATACCTCTCAGCATAAAATGAACAAATCTTTTAGAATCTCTAAAGGTGAGAAAGAGAGTTTTATTTGAGCACAAGTTAGGATAGCTTCCCGGGAAACACACTCTTCATGGGGAAGAAGGTACTCTGGAGAATGAACAGTTTTTTACAGGGTTACATGCTTTTTACATCTTGTAAAAGCTCAAAAGATTATGATTATAGATTAGCATATAGACAAGAATCATGAGTTCTAGCACAAAGGAATGCAGGGTGTAGGAGCATTGATTGGTATCTCAAGGACAAGATGGGTTTTCTTTAGGCTACTTGTTCACAAAGCAGATGTACAACGCATGCATGTCAGCCATGAATCAGGCTTTTGGTTTAAACAAAGCTTATACACAGTCATGTTGACTTAGAAAGAGATCTAAACTGGCTTCCCTCATCTATCAGGCCTTCAGAGAGTCTTTTTCTCATCATACCTACTGCCCAGGTCAGGAGTCATCAGTCCCAAGACATCTCCTTGGCTGTCTCCCCTCCCTGCCTTTTATCCCTTCTGCGTGTTCTGTAATGCCCGAAGTTCTGAAACCTCCCACAAAAGTCCACCAGAGTCGTAAGTCAAAGCCAAGCGGCAAGGGTCGTTTATTGCAGGTTCGAACCTGGTCCCCTGCGCACTCGTCGCCGGTGACGCAAGAGGCCACGATCAGGGTTGGTACAGCGTTTTTATAGACAGAGACAAATAGCACAGGGGAGGTTTCAAATTATGAGGGGCCTGATTAGTTGATTTTAAAGTAAGGACATTTGTTGTTCTCTGATTGGGCGTCCCTTGTCTGTCCTTTGGCGGGAAGGCTTTGTCCGTTACTTGTGGCGGGAGGAAAAAAGGGGAAGGGGGAAGGGGGTAGGGTAGGTGGGGAATGTGCTAAGCAAGCAGGTTTACAGAAGCGAGAAATGCCGGTTAGTTTATGTATAATCACTCATTCCATTACATATCAGACTACATTTAGGAAGGTTTACAACCCATTCTACTACACAGCGGGTTACATTCAGGAAAGGCCTCACAATGCTCGTAGCAAACAGCAAGCAAAACAGACTTCTCAGCAATTGTATTTCTTATCAAAGATCCATAATCAGAAAAGAGAACTTTAGCTTTAAACTAAGGCAGGGCTGTCATTTGGATTTAAAGCTGTTCTTTTCATTCCCCCCTTTTCCTTGTGCCTAAAGAGCCAATCTTGGGTCTTTTAAGCCTCTGTTTGTAATGTCTCAAGCGGTAGGTACTCAGTTCGTAAGACCATTAATTGTACAGCATTGAACCTGTCTTGGACAAAATTAATAATTTTGTTTATGATGCAGGGGCCTAATGTGAGAGCGAGAAGTAGGATGGCTAGAGGCCCGAGTAAAGCGGAGAGCAGGGTAGTTAACCATGGGGACGCACTGAACCAGGATTCAAACCATCCAGCCTCCTGTTCTCTTTCCTTTTTTCGTTTATTTAGCCCTTCTCGGACCTTGGCCATAGAATCTCTTACTATTCCTGTGTGGTCAGCATAGAAACAACACTCTTCTCCTAGTGCTGCACAGAGACCACCTTGCTGTAGGAACAGCAGGTCTAATCCTCTCCTATTTTGTAAAACTACTTCCGAGAGGGAGGTTAGGGACTTTTCAAGCGAAGTGATGGCAGTTTCAATTCTTTCCATATCTTTGTCAACTGCTTCTCTAAGTATACTAAATCCCTTGTTTTGTATAGTTAAGGCCGAGATCCCTGTCCCTGTTCCGATGGCCCCGAGTCCGAATATGGTGGCTAGAGTTAGAGCCCCTGCAGTAATGAGTGCTCTCTTAGTTACTCTTTTGGGTGCTATCCACATCTGGTCTACATACTCAGTTGTGTGGTATATGATTTTTGGGAACACAATTACCATTACACAGAATTCTGACTGATTGAACATATCCTTGTAGAGGCAAGGGGTTAATCCCGCATAAGAACAAAGCCACCATGAGTTATTTGGTGGAATAATCCAGTTTTCTGAAGTATTGAATATATTTCTGTTACTTACGCATAAGTGGCTATATTTTGTTGGCACTGTTCCTATACATGTCCCATTTCCCGTAAGCACTGGTAGTGTGAGGCCGGGTCTTCTCTGTCCCCAACTGCAAGTATCTGAGTTGTTCGCAGTGCTATAATTCCTATAGCTACTGACTCGTAAAATGGGGTTGTGGAATAGCACAGCCAACAAGCTTCTGTTCATTGGGTTTAGTATGGTTTAAGGCCTATAAGTGGTATTTCATTACCCATAAGGGGTCATCTTTGAATGGGGTTTGAATTTTTGGGGGTTTTCTTGGAGTAGTCCGGTTACAGTGACCACCTGAGTGGCCGGAGGATTAGTACCCTTATTTGTGGACCTCGGGGTAGTATTAGGCTTACTTGTGGGCCATACTGACTGGTTTGGCCCTATTAGTGTTGGTGAGGCTTTGGGTTTTATTTTTAATCTTATCTGAATAACAGTTGCAAAGTAAGGCGGTCCCCGATACAGGTAAATTCCCCAATTTAGTCCCGTAATCCATCTCGTCTCCTTTTTTCCGTCCTCTAGGAATTTGATACGAATAAAGTTACAGGCACGGGTTTGCTTGGGACAGGGGCTGGCAAATTTCATGTCAATATAATGGGGTTTTACCTCCCATTTCCAGCTTCCATCATTGGTAGTGACACAACTCCAAGCCTTACAGTAGAGGGATTCGATTCCTCCACAGGTTTTTTTCATTGCTCCTGTTCTGAACCCGGGACATGCATAAAACCCACTAGATCTTATACGCTCTTTTTCATTTTCTGGGGTTCTGGTCCATGACGGATTAGGACGCTGGCGGCTTCCATTGGGGGGAAGTACCCCCATGGTTATGGCTACGTCCTCTAGGTTAAAATATAGATCAGGCCACCAGGCATTTAGGGGAGTATCGTCTGCTGTGGTAGTATTATAGACTTCCTGGGTTTCTAAATTAGAAACCTCCCAAGTTAAAGTATAGGGTATATGGGGGTTGCTCGCAATACTTATCAGTCCGTAGGAGGTGAGCAGGAGCACGCTAATGTGTGTTCCTCCGATCATTGTGGGTCAGGAGCTGCTGCAACAGTCTTGGTATGGGACACCCAGGCCTTTGGTCTCAGCCGGTTTTCGGGGTCGGTTTTCGACGCAGAGTCAATTTTAAAGGATGGGTCTTACTCTGGTCAACTGTCCAGGCAGTGTTGGCTTCCGGCACGAAGTCTTCTCAAACCGCAAAGGGATCAGCTGGTCGGGCGTGGGCGTAATGGATCCAGGTGGCAATCCCGTCGACTTTGAGAGCAGTGGGTGTGGTTAGGATCACAATGTAGGGTCCCTTCCACCGTGGTTGGAGGGTCTCTTGCTTGTGTCTCTGCACGTATACCCAATCTCCGGGTCGGTAGTGATGCGGCTCAGGAGGGGGCCCGCTCTCATAAATGGCTCTCAATCTGGGCCAAACTTCCTGGTGTGTGCTGGAGTTCCCTCAGGGAAATAAGAAGTTTATGATCATCAAATTCAGTTAACACATTAGACTGTAGGTTGGGAATTACGGGGGGGGCACTCCATACATGATTTCAAAGGGGGTTAATCCCAGTTTGTAAGGGGAGTTCCGCACCCTGAACAGAGCGTAGGGGAGTAAGACTACCCAGTTAGCGCCAGTCTCCATGGTCAATTTGGTTAGGGTCTCTTTTAGGGTTCTATTCATTCTTTCTACCTGTCCTGAGCTTTGGGGTCTATATGCACAATGTAGTTTCCAATCGGCCCCAATAAACTGCGCTATCCCTTGTATTACCTTTGAAACGAATGCTGGTCCGTTGTCTGATCCTATTAGGGTAGGGAATCCGTACCTGGGCATGATGTCTTCCAACATTTTCTTTGCTACTACCTGCGCAGTCTCATGCTTGGTGGGGAAGGCCTCTGTCCATCCTGAAAAGGTATCTATAAACACTAACAAATATTTATCCATATTTTCCAGGCTTTACCTCGGTGAAGTCTACTTCCCAATAGGCTCCCGGCCTGGTTCCGCGGGTTCTGGAGCCAGGGTTTTTCCCGTGGTTGGTGGCGTTAGTTAATTGGCAAGCTTTACAGCTAGTAACTATCTGTTCAATTTTTGTCCTAGAGTCTTTAATGGTGACCTAGCATGTCTTATTAAGTCTTGCATTTTTCTTGTGCCCATATGAGTGGCTCGGTGCATCTTGGATAAGACTTTATTTCCCATTTCTTCTGGGAGGATTATGCTACAGTCTGCTGCTCTCCACCATCCATTAAGGCACTGAGTCATAGGCAATTTTTGGATCCAGCTTAGGTCTTCTTTAGTGTAGGTGGGACTTTCTGGTAAACTAGCTGAACCGGGGTCTGGTAGGGTGGTCATTAAAGCACAGTCCACCTGTAAGGCCACCTCTCGGGCCACCTGGTCAGCCAAATTATTTCCTCTGGCCACCAGTGTGACCGGTTTTTGGTGGCCTGGGCAATGTATGATGGCTAGTCGTTTAGGCAGCCAGAGTGCCTTTAAAAGAGCCAATATTTCTTCTTTGTTTTTGATAGTTTTCCCCTCTGCAGTTAACAGTCCCCTCTCTCTGTATATAGCTCCATGTATGTGGGCCGTAGCAAAAGCATATCTGCTATCGGTATACACGTTTAGTCTCTTGTCTTTTCCCAAAGTCAGTGCCTTGGTTAAGGCCACAAGTTCAGCCCGTTGGGCAGAGGTGCCAGCTGGCAAAGGTTCTGCCCAAACAGTCTCAGTTTCAGTTGTGACTGCTGCCCCCGCATACCTTTGACCCTGATGTACAAAGCTGCTGCCGTCAGTGAACCAGGTAACTTCGGCATCTGGTAGGGGCGATCCTGTAAATCTTCCCGAACTCCATGAACCTGTGCCAATATCTCAGCGCAGTCATGAGGGGGGTATCCAAGTCCGGGTCTGGTAACAGGGAGGCAGGGTTTAGTGTTCGGGGGGGAGCATAAATGATTCTGAGGGGATTTAATAATAGTCCCTGGTAGTGAACCAGTCGGGCGTTACTTATCCATCGGTCAGGAGGTTGTTTGAGGACCCTCGATGGCATGAGGGTTGTAACATGTAACTCTTGTCCCATAGTTAACTTATCAGCATCCTTTACCATTAGAGCTGTAGCAGCGATCATACGGAGGCAAGGGGGCCAGCCAGCCGCTACTGGGTCCAATCTTTTTGAAAGATAGGCAACGGGCCTGGGCCATGGGCCAAGGAGTTGCATCAGCACTGCTTTGGCTACCCCTTTGTTTTCATCTACGAAGAGATGAAAGGGTTTGGAGACATCGGGGAGCCCTAAGGCTGGTGCCGACAACAGGGCGAGTTTAATTTGCTGGAAAGCCTGTTCAGTTTCCTCTGTCCATTCAAAGGGCACCTGTTCTCGGGTGACGAGGTAAAGAGGCTTAGCCATTTCGGCGAACCGAGGTATCCACAAGCGGCAGAACCCAGCCGATCCCAGGAATTCTCTTACCTGCCTTCGCGTTGTGGGTCGGGGGATGCGGAGGACGGTTTCCTTCCGTGCATCAGTGAGCCATCGTTGGCCTTCTCTTAACAGATACCCCAAGTAGGTTACCTCGGATCTGCAAATTTGGGCTTTCTTTGCTGAAGCCCGGTACCCCAGGGCACCAAGTGTCCGGAGGAGGTTTTTGGTGCTTTGCAAACAAGCTTCAGCAGTCTCAGCGGCGATTAAAAGATCGTCAACGTACTGCAAGAGAGTCACTTCGGGGTTTTGATTCCGGTACTCACCCAGATCCTCGTGAAGTGCCTCATCGAACAAGGTGGGTGAGTTTTTAAATCCTTGGGGGAGCCGGGTCCAGGTGAGTTGCCCATTTATGCCTCTCTCAGGGTCGGACCACTCGAAGGCGAAGAGCTCTTGGCTTTTGGGGGCCAGAGGCAGGCTGAAAAAAGCATCTTTTAAATCAAGGACAGTATACCATTGTCTTCCTGGGCTGAGGGCATTTAGGAGGGTATAGGGGTTGGGTACTGTGTGTATGTCCATGACTCGGCGTTAACTTCTCTCAGATCTTGTACCGGACGGTAGTCCGCACTGTTAGGTTTTCGTACAGGCAGCAGGGGGGTGTTCCAGGCTGAATGGCAGGGATGCAAGATGCCTAAGTCTAGGAGGCGACGGATATGTGGCGTGATGCCATTTCTGGCCTCCATTGACATCGGGTATTGTCGGACCCGAACTGGATCTGCCCCTGGTTTCAGCTCTATGAATAGAGCTGGGCGATGTTTAGCCAACCCCATACCCCCGGTTTCAGCCCATGCTTCTGGAAACTGCTGGAGCCAGGGCTCTATGTTTTGACTTTGTGAGGGTGGCCCCTGATGGAGTCGATATTCATCTTCTAATCTTAGAGTAAGTATGGTAATGGGTTGGTTGTGAGGGCCAGTCACTTGGGGGCCCCCTGGCGTAAAATGAATCTGGGCCCCCATTTTAGTGAGTAAGTCTCTTCCTAATAAGGGGCAGGGGCTGTCGGGGATGACTAGGAAGGAATGGGTGACCTTTCCATTTCCTAGGTCCACAGTCCTCTGGGTGGTCCAGGGATATTTTTTTATCCCGGTAGCCCCTTGGACCCAGGAAGATTTTTCAGAAATTTTTCCATGGGGTCTGATCAAGACCGAATGTTGTGCCCCTGTGTCGACTAGGAATTGAACTGGG